>NC_086153.1:328948322-329263527 GCF_035149785.1 Candoia aspera
GTAATGGAAAACCATGTTTGGTCAAGCAAGTTGTAGATAGTGGAGAGATGAAAGGAAAAAAAATGGAAACACGGAATTGTGAATAAACATCCAGAGATTAGAACAGCTCATCCCTGTGAGCACATGTAGAACAGAGGTTTCGATTTTGCCATATAGAAGTTCCTATTTTTTTTTAGTTAGTAGTGAATATATTTATCATAATATATGATACTAAGTGCATTACAAACAGAATAAAACAGCAATACAGCTTACTATAATCAATATAAAATCACAATATAAATAAGACCAAAAGGGCTCAAAACACGTAATAATATTAACATCTATGGAATAAGTAAAAACAAAAACAAAAGTTAACTGTCAGGTACAGAAGAAAAACAAGCATTTGATTATTTTATTTTATTTTAAATTTAAGAGATCTGACTCCAAGCTTAATTCTGGTGGGAGCTGATTCCAAAGAACCAGAGCCAGGGGAGAAAAAGGCTGTCAATCATGACATGGCTATTCTAGTATGTGGAAGAACCATTTGACCGTGGCCCAGTAATCAGATCAAACACGCAGGCTCATGAGTCAGAAGTAACCATAACACCAGAATTAGGTGAATCAGGTAAGATCAAGTCTACTTCTTACTAAGAACAAGAACTAAATATTATGATTTTCATTAAAATCAAGCAGGAAATTGATGGAGTATTTCTGTTCTTCTTTTGGTAGGCTGACCATATTTCCTTGAGACAAAAATGGGACATTGGGATGGCAAAACGAGATGGGGTTAAAAACAGGATATTGGGATGGCAAAACGGGGCAGGGCTGGGCGACGGGCTGGATCGGCAGGCAGGAACTTCTCCGGTTTTCTCCGGCTGGGAATCTTCCTTCATTTGCGAGAGGCAAGGCTGGGCTGAAGAGTCCAGTGAACAGTTGTCCCTGACAAGCCGTTCCTCCTCTGGCTGTGCTTTTATGTTCTTTTCTTCCCGCCATTTCAGGGCAGGAGCCAATCGGCTTGCCCTTTGATCACTGCCTATCAGCTGATCCTGTTTTTTCCTTTTTAGGTTTCCTGCCGGGTTGAGCTCTGAGGCTTTTTTCCCACCGTTTCTGCTGAGCTCCCCCTCCTTCCACTCAAAGTCAGACTGCATTCTGACAGGTCTGCAGGAACTTTCAAAGTTTTAAGTAAGGTTTTTAAGAAAACGGGACAAAATGGACATTTATATTAAAATGACGGGACGGTCTGGAAATGTTAAAAAAAGGGGACTGTCCTGTTCGAAATGGGACGTATGGTCAGCCTATCTTTTGGAGACATCTACCCCTGCTTGAGCAAAGCATGGCTGTATTTTTTAGTTGGGCTACACAACATCCCTACTAGGCCTTTGTGGCCACCTGGATAATCACCCACTAAATTACTATAGTGGTTTATCTTTCACTTATTAGTGGAGCTTTGCATCTGAAGATCAATCAAGAAGCAAAAAAAGGAAAAAAAAATGTCCACCACGTCTCCCCACAGCAGAGTTTGCTTTGTTTTCCCAGCTCCAACTATAAGGAGATGTTATCATTATGATTTATGATTTATGATTGTATGCTGCCCAGAGTCACTTGTTGAGATGGGCAGCCACAGAAATCAAATCAAATAAATAAATAAATACATAAACAAATACGAGGAAAGCTGCTAAGCAATAAAAGATAGTCACGGAAGGCTACCTCTGCTCATCTATCCAAGTCAACATAAGGAATGGCACATTAAAACCTTTATCTTTTAAATGGTAAGGCATCCAAGGAGACGGTGAGAATGGCTGGCAGAGCTAGCTGAAAGCTAATTGGAATAATTGATGTACTCTTGCTATCGGTAAATAAAGTCATAAATGGAGAAGTTTCATTTGTACGAAGTACGTCTGAATAAAATGTCTGCTTGTGGCATGGATTTAGATTACCCAGGAGTAAGCCTTTTCACTGGGAGATCCCTGACTTAGGAACACCATTCCAACTGGGATACACCTCGTGCTATCTTTGTCGTCTTTTCTGTGCCAGATAAAGGCACCTTATTCCCCCCCCCAACCTTTTAATGATCTGTTAATTTCACTGTGACATTATAAACATTTTATTACGGTTTTTACTCTCTGTTATTGTTTTTACTGTATATTTTATTGTCTGTTCTTCTTATAGTTTTATACAGTGTAGTAATGTATGCTTTTATTAAATAAATAAATAAATATAAAATAAAGCTATTTGGGTTGTCCTAATCTTGGCTGGAGAAAGGGGCTGTAGGGACACCACAATGAGCGGGTCAGGTGCATACTCACAAGCACACAACATACCCATCCAAGGTAAGTGAGATTCTGAAGTGGTTACTCAGTCCTCAATGTATTCATGCAATGGCCCTAGATGAGTCTCGCAAAACTAGTACCTGCTTCGATGGATTCCCTGTTTCTCGAGGAGTGTACAGAACCCATAACTCATAGCAGCAAATCCTGTGGCAATCCAAATGAAGCATACCTTTGGAAATCCATGTTCATGCAAGACACTCCCTGCATTAAGCTCAATGGGTACAACTGACAATGTGGAATGACCATCAAGATGTTAAAAGTGCTTTGTAGATCCCAAAGTGGTCCAAGTCTTCTACTGAAAAACACATCTCCAGTTCAGGACAAGACATTTATAAGCAAGCCTAACTATGGACTTCTCATCAATACAACACCAATACTCTCAGCAAGAGAGAGCCTCCTTATTATCAAACTTACTCTAGTGGAGGGCAGGGAGAAGGCTTCAACAGCTACATAGGGTATGGTCTCTATGGTATGGCCAAACCTGGATGCTTTAAACATGCTCAGCAAAGTCTGTAACTTCAAAATACCTGCAAATTGCCTTTCTCTTCAACTCATTACGGCAGTGGTGGGCAAACTTTCACCAGGGAGATCAAAAGCACAGCCATTGACTATGGCTGGGTCTTAGCCCTTCACTAAAGCCATACCTGTCCCTATCCCTTGGGCAGTATCTCTCTGCATGCACAGAAAGGAACTATAATGGGATGTGAGAATGACCTTGGAAGGGGAGGGGGGAAGAGATGCTGCGTAGGGAACGATCAGATAAAAGGGGGAGGAGCCCACAACTGAGTAACAGCCAGAGAAAGAAACTTAGAAAGGAGGTAAATAGGGACAGCAGGAGATTTGCACTTTCAGACTTGCAAGATTCTGTTAACGTAGCCTAACAATAAAGCAGAAGTAGCTCGTCTGGTCGTGTTTCCTGTCTGGTTTACCTGGGAGGGCTGACAGGAACATAGCAATTGCTCTAGATTGTTCAGCACCTTTCAGTGAATAGAAGGAGAGGGTAAAAGGGAGAGGGACTTTTACTGGAGACAGCTATGGAAGCCTCACAGATATTCATTCATTCCTATATTACATTAAACAGAAAGGTAAGCTCCTCACCTTCAGTGGGACAAATAGAAAGGAAAGTAGCAAAGTCCCATTTCTTGCTATTTCAAGCTCTTTCAAAAATGATTTGGGAAGAACCCATTGTAACAAAATGTCTAATAACCTTTGGAACTCAGGGGAGAAAGCAGGACTACTATGGAAAATATTAGTCCAGGGGACAGGGAAAATGTAAGAAAGAGACACAGAGAAAGTCCACCTTAATTATGTGTAATTCTGTGACATTGCCCTACTAGCAATAAAGATCATTCCAGAAATCCAAAAGGTTTTTGTTTCCTGAATTTGCCAGCTTCAAAAGGGCTTGACACCCATTATTTTCCTAAGAAAGTTGGGGGGGGGGGGGAACTGACCTTATTTATTTATTCAGTCAGTCAGTCAGTCAATTTATATGGCCACCCATTTCAGCAAGTGACTCTTGGCAGTGAACACTACCTAAAATAAAAATTTTAAAAATTACAATCAAAACTACAAAAATTAAAATACAAAACAACTGAGAAAAATACAACAATCACTAAGACAACCAGGAGATGGGTCTCTTCACACACTCGGGGTCCCTTCACACACTCAGGGTCCCAGGCCCGGGCATATTATTTGATTAAGATAGAAATTACAGAGTCTTCATCTATCGCTGGCTGTTTGAGGTAGGCACTATTCTGGTGTTTCCCATTCCAAAGAATCTTCTGTAATAAAATATTAAACGATACCTGGATAGTTTCTTCTGAAAAAAAAAAATACTGAAGAAATTGATTGTTTTTATCCTTACTAGGATTTTTCTATAACCCAGGATTTTCCAGGACAACAAAGAGCTGTCATGAGGCTGATAATATGGTATCAGAGAGATCCTGGAAAGGGATAGAGTATTCTGTGTATTTTTCAAACCCAGATCAATATTTCCAGTTTTTTAACCCGGTATCTACAATCTCCATTAATTGAACTGGTGAACTGAAACAACTGACCACGTTCCTCACCTTTAGAATCCAACCACTTCAGTCCAAAGTCCCTCAATGACTGTATTCATGCTATGTTATAATGCTATTTGGCTGGGCTTGGTGCAGTGTGATGTGTGGACCCAGTGACTGGAACGTATGGAGCAAGCTATGATTAAAATAAACCATGGATTAGTGATGTGTGAATCCAGCTTCTGTCTCCTGCAAAATAACTGGTATAATACATCCCTTGTACTCACAGATGACAAAAACTTGAGTCATGAATGCAGAATATTCTGAAGAGATTAGAAAAATAGAATTAGCTTCAGGTCATTTGATTCTCAGATAGAGCTTGTCAAGGGGGCCCTGAAGCTGGGTGCAGCAGCACTGCTAACTTATTTTGGACACGGATTCCTGTGTCCTCACAATCCCCATTCAAGCAGCTGGTGATCACTTGGCCAAGAGGTTCTTAATCATATCAATAATAAATTTGCTGAATGCTATTTCTCCTTTTAAAATGTTAGCCTTAATTAAAGTAATTAAAATGTTAAGTGGCTGGTCATACTTGTTGCTATAATTACTGTCACCCTGAAAAGATTATGTGCCAGTGAAAAGTGCTCCACAGGTCTGCCTTTCAAGAGCCATGAGCCAAGAGCAAAGGTTAGAGAGGGAACCAGGAAGCCCTCAAAGAAAGTGATGGGCTCCAGTGTCAATTTCTTCCTGGAAAAGATGGGGCTGGAAGCTGACCTTATCTTTGCTTCCCTGAAGCAACAGCACAGCATCTTCTCTCTTGTCTGAACAACAAATTGAGGCCCCAAAACAAGATGTGAAAACTGCTCTTTGAAATTAATCCATTAGGGACCTGGGGCTTAAAAAATATCTGAGATTAAAAAAAAACTGTTTGCAAGATGCTACACAACCCTACATGAGAGGTTTTCTGGGAAATTAAACCATTCTTCCAAGAGATTAAAAAGTATCAGTTCTGATGTAAGTTTTTTGTTTGTTTCTGTCATTGAAAAAAAAATGTAGCCAAAAGGTGGGTAGGGGAGAATCAAAAGGCTTTTATGGAAAGACATTAATTAAAATGGAAATGAAAAAGAAATTAAAACCTACAAAGAATCAAAGCACTTGCATTCTAATAGCTTTTGTGAGGGAAAGTGTATTTGTAACAGGGCAGGTGATCTATAGAATACAGTTAGGATACAAACACTTAAAACAGGCACAGATTCTGGGTCATGCTTAATGTTTTGAGGGAAGGGAAGGCTACCATAGGAGGGACTATTAATGCAAGACAAGCATGTACAGCATGTTCTTTCCATGATGGGAACAGCTGCAGGTCTGGCCCTACCACTGGGCAAACTAAAGTAGTGGCTGCAGGCAGCAGAAGCTAGGAGGAAATAACAAGTTGTTAAAAAAAAGTGGTGTGTCCCATATGGCCCTTTCTATACTTTTTAACTTAGCCTGCCCATTATGCGAAGACTTAGCTCTCTGGAGAAGACTCTAATGCTGGGAAAGGTGGAAGGAAAGAGAAGACCAGCGGCAAGGTGGATGGACTCAATCACAGTGGCAATGGGGGAGCTGTTGGAAGAGATGAAGGACCAGGTTAGATACAAATTATCATGGAGAAAATCAATCTATGTGATCTCTAAGAGTTGAAAACTATTTGATGGCACATAATCAATCAATCAATCAAACAAACAAACAAACTTAGCCTGCCACCTTCACATATGGTGAAGGAATTGTCCCCTCAGTGTTATCTGCCAAACCAGTCAGCTTTTACACAAGGAATGAGGAAAGACATCATCTTCTTTTTCACTTCAGGGAACAAATATCCTGACCTAGTCTTGAACATCTGCACTGACTGAACTGACCAGTGCAGATGGGTGAAGTTTGTTGGGCTCCCTTCCCTTAAGAACTTACACAATGTGCATATTCTTTCACAAATGGAATGAAAAGAATATAAATGAATATGGAAGCCCAATTAGCAATTAGTGGGCATGAAGGCAAAGGGTTGTGCCCCATGTAGCTTGCAATCTCTTAGAAGAGAGACCAGGACCTAATGAACTTAATCTCAGTGGCAGGACACATGGCCTCATGTGCTATAAAACTGTTTTCTTCATTCTTAACACAAAATTTGTATATTTTGAAGGCGGACAAAAAGAAGGGACCTAATGGAAAGAAACTGATTTCTGTTTGCATACCATTTCAGTGAAAGAAGACTCTAACACTTTCAGAAGTAACTGTTTTTAGATCCACAGAAGAAAAGGAACAGCAAGTAAGAAGAAGAACCAGACAGACAGGACACCAAGGCACAATCAGAGTCTCTGGTAGATCTCAAACCTCACACCAACAGGCTCCTCCAGATGCAGAATAAAGTTAAAACTAGATGATGCATGAATGAGGCTCTACAGTAATATCTTTTAAATTTCTGAATATTTCTTCCTTTTTCATATAGGTTTTTAAAAAAAGAGAAAGAGAGAGACTCCTCAAGCTGTACCATCAGTGGCATTTAGCACATTCCTTCCCCAATTAGCCTCAATGTTAACAGAGTGGCCTTGAGCACAATACAAGCCTTGAGCAGAGCACAGCCCTGTCGGCTCCTCCTGCTTTATATAATGGGAGACAAGAAGCATAGATTATAGCACATGTTGAGTGTTTAGGGGAGGGCTGGAGCAGAAAGCCAAGCCTCACAACGGTCAAGATAGCTTAAGAAAAGAAAAAAAAAAAGAGTCTCATCACTACCACCTACAAATAGGTTTGGGTTCCTGACATCTTGCCTCCCTTTTAATGGATGGAGACAGGGAGTCTTCTTGGAGCCACAGCAGCAGACTCTGAATAATTGATGGAGGAAATAGTGTGCACTGAATGTGCAGCACGTAGAGACCGCCCCCCTTCTCTGCAGCCATTCTGCAGGCACCCCTCCCTGTCCTCCCCCATCCAGGTACCACCATGGGAAAGAAAAAGAGTTGTGCTTGAGAAGCTGGTATTTTCCTCTGTCTTCCCTTCTTTTCCACTGCTCATTCCATCAGCTCACTAGGGTGCCATCCCATCAGAGCTTAGCAATGAAAGCCTACTGCTACCACCACCAAGGTACCATCAGGGGCATTTAAAGAAGTAAAAAAGTAAACATTCCCTTGAGTCAAGCTTAACCCCTGGTGAAAATGTCTCTCTCTCTTTTTGCAACTTCTTTCAGGATTATTTTTTACAATTTCCCAGATAAGCCAACAACCCTATTATTTTCTGATGGTTTCCCTCATGCATGTACTAACCAGGTCTCACCTCCCTTATTTAGCAAAGCAGAGTAGTGCAAAGAAAGGGGAAAGAAAAAGGGAAAATTGCAGGAAGATAGTCTAGGCAACTAGCCCTCCTTCTTAACCCAGTTTATGTACTACCAAGAAAAGCAGAATGGTGCTTTTAAACACCATTAAATTCTTCAGAGCTTCTGTGTGATCTTTAAAGACTTCTCCCTTCCAATCCATTACCATCTGTAGGATTAGCTGCAGGGGCCCATCTCCACTATGGCTGTGATGAGAATGAGGTGTGAGAAAGGAAAATTAGCAATAAACTCAAAGGGCATCAAATCGCAAGGAACTTCTACCAGATGGGAAGAAATTATAGCATTCTTCTTACGACGTGGTTGGGCTCTCTCACTTGAATTATCATACTAAAATAAACTGCCAGGGCAGCTACACTCCCCAAGATCAGTTGTAATGGAAACAAAAAGCGGCAAACAAACATTAAGAGCTATCTGGCCACCGACATTTCATCTCCTTTTGTTTTGCAGGAATTCTAGTCCAGATGTCTGGGGTCCCAAGGTAAGTAGTCTCAGGTAAAAACATGCTCCCAATATACCCCTCTGTCCATTATGGAGCACAGTTATTTAATAATAATATTCCTCTGAGCTGGCATCAATCTTCCCATGGCTTAGTGGTGCCCAGCTGACAGGGAATTGCTCTACACTAGAAGAGTGACTTGGAATTGTTTCAGCCTTGTGACAATCAAGTATTTTATGGCATTCCAGGAAAATGCCTCGTAACTTGGGTATGGAGCTAAGTCAGTGTGTTCTCAATCTTGGGAACTTTAAGATGTGTGGACTTCAACTCCCAGAATTCCCCAGCCAGCAAGTCTACACATCTTAAAGTTCCCAAGGTTGAGAACACACTGAGCTAAGGTGTACCTTGGTACAGTTCAACAATATATCCACTGCTGTTGTAAGGGACAGAGTACTGATAACTTTTATGGCTCTTAAGAAAGAACACAATGAGGCAGGAGAAGACCGGGCTCTTAGTACACAGGGCAGCATTTAGCCTAATTGTGTAGCTGTGATCCCTAGCATTTCTTCCGTGAAGCCAAGGTTCAGTTGCAAGTTGGAAGCCACCACAATTCCAGTAAGCAAGCAGGACAGATATATAATCAAGCTGAAGTGTATAGAAAGAGCCTCTATAGTAGTAGTAGTAGCAGCTGCATGGTCCACAGCCACTACACATATAGTCTTTAAGCTTTTTTTATAGCTTCTGGAATCCATGGAGATTCTGCTGGGTGCAAAATGTGGATCTAACTATTGATATGAAAAAATGGGAATCTCAGTGAAAGGCTAATATCATGTTTATCGCAGCCTCTTCTCATCCAGGCTCTCCCAACCAGGTGACCATGGCCAGGGAAGATGATAAAGTCAGGGTTATGCTTGGGGTCATGAGAGAGATAATCCAGCATGTCTACAGGACACTCAGGCTGGGGAAACCTGCCATAACTCATTCCTCCTTAGTTTGTTTGGTGTGTAGTTTATAACGTAATGACTGAGGGTAGATGTTGTGTTTATTTTTTTACCAGGCCTAACCTCAACAAATTCTTTAGCTTTGTTTGGGAGAAGCACACCATTTGGGGACGCCTGGAATAAGTGACCGTGAAAACAGCTTGGCAGGGATGGGGTACAATTTTGAGAAGCGGCTTACAGAACAACTTGATGGAAAGACCATCTTGAAAGGAAGCTCTCGGCAGAAAGAGATATCAGAGTAGATTGATTTAAATTATCAGATGAAGGAAATTTGAGGATCTAATTTCTTGCAGCTCATCCTATACTTGTGCATTTGATTTGCCTCATTTCACAGACTGAAAAAGCTTATGAAAACAAAGCCAAAAAGGGTGAACAGGCACAGGATGAGAAGTACCTGGCTGGGGACTTCTGGTGCGGACATGGCAGACTGAACAGCTGTGCCCGTGGGCTCAATGGGCAGAACTAACAACACAGCAGTTTTTTTGGGCTCAGGCGGTTTTTCCTGAAGCCCAGGAGTGTTTTTCCAGAAAAAGGAAAACACCTGGAATCACCCCATCTGTCCTCCAGGCAGCTGCTTGCATCCAGAAGATTGCAAACAGTGTTCATGCTCAACTGGTAAGAGCCAGCCGGGACATCACCATTTTCCAAGCCGCACTGTAGCCTTAAAGGAACACTAAGACCGGCCACCCCATTTCTAAATCACCCAATTTATATTTTTTTAAGTACGTGTACCCCAAGAGAGGCTTTCTACAGCAAGGAGGTATGGGTTTTCTTGGTGTTTGTTATTTTTGGGATTAATTTTTTTAAAAAATCTTTTTAAGTTTTGGGCTTTGTTTTCCCTCCAAATATTGAGGATTGGGAGTAAATAATTGTCTCCCTGTTATTATTTTTGTACTAAATTTGAAGATATTAGCATTTTCCTACACATTGAATCAGATGTTTTGAACTTTCAGTTTTCTGTTTCTACTTTCCCTGGGGAACTGTCTGCATATCTCACTTTCGCTTATGGAAACACATTCCGGAATTCTTTCATATCTTCAAACTTTCGTTGGTTAAGCACTTAGGGGGCACCATGATCTACTGCATGAGACATGGAGGATTTTAAACAGACTTTCTCTGACTTCCACCAAGATTTTAAACAGATTCTTTCTGATTCCTACCAAGTTTTTATGCAAGGCATTCAGGACATTATGGAAAATATGAGGTCTAAAATCTGTCATCTGGTTGGGGATGTCATGGATGAAACTGAGGAATTTAACAGTGACAGAAATGTCTCTTCTAAGAGTGAGATTGGGATTTCTGTTGAAATGCTGGATGAAGATTGGATAGTCGAGTTGGAGAAATCTAAGAGGGAGAGCGAGTTGGAAGCCACAAGTGAAACTGATCTTCTGGTGGAACGCCATGGAAAGGAAGTGGTTATTATGTATGGGAGGTCTCCTGAAGAGAAGTCAGAGTTTTTGAGGGGCACAGTTGGGCTGTTTGATGTTTTTTTAAAAAAGAAAGCTCTGTGCACATTCTGGGGCTATGTAAATGCTCTGGTTTATTTTGAAGTAGGATAAGAGTTTAAGGATATTTATCTGGATTGCTTTTAGGGTTTGGCTGATTTCATTTATCCTTAATGATTTGGATTAAGATTATTAAGGTATAATTAAAAATAAAAAAAATCTATTTGGATGGCTTTGGGTTTAATACAATTAAGATTATTAAAACTGTTATATTATCAAGTACAATGGCAGACCATTTATATGTTTTTTAGTTTGATCTGTATTATAGTAGACAGAAATGTATAGAATAGTAGTAGGAAGGAAATAAATAAATATTATCTGGGGGGGAGTTGATTAGGAGGTTTATATAAATTTTTCTTTTTTTTTTCTTTTAATATAAGGGGAAGGAGTAACTATTTAGGGATTTTTATAATGTGCCAATGGAATGATTTATAGAAATAATGTGATTTTGGTTTAATATAGAATAAGAAGATTGATTATGGAAATTTTTGTATATCCTTGTTGTTAAAAGTTGGAAGTCACCTCTTTTTGTAACTTTGAAAAATTTTCTCTTGCATTTCTACACTTTTTTAGTTTTTTTTTCTTTGTAGTGTTTTGTTTTTCTGTAGCTTTTATCTTTGCTTGAAACTTAATAAAATTCTTATTAAAAAAAAGAGAGAAGTACCTGGTTGGGTAATAATATGTAAAAAGGATCTTGAACTGCAGGGATCACAAGCTGAATATGAATCATCAGCATGATATGGCTGCAAAAAAGGCAAACACGGTTTTAGGGTATATCAGTAGTGTTGAATAAAAATTTATAGTAGCAAATTTTGCACTTTTTCTCCCAGATTAAAGAGTATCAGTGCTGCTTTGGAGTTGTATTAAATTATGACCAAGCAGGTGTCCTAGAGCAGACATGGAATAAAATATTCATATAATAGAAGTCGCTGAGAGAACTGGGTACATTTAGCCTTGAGAAAAGACAACGGCAGATTTGATAGCATGCTTCAGGTAGCTGAAGCACTGTCCCACAAAAGAAAGCCATATTCATTTTCTACCATCCCAAAGTTTAGAGTGTGAAACAGTGGTCTTAAGTTATTGGAAGACAGATTCTTGTTGCGTGTTATGGAAAATTTCCTAATGGTAGAAGTTGTTCATAATTGCCATGAGTACTGATGGCGAGCAGGAAGGGGCCCCTATCCAGGGGGGAAAACGCATGCGTAGTACTGAGGAGTTGAGCAGCCATTCAAAGAGACACAGATCAGACCCACCTTAACTTTGGGGTTTATCTGTCTGGGTTTTTCCCACGCTTCTTCAGTTTGTTAGGATTTTCTGTCTTATGTAGCAGTAATAAACACTAGAGACCTATTCCTTGTCTCAGCGTGGTCCCTGGCTGTTAGGACATCTACCATCAGTCCACACACTTCTGATGACACGTCCCTGCAGTTTTCCTGGCAAGGTTTTTCAGAAGTGGTTTGCCATTGCCTCCTTCCCAGGACTGACTGAGAGTGACTGGCCCAAGGTCACCTAGCTGGCTTTGCGCCTAAGGCAAGACTAGAACTCATGGTCTCCCAGTTTCTAGCCTGATGCCTTAACCACACTGTCTGTCATGAGCACTGTTGGTGAGCAGGAGGGGGCCCCTATCCAGGGGGGAAAACGCATGCGTAGTAGTGAGGAGTTGAGCAGCCATTCAAAGAGACACAGATCAGACCCGCCTTGACTTTTGGGGTTTATCTGTCTGGGTTTTTCCCACGCTTCTTCAGTTTGTTAGGATTTTCTGTCTAATGTAGCAGTAATAAAACACTAGAGACCTATTCCTTGTCTCAGTGTGATTCCTGGCTGTTAGGACAATAATTATTACTTATTTCCTACATAATTAAAATGGCGAGTTCCCCTTTTGAAGATATGTTTAAGCATGGTTTGAAATACTTGTTAATCAGGATTGCTTTCATTTAGATTGGAGTTTATAAATCTATTTCTGATGCTTGTGGAAAAATAGGGCAATGTTAATTGCTTGCTAGCTCCATTAAAGCCTGTGCAACTAAACCAAACATTTACAAAAGCATTTATTATATTTTCATTCCAACTTCTGGCCATAACAGAATTCAAGACACCATACTTGGAATTTTACAGGCAGGTTTCCAGACAAACACTGACCTGTTCAGCTTCAGCCAGGTACCTCATCACTTATCTCTAGACTAAGATGGTAATTCCAGTCTCTTAATCATCTGGACTACATACTTTTTGCACTGCTGCACTCTATTTAGATTTGGAGAGGAAAACTGAAAAATTAACAGATTTCCCATTTGCTTCTCTGTGGGTAAAAATGCTCGTGGGCTCAGCTCACCAGTATTTTCCAAGCTTGGTTACTTTCAGGCCCAATTACAACCTTATCTCAGCTTACAAAATACACAAGTCCTTCTGCACCTCAGACTAAAGAAGAATCATGAGGTTGCAATATTCACACATAATTGGAGATATGGATTACCCACTCTTATTCTGAAGCTCATCAACTTCTCTGGAGGAAAATGAACAAGCTCATTTGCTTAAAGGCTAAATATTCAGAATCTTACAGAAACAAGGAGTGATAGGCAACATACAGTTTGTTTTTCAAAAGGCAGATAGTAAATATCCATGCTTTTTGGCAGCTATAAAATTGGGTTATTTTTATTGGCTTGGTACTGCTTAATTTCCAAAGGATTTCCAGATGGGCTAACAAAAGCTAAAAAAAAAAAAAGTAAATGCCCATAAAAATACAATTCACTATGTAAAGCTGCTAGAAATCTTACCATTCAAGAGCATAGATTGAATAAAACATTCAGGAGCATAGATTTGGAGATTTAAGAGCACTGGATAATTTAAAGGAGAGGACATGTCATAATCTTATGACTCTGCATCAGAAAAAACTCTTCCGGGAGGCTTCTTGAAAAGCCAAAGCACCACAATCCAAATGCTCTATTTTAAGGGCATGTGGTTTTAAATTAAATGAGGGCTTATCTTTTTACATTAACCCTTCATTTAAAACTAAATTGATACAGAGATCAGGTAACTAGAGAGACCAATAAAATGTCTGCACAAATGCCCCTTTCCTGACTCAATTAGGAAAATGAAATTAACTCAATTTTCCAAATTGGTTCAAATCATTGACTCAAATTGGATTAATGATCTGAATAGACAATACTAATAAGATCAGGGCCAATTTCGTATCACTACTTTACATGCAAAAGGTGGGGAAAATTGGTTGCAAAACCTGGAAAGCTACTGTTAGTCAAGTATCCATAATCCCCAATCAGATTTGGGCTTAACCAGTATATATCTATATAAATGGTCACACTTTGATCCCATGGACTTTTCACCTTCTAGTGAAGAGTATCACAATATATTCACTCTTGACTTGCTGGTGGCTAGTTTAGTGTGAACAGTAACTAATAGGGTGGATGGCCATCACTCTCATGGTCTTCCAAAATTTACTAAAAACTCAGCTTTTCAGGAAGCCCTTGATCATAGAGCTACAGATGCCTCTCTGTGTTTATGTATGTACACTTTTCCTGTTATTTGTTATTTATTTATTGATTTGATTTGATTTCTATAGCCGCCCATCTCAGCAAGTGACTCTGGGCAGCTTATATAATAGCAATATCATATTGCTATTATATAAGCAAAACTACATAATTATGTAAATTCTGAGAGTGCCTTGGACTGCAAGAAGATCAAACCAGTCCATCCTCCAGGAAATAAAGCCAGACTGCTCACTTGAGGGAATGATATTCAAGGCAAAACTGAAATACTTTGGCCACATCATGAGAAGACAGGACACCCTGGAGAAGATGCTAATGCTAGGGAGAGTGGAAGGCAAAAGGAAGAGGGGCTGACCAAGGGCAAGGTGGATGGATGATATTCTAGAGGTGATGGACTCGTCCCTGGGGGAGCTGGGGGTGTTGACGACCGACAGGAAGCTCTGGCGTGGGCTGGTCCATGAAGTCACGAAGAGTTGGAAGCAACTGAACGAATAAACAACAACACATATAATTATGTATATATAATTATATATAAAGATGTCAATAGCAAAGGAAGGGTGCTGCCAAGGGGTAGACCACAATGAGGATGAGAGCAAATGGAACCTTGCAGGTATGGGGAAGCCAACAACTCAAGAAATACAACTCCAAAATGAAATCCAGAAGGTAGTGGCATAATGTTACCAAGAAAACTATGGATCTGGCTGAAACATACAGACAAATTTGTGTGAGAGATATTGAGTTTCCCTAGATCAGAAGACACTTTCTAGTGACTGAAGAAGAATTCTAAATGGTGATGGTGATAGACGATTCTAGTCCAGAAAGAGGAGTTCCTTGTTTTATACACAGACATACAATTGGAACTAGAATATGAGTAGCATGAACCAAGGAATACTTGAAATTATCAGAGTGAAATGAAGTGTATTAAATTGGAATCTGAGAGTGTCTGTAATGCAATCATGCAGGAGATAAGTTGATAGAGTTTTGCAAAGAAATTCTTTATTGCTAATACCTGCTGCAAGCAACATAAATTCAGACTCTATAACTGGACATTATCAGACAGACAACATCAGAACAAAAAAAAAAACCAAAGATGGAAAAGAACAATCCAGGCAGCCAGGACAATTCCAGGGCAGATTGTGGAACAGATCATGAATTATTCATGTCAAATATATGGGTTAAATTTAGGGGGGGGGGGGGAAACAGGTAAGTTGTACCAGCAAGATTTGACCTGGAAGGTGTACCATTAATATATAAGATCAATGTAAGGAACAGATTCAGTTATCCCCCACCAGGGGTGGGGAACAGAGAGAACTTGAAAAACTATGGGAAAGATAAAGAAACTGAAGCATAAAAAATCCCAACATTTCAAAGAGGAAAAGATCCAATTAGCTTGCAGAATAAGCTATTTTGAAGGCCAGGGAAAGACACAGGATGGAAGTGTTGGCCAAGAAGAAAGAAACACACTGATTGCAGACTCTCAACATCAAGCAAGAAATAAAAAAGAAATAGAGCTCAGTCAACAATGTCAACAAATAAAATAACTAGAAAAGAAAAATGAGAGATGTTTTTAAAAAAGATCAGAGAAATCACAAAAAATGTACAGCCCAAGTAGGACTACTCAAGAATATTCATGGAACAGAGCTAATAGAGGCAAATGAGATTAAAAGAAAATGGAAAGGCTATACTAAAAATCCTTGCAAATGTGATTATACAATGACAGGAATCTTTGTAAATAAAGAGAGAACCAACCCCACTAAAAAGTGCAGTATGAGAGGCAATAAACCAGCTGTCAAATAGAAAAGTACCAGGTGCAGATGAAATACCCATTGAACTGTTTAAAGCTGCAGGAGAAGATGCAGTTAAGTTAATAACAGCCAACAAATCTGGAACAAGATTGTATGGCCTGGAGAGCTAAAAAGAATCGTCTATAAAACTATACCAAAGAAGAGAAATGCAAGAGAATGTGGAAATTTCTGAGTGATTGTATTAATTTCTCAGACAAGCAAAGTTTTGATTAAGTTCTTACAAGGAAGAATAGAGACATACCTGGAGTGAAATTCCAACTGAACAGGCAGGTTTCAGAAAAGGCAGAGGGACCCAAGATAAGATAACTAGCCTAAGACAGATAATGGAGACAGCAAGAGAATTTAAGGAGGTTTATCTTTGCTTTACTGATGTGTAGATCAAGTCAGAAGTGATATATTAAAGCTAATGGATATGTCAAAACACCTGATTATTCTTTTTAGAAACTTGTACAATGAGCTCCTGTAAGAACATTTAAGAAGAAACAGAGTGGTTTCAGATTAGAGAAGAGTTTAAGATTTAGATGTGTATTATCCCCAGATTTGTTTAACTTATTTAGCATATAAATTATAAGAATGGCAGAGTTGGGAGAGATGGGAGAGATGACAGCTGATTCAAAAGTGGTGGCTAAAACACTAATATTTTGAGATAAGTAGATGATACCACTTTGTAATCTGAAAATAAAGATTTAGAAGATATTCAGAAAGTAAAAATAGAAAGTGAGGACTGCCTTAGTTTCTTGAGCTGAGAGAAATGAAGAACAAATCAATTCTAGAGGGAATGTCAATGACAAATTTAGACAAGACCATTCAATATAAGGGCATTTTTACAAAGCTCTGAATAGTCAAAGTAGTGGTTTTCCTAGTGATAACACATGATTGTAAAAGCTGGACACTAAGAAATAGTGATAGAGAGATGACCAATTATGGATTTGGAGACAATTTCTGGGACTATCATGGATGCAGGAAGAATGACTCAGCCCTGAAGGAAATAGAGAATGCTGTTCCCTTGAGGCAAAGATCACAAAGCAGAAACTCACATTATTTGAGTATATCATGCAAGTGGATGATGGACTAGAAAAAAATGACTACAAATGAAAAGTTGAGGGAAACAGAACTGGAAGACAAAGGATAAACTGAATGGATAGGATCAAGGAGATCAACTAAAATGCCCTTAGAAGGTGTGCAGATTACCCCAAGTGACAGGTCAAGAAGGAAAACATTTGTCCATCCAGTTGTTAGGGATTTAATCCTACCCAATAGCTAGGTTCTTCCAGATAACATGATAAGTCCTCCATTCCCCTTTCTCCCCCTACTTCCCTCTATATAAGCAGGTTTGTAATTATATCCTAAACCCACCTTTCTCAACTTTTTGACCCTGGAGGAACCCTTGAAATATTTTCCAGGCCTCGGGGACCCCCTGCACATTCAGGCTCAAATGTAGGCCAGAAGTTACAAAAATATGATATTTGTTTCATGTGTAGGCCTGTCACAGGAGACTGGAATGCTAAGGTGGGCAGTCAAATGACACCTGGAATTACAGGTAAGCATGGTCTGGGAGAACAAAACGAAGCAGGACATAGGCTGATAGAATTTTGCCAAGACAATTCACTCTGAATAACAAACACTCTCTTCCAACAACCTAAGAGAGGGCTTTATACATGGACTTCACCAGATGGACAACACCAAAATCAGATTGACTACCTCCTTTGCAGCCAAAGGTGGTGGACGTCTATACAGTCGGTAACAACAAGACCTGGAGCTGACTGTAGTTCTGATCACGAACTTCTTCTTGCACAATTTAGGATCAGACTAAAGAGATTAGGGAAGACCCACAGATCAGCTAGATATCAGCTCACTAATATTCCTAAGGAATATGCTGTGGAGGTGAAGAATAGATTTAAGGGGCTGGACTTAGTAGATAGGATCCCGGAAGAACTATGGACAGAAGTTCACAACATTGTTCAACAGGTGGCAACAAAATACATCCCAAAGAAAGAGAAAACCAAGAAGGCAAAATGGCTGTCTGCTGAGACACTAGAAGTCGCCCAAGAAAGAAGGAAAGCAAAAGGCAACAGTGATAGGGGGAGATATGCCCAATTAAATGAAAAATTCCAGGGACTAGCCAGAAGAGATAAGGAATTATTGTTAAACAAGCAATGCATGGAAGTGGAAGAAGACAATAGAATAGGAAGGACAAGACACCTCTTCCAGAAAATTAGAAACATCGGAGGTAAATTCCAGGCAAAAATGGGTATGATCAAAAACAAAGATGGCAAGGACTTAACAGAAGAAGAAGAGATCAAGAAAAGGTGGCAAGAATATGCAGAAGACCTGTATAGGAAGGATAATAATATCAGGGGTAGCTTTGACGGTGTGGTCAGTGAGCTAGAACAAGACATCCTGAAGAGTGAGGTTGAATGGGCCTTAAGAAGCATTGCTAATAACAAGGCAGCAGGAGACGATGGTATCCCAGCTGAACTGTTCAAAATCTTGCGAGATGATGCTGTCAAGGTAATGCATGCTATATGCCAGCAAATTTGGAAAACACAAGAATGGCCATCAGATTGGAAAAAATCAACTTATATCCCCATACCAAAAAAGGGAAACACTAAAGAATGTTCAAACTATCGAACAGTGGCACTCATTTCACATACCAGTAAGGTAATGCTCAAGATCCTGCAAGGTAGACTTCAGCAATTCATGAAGCGAGAATTGCCAGATGTACAAGCTGGGTTTAGAAAAGGCAGAGGAGCTAGGGACCAAACTGCAAATATCCGATGGATAATGGAAAAAATCAGGGAGTTTCAGAAAAACATCGATTTCTGTTTTATTGACTATTCTAAAGCCTTTGACTGTGTGGACCATAACAAATTGTGGCAAGTTCTTAGTGGTATGGGGATACCAAGTCATCTTGTATGCCTCCTGAGGAATCTGTATAACAACCAAGTAGCAACAGCAAGAACAGACCACGGAACAATGGACTGGTTTAAGATTGGGAAAGGAGTACGGCAGGGCTGTATACTCTCACCCTACCTATTCAACTTGTATGCAGAACACATCATGCAACATGCTGGGCTTGAGGAATCCAAGGCTGGAGTTAAAATCGCTGGAAGAAACATGAACGATCTCAGATATGCAGTTGATACCACTTTGATGGCTGAAAGCGAAGAGGAACTGAGGAGCCTTATGATGAAGATGAAGAAGAAAGTGCAAAAGCTGGCTTGTAGCTAAACCTCAAAAAAACCAAGATTATGGCAACCAGCTTGATTGATAACTGGCAAATAGAGGGAGAAAATGTAGAGGCAGTGAAAGACTTTGTATTTCTAAGTCTCTCCCAAAAAGGGGACTCTGGGTGGTTATCATAATAAACCTTTTACCAGGAGGCAATTCAATAACTATCACCTCTTCTAACACTCAGATACCTATTTTCACCTTTTCATTTTTTTTTTTTTTGAGATCAACACTTCCCAACAAAACAACAAAAAAGATCACTGCAGATGCTGACTGCAGTCAGGAAATCAGAAGACGTTTAATCCTTGGGAGAAGAGCAATGACAAATCTCAGTAAAATAGTTAAGAGCAGAGACATCACACTGACAACAACGGTCCGCATAGTTAAAGCAATGGTGTTCCCCGTAGTAACATATGGCTGCGAGAGCTGGACCATAAGGAAGGCTGAGAGAAGGAAGATCGATGCTTTTGAACTGTGGTGTTGGAGGAAAATTCTGAGAGTGCCTTGGACTGCAAGAAGATCAAACCAGTCCATCCTCCAGGAAATAAAGCCAGACTGCTCACTTGAGGGAATGATATTAAAGGCAAAACTGAAATACTTTGGCCACATCATGAGAAGACAGGACACCCTGGAGAAGATGCTGATGCTAGGGAGAGTGGAAGGCAAAAGGAAGAGGGGCCGACCAAGGGCAAGATGGATGGATGATATTCTAGAGGTGACGGACTCGTCCCTGGGGGAGCTGGGGGTGTTGACGACCGACAGGAAGCTCTGGCGTGGGCTGGTCCATGAAGTCACGAAGAGTCGGAGGCGACTGAACGAATAAACAACCACCACCTGTATATATGCACTAACAGTGTTCTTAAACTAAAAATAATGAATGAAACTTGCCTCTTTAATGTGAAGTTGGCTGAATTTGACATAATTTCTAAAACAAATCATGATCTCCCAGGGAACCACTACCATTATCTATGTCTGTAAGCATTCACTAATATCTGAAGGACCATACATTGCCAACAGCAGCTTTCCTAGATTTCACAAGAGGGGTCTTCCCCTTTCCTCCCTGCAAATGCCAGGAATTGCACCTGGGACCCCCTGCATGCCAAGCAGATGCCCTGCAACTGAGCTACATGAACTGGGGGTTTTTTTTGAGGAAAAAAAAGCTATTCTCATAAAATGAATTAGTGAAACGAATTAATGAATTGATATAATATTAACCAAATCTATTTCAAAACTGTAATTAACTTTCTCTGACCCTAAGAAAAGAAACAGAATCTGTAACATATCAATATTAATATACATATAGAAATATACATAGGCATCTACACTCACACATGTACATGCACACATCACAGTTGGTTGAGGCATGCAGGCATGTTAACAGTTCTCAGTGCCTTCCTTCTTTGGACATTAAAATGTGAATAATGTAATAAAAAGGTATTCCACCAAATTATCATGATTTAGGAAACAATCATACTATCCCTGAGGTAACAGCTAAGGGAAAATAGAATATATTAGCTCCCCACTTATAATTTTGAGTGCTACCTGTCCCCTTTAGGCCCTCAGAATGGCTCTTTCTGAAGGGGGAAATTCCTACAGCAAAAAGAGGTTGGGCCAGTCCTGAAGAAGGCCAAGAGTGGAGCTAGAGATAGAGCAGGAGGAGATCGAGACTGATGAATCCTAAACCTTCCAGTCTGCGGCAAAAATATAAACCAACTGCTTGCAAGCACCCGAGTCCATTTTTAAATAATAAGCTGCCTTGGAAAAGACAGTTGCAAGGATCCACATCTCGTGCAAAATAAGCTGAACTCCAGAAATAGACTTACAATTTCTATCTTGATTTTCTCCTTCCAGATACAGCCAGAAGAACATTCAGACATGTCAGAACAATCTGACTCATGAAAAGCTTGGAACGCTCTGCCCAAATCTGTACAAGCGGTTGCAATTAAAATTGCCAGTGAAAGCTCTGGACAGGTTTCCCATAGTAACATTTAACATTAGCTATCCAAGTATTTTTTGCATCTATGCCTGTGCTTATTCCAGGGCTAAGCAACCTTTTTGGGATGATGGACACAGCTGAAATTTTGAGATTACCTTGTGGGCACTCTTGCTAAATGGCTCCAAGGAGGTATAGACCATCATTTATTTATTTTATTTAGTTATTTATTCTTCAAATTTCTATCACTGCCCATCTCTCCCAAAAAGGGGACTCTGGGTGGTTATCATAATAAACCTTTTACCAGGAGGCAATTCAATAACTATCACCTCTTCTAACACTCAGATACCTATTTTCACCTTTTCATATTTTTTTTTTTTTGAGATCAACACTTCCCAACAAAACAATAAAAAAATGGGTGAAACAATGATTCACCCCCCAGTTTTTATTTAGAGAGAGAGAGAGCGCCTATGGGTCCTATATGAGACCCAGAGGTATTCGTATAAGCAACAGTTATGTTTGAATTCTTTCGGGAGATGCTACTTCAGCGCACCCAGAACATGTTTTTAGGAGCTGCTTTCAAAGGTTCCCTCCAACCCCCATCACTTCTCACAAACAGTGAGTGAGGAACATCTGTGTTCTAATAAACTAAATCCACAAAAAGTTGTCAGAAAGAATTTGGGGGGCAAGGAGGACGGAATGGAGAAGGGAAGAGTGCAGGTCAGATCAAAAAGCTGCATGAAATGAACCTGGCTGAGGCCATCTCTGCTATATACAGTACATATATACAGGGAAGTCAGTTACACTGAATACAGGACTGACTTCTGAGTCTATGTTAAAGGTAAAGGTAAAGGTTTCCCTTGACGTAAAGTCCAGTCGAGTCCGACTCTAGGGGGCGGTGCTCATCTCCGTTTCTAAGCCTTGGAGCCGGCATTGTCCATAGGACACTTCCGGGTCATGTGGCCAGCATGACGACACGGAACGCCGTTACCTTCCCGCCGAAGCGGTACCTATTGATCTACTCACATTTGCATGTTTTCGAACTGCTAGGTGAGCAGGAGCTGGGACGAGCAACGGGAGCTCACCCCGCCGCGCGGTTTTGAACCGCCGACCTTCCGATCGACAGCTCAGCGGTTTAACCCGCAGCGCCACCACGTCCCCATGAGTCTATGTTAGCATGCCTTTTTTTCCTTAGTCAAACATTTCAGTTCAACCGAGAATTTCTTAGTTACATTTTTATTTATATTTTTTCAATTGAATCTTTAGGATATCTGGTATTAGTGCTCCCACTATCCAACTATGAGATTTATAGCATGGGATTTCAAAACAGGATTGCATCCCTGTACAACGAATCGCTTCAGCAAAGTTAAGCAGTCTAGATATTAATAAGAGAACAATGTAGATTTGTAAGCCAGTTGTCTTAGTGGTAATATATACTGTATGCATAGGATCAGGCTGTGAGAACAGTCCATGATACCAGTTACACAGCAAACTTAGCCCTTTTATACCTGATTCATTAATCCAGATTCTTATGTCACATCATGTCATGTCAGACTTTTTAAAATCCTTGCCCAGCCCTTTTTATAATCTGTACTAAATGAAGAATTATCATTACTGTTCTAATTAGAATTCACAATGCCTCAAGTAACTGGAATCCTCTAGCAAACTCCATAATAACCCTGCTCTGAATACCCTCATCTTTGTAAATCACAAATAGGAATGCAACAGCTTAATTGGATGAGAGCAATGGAACTCCTACTTTTTCCAGGACTGTATGGTTGATGTAATAGAAAATAAATGGTTTCCTTAAAGCATTGCAGATAATTGATACATTTGTACCATCATACACTCCACCTTTCTTGAACTAGATCCAAAGCACTACACAGCCTTAGTATTCAATGCACCAGGTATTTATGCATCTTCTTAAAATGGGATGCAATAGTACCATTTGACCTCCATTTCCTTACAGAAATAAAAAGAATAACTGGATAAGGAAACTCCATTAACATTCTAAGCAAAGGAGACTAGACTTACACATTGCACTCACCTGCAGTCTGCTTAACCCTGGTTTACTGAATAACCCGTAACTGGATGAGTTCACAAAACATGCTAAGCAATAAACCATGGAATATAAGCTGCAAGGACTGCACTGATACACAAGACACCAAAACAAAAATCAGGCAAACCACAACACTGCTTATGTAATGTGTCAAAGCATTAAAAGCTCTGAGGCAGATCCTCAAAGTCAGAAACCCATTCTCCATATACTCGGTAAGGATGGGACTAGAAAGGACTTCACTGAATTTTAAGAATTAGAAGGGACCATTTAGGCCCTGCAGTCTAATCTCCTGCTCAGTGTGGGAATCCAAATTAAAGCATTCCAGACAACAGGATGCCCGGTCTCCACTTGAACCCATCCAGTAATGAGAAGACCACCATCCCTCTGAGTAATTGGTTCCTTGGGGAACTCCTTTATTAGTCTGGTTTTTCTAGCATTCCACTGGAATCTGCCTTCTGTAGCTTAAATGCATTATTCCACGGCCTCCATTCGAGAGAGATTGGGATCTTTTCAATATGACACTTATTCAGGTACATGCTACCATTTCCCCTCCCAGATGTCATCTCTCAAGGCCAAACATACCCAGCTCCTCCAAACTTTTTCATAGGCTTAGTTCAGTATATTATCCTCACTGCCATTCTCGGAACTCATTCCAAGTAAAGTACCCACAGTTGGAATACAGTACCCAAGGTGGAATCTGACCAGAGCAGAATAGAATGGAATTATTACTTCCCATTGGTTGGAAATTATACTTCGATTGATGCACCCTAAAATTGTATGTCTTTTCTTGCAGCCATATCACACTGCTGTATGTCATTCATCCACTATTATCCCAAAATGTTTTTTACAAGTCATGTAACTAAGCTTAGTATCCCCAGTCCTATATTTGATTTTTGATCCCTAAGTGAGGAACTTTACACTTATCTTTGTTAAAATCCATTCTTTTCCCTTTTCTTTTTGAATATATCCAAATAAGTCCTTTTTTTTTTATGCTTAGCACATTTTAAGCTTTTCTGACACAGCTCCACAATTCTGAGCTACCTGTCCGTACTATTCCTTTGTAATCTGGCCCTTCCTTCCTTCCTTCCTTCCTCCCTCCCTCCCTCCCTTCTTGATTCTCACCATTCTCTTTGTAGAGCCATATTGGCTTCTTTCTGCTTTTTTTAAATTTTTAGTTCTTGTTGGAATTTTTACAACCATGTTTTTAATATCACTGTTGTTAGAATTAGGATTTTCCCATTAACTTCTCTTGCTGCAAGATCCTACCTATCCTTACACTAAGTTTATTAAAAGCTGATGCTTGAAGTAGAATCAAAGCGTTTGACTAGATTCTATTTTAATTTTCCCTGAAGTCAAGAACTCCAGCGTTACATGGTCACTTCCACCTGTGTTCCTGCAATTTCCACTTCCTCAACTAAGTCTCACATTGGTCAGCCACTTTCATCCACTCCATCTGGACTGTCCAGATTGCCAAGCATTATTTAGTTATTTAAAATGTAATTTAAAATATTTTTATCTCACATTTGTATGTACAAAGCACAGATGCTAAATGCCTACACCATGCCTAAAGCTAGTTCTCATAACTGCATCTCATTTCAGCTCTCTTCCATCCAAACATTCATATCTTACCAGAAACATGAAGCAATGAAGGGAGGGACATTTTAAATTGTAACACCGACAGCAGAAATTGCTATGCCCAAAGGGAGCCTACCTGACACCTACACTGCTTTTCTTTAATATGCCAGACCAAAAAAAATCTTGTTCTGTTGTACCACTCCTGCTAACTTGATGTATTTTATCTTCCAGCTTTATTTCATCTTTCTTATCTTTTTATATGCTCTATTTTATAACTGCACCTTTCCTACCCTGCTGGATTCTTTTTTAGGAACTGGATGGGGAAAAGAGGTTTAGTTTTTTGTTTTTTTAAGTGAGCTGGACAAGGGACTTGAGGGAAATGACCTTGGCAACTGGTCCTATTGTCATGCCATCTCTCAAACCAGCATCCTTAAGAAGCTGTGAAATGAGAGTTTGCTGCCTGGCTGTAGCTGAATTCTCCACAAAGGGAAGAGGGTCACCTCTTCAGATCTGCAGCTGAACTGATCCACTTTGAATGCATTTATTTATTTTATTACTTATTATATCAATTTATATAGCCACCCACCTCACAGCTGCAACATGGGACACACTTGAGCACTGCCTCGGTAAGGCAAGCTAATCCATGAATGCACTCCCATCATTTTGGAGTGGAAACACACATGAAGGAAAAGCAGACTGAGAAAGCTACAATACTATTTTGCCACTTCCCATCACTTCCTCTGGAATTTGTCATTCCAGGTAGTCACTGTTCTGTCAAGTGTCCAAGCAGTGATCAGGTGCTCAGACAATTGGTTCTTTTAGATCCAGAGACAATAAGCACACCAGGGGATAAAGAGATTTTAAGCTTTATTATTAATTTAAGCAAACAGATTTAAACAGAAACATAGTTTAGGCAGATTAAACAAAGCATAAACAGCATCACAAAGAAAAATCATAACATGCCAAGCAAGTTGATATCCAGTCTGCCATAGGCTGTCAGGAGCCCCTTAATAAAGACAGTGGAGATACGCCTGGGAAGCTATACAGATAAGCTAGTGCTTAACAAAAACAATCTTGGAGTTTTCTCTTCTCCACCACATTTCAACCAGAAATAAAAAACAAGCCAGCTAAACATTAGTGTAACTCAAACGCTAAGCTTCTTCGTGTGAAGGAGAAAAATCGAAATATGTCACTTAAAGTCCTCGAAATACAATGGTCTTCCGCATTGCCACTACACTCCACCCCTGGCATATTTTAATTTTTTCCTCACATGTTTGTTTTATAAATTCCAAGTCTCCAAGTAATAAATTGTACATTTGTATACAATCGTTTAACTTTAACATACAGAATACACATCAGTATTAACAGAATACAAATAGCTATTACAAAAACAATTACTGGGTGCCAGGCCAACTTTAAAAGGTTGGTCATAGTTGGGCTCCATCCTGAAAAATTATCCCACCAATGATGGATGGTTAAATCCTCAATATCTTGTAACTCAAATTCAACATGTTTATGCTTAATTTTTAACATCATTGCTTTATCAGTATTGGATAGAGCTTGCAACTGAGATTGAACTTGGTTACTTCTCCATATTAATTGAGCTACTGAGCTGATATTAAATCTCATGGGAAGTGTAAAGTTCCATGCTTCAGCCTCCCAGCCTTGTTTCATACTCAGTTGCTGCATGATATCCAGTGGTAGTGCAAATTTGGGATACTTTGCACTGACATTCTCTAACAGTTAAGTGAGATAAACTTCCATCCTCCCAATAAGCTGGGTCTAGTGATACTACACACACCCCCTCTGCCATTATCGATGATCCTAGGAGCACCATCATTTAACTGAATCCATACACATGGAGCACTGCTAAAATTATAAGCACGTGGTTCAAATGTAGTAGTATGGATCCGGCAAAGCCATCTTTGAAAGCCCCATCGTTCACATCAGGTGGTCATAAACAAAGATTCCTCTGTGGCTAATCGTGCATTAAAGTGAGGTATCCACAAATGATTAGTGATTATATCAGGGAGTGGAAGATATGGATAGGCAACTTTAGTTGCTCCTTCGATTATGGTTGTAACTGAAAATTTTAACACTGAATATTGTTTTTCAAACTGGGTTACTTTGATCCATTCCCAATTTACATCAGTATTAGCAAGATAAAAACGGCTGTTAGAAAAATATGCATACTAAAAGCCCATGCAACGGTTAACCCTTTGGGGGAGATGGGCGGTGACAGAAATTTGAAAGATAGATAGATAGATAGATAGATAGATAGATAGATAGATATAGATAGATATAGATAGATATAGATAGATATAGATAGATATAGATAGATAGATAGATAGATAGAGCAAGCAAGCAAGCAAGCAAGCAAGCAAGCAAGCAAGCAAGCAAGCAAGCAAGCAAGCATGCACACACTAGCTTGGTTCAAGGCATACAATCCACCCTAGTATAAAAAATGAGCCATATTGCCTTCTGCCTCCCTCAGGGCTGGTTAGGTGGACTAAATAATGTGGTGTTTGCATAAACAGGATTTTTATATAATAATCTTTTAGCTTTAGCTAGTGTTTTATACGTATGTATGTATGTATGTTTGCCCACTACATAGCTGAGTACAACAAAACATAGACACATACATAATAAAAGTGAGCATGCAACAATTATACAAAGAAACATCAAAACTTTTTTCTATCACACTCCCATCCTGAAAACACTTTATTAAGCTCCGCCAGCAACTTTGGGGTATACTGTGGCATTGCTCTGCTTTCTTGAACTGTGGATGCAGGATGAACAAACAGCATTCCTGCTTAATGGTACACATTCCCCTTTGAGCAGCCGTTAGCACACTGAGGTTTCCGATTTACTGCTGGTAGGACATCAGTGGTAGTATTCAGGGACTCTAAAATAAAATCTAAGAATTCATATACTTTATTCATAACATGTTCCACTTTAACAAAAGGTATTAAAGACAGCCCATAGTCCCAGTTTCCAAAAACGCTGTTTTTTCCATCTATTCTTTCTGTCATAAAAGTCCTTATCACCATCATAAAAACTTATTGTTGGTTAAATAAGATAAAGAAACATACTTTTCCTTTAACTTTTTTTCTGAAAAGTTCTAACAACCATACCCTAATAAAGACTCTACTGTATATGCAATAGAAATCCACAATGCCCATGTACTGGTAAAGCAGGACAAATCCCGCAATTATAATGATCATTTATTGAGGCGTACTTGTGTTAGAGGTCTTTGTTAGCCCAATGATCTGCAAAAGCTACTGCAATTCAACATGCACAGCAGGCTCAAAAAGATGTTCATCTAGGAGACAGAAAACAGAAACAATAAGAGGTTTACTGCTAGCAATTTTTACCTTTGCCAGCTTACCACCTGGTTTTCTGTACCAATTTTTTTTTTCTGGATGCAACTCCACTCTAACTCTTTTGGCATTTAAAGGTATTATCTTTTGGCATTTATCTATTTTTTTAATTGGGCAAATCTCCCACACAAGGAGGGGCTCTGGGTTGTTGTTAGGGCTTACCAAGTAGCAATCACATTAAGAACTTTCTCAGGAACATGCTTCACAGGTCCTGCCCAAATCACCCCTAGAAATTGCACCTGCTGAACTGGCCCCTGAATTTTTTGGGATTAATCTCCGAACCTCGAGACCTCATCTGCTCAACCAAAAGTTAACCCTCCCTGCACCTCATCCTCAGTGGAAGCTGATATTAAAATGCCATCAACGCAGTGATCAAGAAACAAGGCAGGACTCAGAGCGACCTCTTCTAAGTCTCTTGCCGCCACCCCATGGCATAAGGCGGGGCTATGAAGATACCCTTGTGGCAAAACCTGAAAGATATATTGTCTCCCTTCCCAAGTCAATGCAAATTGATCCTGAGAATCTGAGTCAATTGGAATAGAGGAGGAGGAGGCATTAGCCAAATCTATAACTGCATGCCATGTTCCAGCATTCTTCTCTGTATTTTCCACAAAGCCACCATATCTGGCACTGCTGCTGCCAATGGTGGAGCCTGCTTATTTAACTGTTGATAGTCCACAGTCATTCTCCAAGTCCCATCAGGCTTTTTCAGAGGCCATACAGGGGAATTAAAAGGAGAAACTGCTGGCCTTAGAACCCCTACTTCTAAAAGCCCCTGTATGGTTTCAGAGATCTCTTTATGCCCCCCAGGTAGCCGGTACTGTTTGACATTTACTGGCTTCTCAGGTGAGGGTATTTTCAAAGGGGTCCACTTTGCCCTTCCCACTAAAATAGCTCGAATTCCAAAGGCAGAACAGCCCATTGGAGTCTGAAATGCTTGTCCTTTTAATAAATCAATTCCAGCAATGTACTCATGAACACGAGAGATCAGTACATTTGCCAGAAAGGGAGCTGACTTTCCCAAAGCCAAATGCAGCTGTACCTGTGTGGCACGTTCTTCTGCATTTTCATTCATATATAGAGCATCTCCTAGTTGCTTGTCAGGATTTCCATAAATGATTGACACTTCTGACCCAGTATCCATCCAGGCCAAGACTCGCTGTATATTACTATGAGACCAGTAAATTGTTAATGGTAAATAAGGGTGTTGGTCTCCAGGGATAGCTGTCTTTATTAGCCTTACCACTGCAGCCTTACTACACCCCTAATCCAGAGGCTGGGGCATCCCCACCCCCCACCCCCATTCCTCTTCTAGGTAGAGAGGGATAGAATCACCCTTCAGGTGGGGCTGTTGGGGTAGTTTCCCTCACCTGTGCATTTCCTTGAACCTTTTTCCCTTCAGAGGCACATTGTTGTTTCCACATTTTATACAACTCTGAATTTGAAAGGTAATGTATATCTGCTTTTGGCACACCCGCTTTAAGAAGTTCTGCAAACATTTGGCTTTGTGGTGTTTTATTATTAAATTCCCTTTTCTGAAAACTTTCTCCCTCTTTAGCCACTCAAGTACGAGGCTTGGGAGCATTTTCTCTCTGTACATCTCCTAATTGCCCTATCAGCACTACAACCTCCCCACGGTTATTCCCTGTGCTGGACCCAACAATGGACCCCGCATATAGGAAGGGGCTCCTTTCATTAAACGTGCCCTCATCCCAGTTATGAGATGTTGAGTGTTGGGTCCTCACTGTTCTGAGCAAACTGTTCCAGTGCTTAAAATTTTTACCAGTTAGAAATTACTTGTAATATTCACCCTGAATCCACGTATGACCACTTAGATTTACTAAAGCAATGGCTCCCTAGGGTCACTCTGATAGATTCCCATGCACAGCCAGCTGTGCTGGGTATGCATCCGCAAGTCTTTCCCAAAGCAAAGAAATGCCCAATGGGAAGGATATCACTGCTCAAGGGAGCTTGGCATTGGCTCCAGAACTGTGAACTTTAACTGCATAAAATTTAAGGCACATATGCAAGCCCAGCAGCCAAGACCAATGACACTAAAGAAACCTCTTCGAATCTCTGCCTCTGCTAAGTCTTGAGTCAAGCCCATGGGAGCCTCACCAATGTTGCACAGTCTGCAGAGACAAACCAGGAACCTTGAGAGCATCTCAGGAATGTAATCCAGTTCAGTCAAGTCACTAACTGCACAATGTAAATGATGCTAGGAGACTATGCAGGGCTATTTGTGGCAAGCAAGCTCAGGAATAGCACAAAGCACAAATGTGTATGCCAGAAGTAAAGGGGGGAAGGACATTTAGTTTTCCCTCTAAGAGGCTCAAGGACTGGAGAGAGATGCTTTGCAGGGAAGAGTATGTCTTAATTAGCCCAAGCAAGACTGACATGCCTCTGCTTTACAATACTAGGAACCAAGAGAATCACAGGGCGGTCCTCTCAGTTCTGTTCCCCCTCCCCAAACCTGTGTCCATGACAATGCTTCTCCTCCTTTCATCCATCAAGCAGGGATGCTGAGAAAAACTACATTAGCAGCAGCAGCAGATGGACTGCTTGAGCACCATTTTGAGTGGAAAGGCAGGATATGACTATAATTAAGAAACAGAATTCACTTTGAAGTTCTACATCCCAGCTGAGCCTTTCTCTTCTACTCTTCCATTTGTACAATGGGAGCAATAGGATCCAACCTCCCAGAGCTGCAGCAATCAATAAACCAGAGATGGATATGGTTTTTTGATCTTGCCCATCATGCTGAATAGTGGTTCACAAGGACCACATGCAACTCACACACAGAACAGCTATAAAGTGCAGAGAGAACCTAATCATCCCCTCCAGCAATCAGTGACATGATTTCCCCATTGCTGATAGCATTCCCCCCTCTTATCCAAGTCACCAACCATTTTGCCGAACTGTAGCTGCTAACAGGTCACTCGTGCCATGATGGAGCCTAGTGGCCTCTTATAAGACTTGCTAACATTCATGGGGCCAGAGCTGCAGTTTTAGAAGCCGCTCTAAGAGGGCTCTACGATCAATCATAGAGTCCTCTGACAGCTGTTGTCAGAGCAACAACTACCCCTCTCAAGGCCTGAGTGATCCTATTAGCATCTGCATTGTAATGCCCATCCATGAATCAAGGGAACTCTATGATAGATGGAAGCTTCCTTGAATGCTTCAGGGCTTAAATTTACAAAGAGAATGACAGGCACAGAGAGAGAACTGCTGGAATGATGCTCCTCATCCTTCAAAACAGCATTTTTACTGCTCTTTTATTGGAACAAACAAACAAAAAAAGAATAAAAAAGAATAAAGGCAAAGGCAAAGGCAAAGCAAAAAAACCCAGACTTCTTTCCTTGCCTCCCTCATCTACAGACATGGCAAGGCCTTCTGTAACATGCAGAAGGAAGCCTGCTATTATAGTCTTCGGATGGTGGTTAAAATGGCAGGTTGTAGACCATCTGATTTAAAATGCTATTAATGTCTCTACGCTTTCATATTGTCTCATTTGAATTCAGATTAGCAATTAGCATAATAGTGTTCATATTCATAATACTAGCACACACGACTGATTTGATATTAATTTCATGCATTTTTAATGTATTTTCATCCCACACCCATGTTAATTGCTACAGTGCAGTACAGGATCAGGTGCACAACACAGAATGTCATAAACTGGAGAGTGGGAAGGATCCCTGTTGCGAAAATGTTCCATGCAGATGGGAAAAATCAGCTTCAGGCAGGAGAACTACCAAACCTTGTGCTTACACCAGATATTAATATGGAGGCTGTACTGTTCTGACCCTTTAAAGAGTACACTGACCACCAGAAAATAGTCAGGTAAAGGTAAAGGTTTCCCTTGACGTAAAGTCCAGTCGTGTCCGACTCTAGGGGGCGGTGCTCATCTCCGTTTCAAAGCCTTGGAGCCGGCGTTGTCCATAGGACACTTCCGGGTCATGTGGCCAGCATGACGACTCGGAACGCCGTTACCTTCCCGCCGAAGCGGTACCAATTAATCTACTCACATTTGCATGTTTTCGAACTGCTTGGTGTGCAGAAGCTGGGACGAGCAACGGGAGCTCACCCCGCCGCGCGGTTTCGAACCGCCGACCTTCCGATCGACAGCTCAGCGGTTTAACCCGCAGCGCCACCGCGTCCCTATCGAAAATAGTCAAGTGTAAGCTTAATTCATTTTTTTTTTTAAAAAAAACTCCTAGAAGATACAGGCAGTCCTCACTTAATAATACTAATTGGGACTGGAAATTCCATTGTTAAGCGATGTGGTCATAAATCAAACAATCACATGACTGTGCCACTTAGTGATGGCAGTTCCAGAAGTCCTGGTTGTTGTTAAGTGAGGGCCACATGGATCGTTATGGGAGGACCTCATGTGACTGCAATTTCCTGCCAGCTTCTTCATTGACTTTGCTTTTCAGAAGCCAGCAGAGAGCAAAATTGTAACCATATGACCACCGGACACTGTGATAGCCATAATACAAGAATCTGTCATAACTACTGCTTATTCAGCGCGGTCCTAAGTTTGAATGGTTGCTGAACAAGTGGACATTAAACAAGGACCACTTATATCTTCTTCTGGGTACTACTTCTTTCAGTACTGATACAACATAAGTGCACGGAGGTGTCCCTGAAGTTATCAGGACTCAAGTTTGACTTAAAAGAGAGGAATTGATTACAAGGATAGTCATCAGCCTTTCATGTGCAACATACGTATTTATGAGAAGAAAATACAGAGTTCTTGTAAATTTTATTTGTGACCTTCCATATATATCCTTGTACACAGAAGAATCATAAAAGAAACATAAGAATGGTATTCAGAAAGAGTTATTGGTCTAGTCACAGGATGATTGGGTCACCATAAACATCCAATGGGACTTTGTCTCAAGTAAATCTACTAAAGTATCCACAAAACAAAGTCTACAAAAATATGAGTGGATGTATAATTTTACAAACCTGATGTACCTTGAATCAGTCCAGTAATTTCATGAATTCTTGATAGAATCTGTTTCTGGCTAGCTCTCAACAACTCTTCCTCCTCTCCAAACCCCTGCATCCAAAATACAGAGAAAAAATATAGCAAAACAACAACAGCAACAACAGCCTGAATCAGCTGCTGTTATAAAGGGCACTGTCCAGCTTAAATTTCAGCAATTGTATCCTAAATGGCAAATAAGTAGAGGGGGATTAGCATCAGAGCTTGTTGAAGAAATATTATTTACTCTGAGTCGCAAAAGGACACATTTCCACTCTCACTTTCTTTAATGACTTGGTACACTACTCAAGACATTCCAAGTGTACCACATAATTCACAAACAGATTCTTTGCTGCTGTTGCAGTACAAAAAAGCAAACTACTGAAATTATGCTGAGGGGCCTTAAGAAAAGAGAGCATGAAAACTTGCAACCATAGTGTGGCACTTTTAACAGACAACTTTGGCTAACTACTCATGGCTTGCCATACTGGGTGAAAACAATGATCCATCTTGCTTAGCAGTCTGTCTTCTAGGAGAAGTCAGCCAGAGCTCCCAGGGGAAACCACCAGCAAGTCAGGAAAATAATCTTACATTCACCCTCCCTGAACCAGGAGCAAATTGTTGTCAAAAGGATCCCCACACAGGTAGTCCCTGCTTAATGCCTGCCCTGTTTAGCAACCATTCAAAGTTACAAAGGCACTGAAAAAGTAATTTTACGGGTAGTCCTCACACTTATGACCATCGCAGCATCCCTGTGGTCACATGATCAGGATTTGGGCGCTTCACAACTGGCTGGCATTTATGACCATCACAGCATCCCACAGTCACATGATCACCATTTGCGCACTTCACAATTGGCTTCTGTCAAGCAGAGTCAATGGAGAAGGCAGCAGTAAAATCCAAGTAGCGGTCACGTGATGTCTTGCTTAATGACCGGAGGTGATTTGCTTAATGATTGCAGCAGAACTGACATCGTAAGTCTGGCATGGTCACATGATGTTTTACTTAACCGTGTCACTTAGCAACAGAGTTGCTGGTCCCAATTATGGTCATTAAGTGAGGACTACCTGTACCAAAGTCACACTTCTTTCCCTGGTAACTCCTGGCAGAGCCACATTCTAGGAAAACATACAGTTCTTTTAAAGACAGTTTCACCAGCACCTCGTGCAAAAAAGAAAAAAAAAAGTGTCTTTAGTGCACCTTACATCTGAACTGCTGTACCTAAAACATTCATTTTTCAGAACAGCAGAGAGAGCTTTTTTCTTTTGTCCCACTTGCAATAGCAATCCAAATCACAATCTGTATGAAATTTTCCTTTACAATCTCTACCAATATTGGTGGGAGCCCCCCCTCCCCACCCCCATGTTCATTACAGAATCAAACTTGAAGTGATGTTAAACACTAGGACTACGCAGTGTTTCCAATCAGATGCCAAAATGTTGCTTTGGATCTGTAGGAGTGCAAATGCATCATGTCAGGGACTAATTAAAGCAGCTGCACCTGTTTCCAGGACTGTGAGGCTGCAGCAGGATCAGCTGAAATAAAATAGTGTGCAAAAATCTCTCTTAAAGCTAAAGAACCAAGCTTTTTCTTCATCTAAGGTCAAGCTGGACTTTTCCTTCATTTCAGATTAAAATGTAGACTCAGAAGTTCTCCCTTTTAGAGAGGAGACTGAATAGATCTGAGAGCCAGATTATGTTCATAATAGATATTCATAGAGCAGAAGCTCCCAGCTTCAGTCAGGCATCAGGACCCGAGTGCCAAGGTCCCCAGAAAGCCAAACAAAACACAGCTAGGAACTAAATTTTCACTGTAACTCAGCAACAGTAGACATTACAAACAACTGACAGTCACTGATTTAAGCAAGAGGTTAACTCAGAGCTTATGTCTTCTCCTAACTCAAATCCAGCACCCTCTTTTTCCAACAGATTTCTTGAGTCTTTCATTCTCATTGTTGTTGTTTATTCATTTAGTCGCTTCTGACTCTTTGTGACTTCATGGACCAGCCCACGCCAGAGCTTCCTGTCAGTCAACACCCCCAGCTCCCCCAGGGACGAGTCCGTCACCTCTAGAATATCATCCATCCACCTTGCCCTTGGTCGGCCCCTCTTCCTTTTGCCCTCCACTCTCCCTAGCATCAGCATCTTCTCCAGGGTGTCCTGTCTTCTCATTATGTGGCCAAAGTATTTCAGTTTTGCCTTGAATATCATTCCCTCAAGTGAGCAGTCTGGCTTTATTTCCTGGAGGATGGACTGGTTTGATCTTCTTGCAGTCCAAGGCACTCTCAGAATTTTCCTCCAACACCACAGTTCAAAGGCATCGATCTTCCTTCTCTCAGCCTTCCTTATGGTCCAGCTCTCGCAGCCATATGTTACTACAGGGAACACCATTGCTTTAACTATGCGGGCCTTTGTTGTCAGTGTGATGTCTCTGCTCTTAACTATTTTATCGAGATTTGTCATTGCTCTTCTCCCAAGGATTAAGCGTCTTCTGATTTCCTGACTGCAGTCAGCATCTGCAGTAATCTTCGCACCTAGAAATACAAAGTCTTTCACTGCTTCTACGTTTTCTCCCTCTATTTGCCAGTTATCAATCAAGCTGGTTGCCATAATCTTGGTTTTTTTGAGGTTTAGCTGCAAGACACCTTCTGCACTTTCTTCTTTCACCTTCATCATTAGGCTCCTCAGTTCCTCTTCGTTTTCAGCCATCAAAGTGGTATCATCTGCATATCTGAGATTGTTAATGTTTCTTCCAGTGATTTTAACTCCAGCCTTGGATTCCGCAAGCCCTGCATGTCGCATGATGTGTTCTGCGTACAAGTTGAATAGGTAGGGTGAGAGTATACAGCCCTGCCGTACTCCTTTCCCAATCTTAAACCAGTCTGTTGTTCCGTGGTCTGTTCTTACTGTTGCTACTTGGTCGTTATACAGATTCTTCAGGAGGCAGACAAGATGACTTGGTATCCCCATACCACTAAGAACTTGCCACAATTTGTTATGGTCCACACAGTCAAAGGCTTTAGAATAGTCGATAAAACAGAAATAGATGTTTTTCTGAAACTCCCTGGCTTTTTCCATTATCCAGCAGATATTGGCAATTTGGTCCCTAGTTCCTCTGCCTTTTCTAAACCCAGCTTGTACCTCTGGCAATTCTCGCTCCATGAATTGCTGAAGTCTACCTTGCATACTCAGTCATTAATGGCAGTGGTGTATTTAAATTGTTTGCATTTCTGAGAAGTTTTGCCACTAACCAATTCTGACACCAATGCTCTGAAGACTGCTGCTAGTTAGAGTAGGCAACACCGGGATACAGAAACTATATCCTTATTGTCTGTGCCCACAGGATATGCTTAACCTGGTTATGGAATTAACCCTATCTTCTGGGTTTATGAACTCTAAATTAACCAAACATGCTACAGGTAATCCCGGGTTAGAAGAGTAATTGAGACCAGCAACTCCATCGCTAAGCAACGTAGTGGTAAAGCACAATGTCACACAACCACACTAACTTACGATGGTAGTTCCGGCAGTTCCAGTTGCGGTTGTTAGGCGAATCCCGCATGGTCGCTAAGTGCGACATCACATGATCTCCATTTGCAAACTCCTGCCAGGTTCCCCATTGACGTTGCTTGTTGGAAGTTGGCAGTGAAGGTGACAATCATGTGACTGCAGGATGCTGCAACCATCATAATTGCAAGCCAGTTGACAAGCGCCCAAACCGTGATCATACGACCGCAGGGACACTGATGGCCGCAACTTTGAGGACCGGCCATATGTCTCCTCATTCAGCACCATGGTATCCTCCCTGAATGAATGATAATTAACCGAGGAGTATCTGTACTTTCATATAACACATGAAAACATAAAAGAACTTAACCAAGTTCAGCACATTATAGAAACATAGTTGCTAAGTCTTTAATTGATGTGATCAAGCATGTTGCATGAAAGCAACTACTTAGTCCAAGGAAACTTCCTATATCTCCATAAGAAGTTACACAACTCCCTGTGCTCCCCAAACACATCTCCCTTCTGAAATTGCAATTTCCAACCTAATTTATCACAACTTCACACTAGCAGGGACTGCCTTGTTTTCCAACAGAGAAGCGTTCATTTATTTATTACTTCAATTAATGCCATTCCATTTCCAAAGGCTCTGAGGGGCTTACAATTAACAACATAAAATTAAAACACAGGAAATCAATAGTTTAACCATAATAGCAAGAAAGTCCCAACGTGTCACCATTGGGGTAGCAAAATCTTCAGGCATCCCCAAATACTCTCTGAAGAACCACATTTTTTCTGCTCTTCAAAAATATAACAAGGAGGGGATGGTCTGAATATCTGGCAGTAGGCTGCTCTGGAGGCAAGTGTCATCACTAAGAAAGCTCAAGCATGGACTCATGTAGATGACATTCCCTCAGATTTGGGACTGTTAGCAAGCCCTCTCTTAACAGATTTCATCTTTGATTTTTGTGTCTAAAACTTCCCCCACTCCTCTGAACAAAAAACACTCAGAGATATGGATTTCAAACTTGTAGGAAGAAGTGAATTAGTCATGCAAAAATATGTTTCTCTTTTAACCAAATGCAAAGATTGAAGCAATGAAGCTGAAATGATGTACCACCATGGCAACAGAGTTCACATTGTGTTCTCTTATCAGTTTTAGCAAACTTAACTCAGCACAGACGTCTCAGTGTTAAATTTGAAGATAATGCAGTGCAGCCTTTCTCACTGTTGCTTGAAGGATGAGCTGGGTTTCAGCTTTCCTAATTCCAAATCATCTTGGCTTAAAATCATGGGAATTGGTCCACCACATCTACAAGAGGGACGATTAGCTGGTGGCACTGAGTAACTACACTGAGATAGAGAAGCCAGATGCTAACTGTGTTTAATGATCTGCTATGCTACAGTTCACTGCCCTCTTCTTGGCCCTTTGTATGCTAAGACTCCCAGGTATTTGAGCAGATAAGATGCAAGTGTCTCTAGGTCTTGTAATGTCCATTGGCTCAGATTATTTCCAGAGGAAAAATGGAGGATTTATTAACAGGTACAACAGCTAAGCGGACTTTTGAAAAATAACCAATCTGCTGCCGCCAAACATTGCCACCACTGCTGCCCAGATTTTCACAGCCACTTCCACCCCAAAAGACACATAGCTGAGCACCTTCAATGCCTCCAGGCCTCACGTACGCTACCAGCTGCATTTCCAGCTTCCAAACAACTGATTGGTACACCACCTATTCCTTTTTCTGGCCCACTATTATATTTACTGCAAGGTATTAACCTGGCCCTTTCCCCTCTACAAGTTATGCAAGCCTACTATAGATTAAGGATGGGAATGCGCTTTTGAATTACAGGTAGTCCTTGCTTACCGACTGCCTCATTCAGCAACCAAAGTTACAACAGCGTAAACAAAAAAAGCTTTGCAACCAGTCCTCGCACTTATGACCATCACAGCATCCTGCAGTCATGTGATTGCCATTTGCATGCTTCACAACCATCTTGTGACAGAATTAATAGAGAATGCGGAAGTAAAGTTGTAAGTCACAGTCACGCGATTTTTCACTTAGCAACCACGGCGCTTAGTGACCGAGTTGCCAGTTCCAACTGTGGTTGCTAAGCAAGGACTACATGTATGTTCTAAAATCATTATATGAAGAATTATGGATTTATTGAACACACACACACATATAAATAATGAAGGTGAGATAAAAATAAATAAATGTGCTTTTCCTTCAGTGTTGGAAAGACAGTGCAACTTCAGATTTACAATCTTGGAACACCGGTAAGCGTTCACTTTCTGTTTTTTACATCAGAACAATAAAAAGTGAAGGAGCTGCATAAAAGCACAACTAGTTGAATTCTATGGGATCTCTTTCCAAAACAAACACGTTTTAGGTTACATTGTAATGCAGAGGTGCGCAGCCTTTTTCAGATCAATGACTACACAGCTGTTTTTCAAATCTTGGGTGTGGCCAAAGCAAAAAAAAAAAAAGTCCTTAGGTTAGCTGAAATAATCAAATACTTTCTAAGCTTTCAGTTTCCTAAAACCTTGGACCCATACGTGTCTGGCTTGTTTGCACAAGGAGAAAGTGTGGTTGTGGGGGGAGGGAGTAATTATGGCCAATTATAATTAAGACATGTGTAATTGAGGTTGCTTTTAAATCATTTATTTTTACACATTTGTTTTACTTTTGTCATGCAGTTTTATGCTTTGTAGTTTTAAACATTAACATATATCTGGGAGATCCTTTTGAACAGAAATACACCATGTAAGTCAAAGAAGCAACTTCTAAAGTTGTTTCACAGTTCCCAAGCCTGCCAGAGAGTATTGCCACCATATAGCAGAGCAACTGAATAGACAAAAACATGCTAAACTTCAAGGACAGGATCACTGAGAGCTTGTTCGGGTGGCTTTGTATGCCAGATTAAAAGAGGATTTGATAATTGGAAGCTGTTATAATCCAGTTTAGCATATTAGTGAACCACGGCATCATGTTAAGCCATAATGCAATTTATTTATTAGGCACAGCATGTTACCTAATATTCCTCAATGGAAACATATCTGTGTTTCCATTGAGCAGGAAGCTGAATCCTTTTGATAGTCCTGCTATCCACTGCAGACTATGCTACACTTCTGAAAATTACAATGTACTTTTAAAAAAGGTAGCCCTCCCAGTACTATTTGAAGCTGTATGCAGTTCATGAGATGGGGAAATGCGAAATAAACCACTTAGTTTGCAGAAGCAATGCTTTCCAAAATCCATATGATCACCATCTTTCCAGAAATGACTCAGATTTTTCACATTTGAGCATGAAACATTCCTGAATAGGAACAATGCAGAGTAAGTGAAAAATAGCAACCATTAGTAACTGCAACTGGGCACCTGCTTGGCTCAGGAAAAGCATATGCAAATCAGGTTCATTACACACCCACAAATGCCATTTGAACAGCTTGCCAACTGTTCTATGCACCTCACTTAGTGGAAAACAGCATTCAGTCTGGTGCAAGGAATCAGCAAACTCTGTGCCCTCTGTTTATTATCCTCTGGGTCATATTATAGCAGGAGGTTAGTTTTATTCCCAAGACAGTCTCACCTTAATCAAGATGCCACCCTTCCTATCTTTAGTCAAGATCTGTCTACCCAATTGGACTGCACGTTTCATACTTTAAGACTTATAACGGCACTTGCATTTTACCTCCATACAACAGATAAAGTGGCCTTTTGGAAAGACCCTTGCCTCTTCCTTTGTCATCCTGGGCCCCAGAGAAGAAGGAAGTATGAAAACAGCATCTCTCTTCAAGGGGGTCTTTGTTACTACACAATGCTCTTATGAACTGACTGGCCATCCTTGCCCAGAAGTCAGTACAGGTTAGTTTACCTGGGCTACCCCCACTGCAGATTTGAGAATTACTCTACTCCCTGAATTTCGCACAGCAGTTACACAGATACAACAATTGGCATTTGTGATTTTAATTTTTGGGGTTACTTCAAGTCAGTCTTGACTCTTGGCAACTGCCTGGACAAGCCCATGCAGTTTTCTCAGCAACATTTTTTTGGAATGCCTTCTTCCTACAGCTGAGGCAGAGTAACTAGCCCAAAAGTCACCCAACTGGCTTCATGCCTAAGGCAGGACTAGAACTCACAGTCTCCCAGTTTCTAACCCAGGAACGCAACTCAAAAACAAGTTTTGTCTTATACTTCCAACTTAATGGAGATTCCAGTTCAGACATAATGCCAAATAAACCATGGGCTGGCAACCCTTAAATCCCTTCATACTAGTCACTCGCACTAGTGTGAGAATCCCAGCTTGAAAAGCCAAGGAGCAGAGGACCACCTGCTTCATCATGATGATCAAGATTCTCAATTCTAACCTGCCATGCCATGAAAACCAATCACAGAGTGAACCGGTCTGAGTGAAAATGTGGGGTTGTGATTTTTTCACTGCTCTAATATCAACTGAGATCTCTTTTAGCCTATGTATCCCACTTAAATTTATGGTTTAAAATAAAGCTAACAGGTATGTTGATGATGTGAAAGGTCCCCTGTGCAAGCACCAAATCACGTCCGACCCTTTGGGGGGACGCCACTTCTGCAGCGTTTTCTTGACAGACTATAGTGGGGTGGTTTGCCATTGCCTTCCCCAGCCGTCACCTTCCCCAGCAAACTGGGTACTCATTTTACCAACCTCAGAAGGATGGGAGGCCGAGTCGACCTGAGCCGGCTACCCAAGAATCCAGCTTTTGCTGGGATCAAACTTGGGTCGTGGGGAGAGTTTCAGTTGCAATACTGCTGCCTACCACTCTGTGCCACACGAGGCTCTAACAAATATGTTATCCTAACTATATGCAATATAAAAATACCTGCATTATTTATTACCTGAAAGGAAGGGTTTTTCCTTACTGCTAATGTAAGTTTTCCTTCCACATGGTTCTATGTCCCCTGGATCTTTAACAGAAGAGAGGACCACACCTGTACTGCAGAGAAATAAAAGAGAAACACAATAGCACAGGGTGTCTGTGTGTTGGTGGTAGGGAGCAATTAGTAGATGGCCTCAACCTACAGCAGGACCTATTAAAGTATGGGGGGTGGAGGGCAGAGAAAAATGTAGGGTCAGGTGTAAGCTAAAAGACCATTAAGCCCTGGGTTAAAGTAATAGGATTCTCAGTCCCTAAATTGGAGAGCTAGAGAAAGAACTGTGCAATTACCTTTATTGTTAAGAAAGGTGGGCACATATGAACACAGTGGGAAAGGAAATCTCCAACTTTGTCGAGCGCTGTAAATAATATCCTCATCACTTATACACTGTTAAGCATAGATAGGTAAATATGTTTGTCTAGAATAGGCTTAACATATTAGGAGTGTATAAAGGTAAAGGTAAAGGTTTCCCTTGACGTAAAGTCCAGTCGTGTCCGACTCTAGGGGGCGGTGCTCATCTCCGTTTCAAAGCCTTGGAGCCGGCGTTGTCCATAGGACACTTCCGGGTCATGTGGCCAGCATGACTCACGGAACGCCGTTACCTTCCCGCCGAAGCGGTACCAATTAATCTACTCACATTTGCATGTTTTCGAACTGCTTGGTGTGCAGAAGCTGGGACGAGCAACGGGAGCTCACCCCGCCGCGCGGTTTCGAACCGCCGACCTTCCGATCGACAGCTCAGCGGTTTAACCCGCAGCGCCACCGCGTCCCTGCAGGAGTGTATAGTTTGCACAATAAACTTACCTCTTGTACATACAAGAGGAGCAACTTTCAGCTGCTGGTCTGCGCTTTGCACCATATCTTAAGGGCAACCCTGCCACAGGCTAGAAGCAACTGAAATAAAAATTTTGATTAAAAGGCGGGGAGGGAACTCAGTAAGTTTTACTTAGTATGATTTAGAAGTTATATTCAAACAACTTCTGTGTTTTGCTTGGAAATCATTTTTACTGGAGTACTTGTAAATATTTTAAGATGCAATAGCTCAATAGGGTCCACTTTCCTTACATTATTTAGATTTATGAAGGGGGGTAGGATAGAATGAAGGCCCTGGGGGGGGGGGAACTCTTAGCATACTAATTTTAGCATGTCTGAAGAGCTGTGTGCATAAATATGTATCTGGGCAGAATTTCTTTTTACTGTTAAATACATTCAAGTATAGAAGCATACCAAAAAAAAGTAAAAGAATAAATAATTGATTAGGCTTTTCTATCCTGGCCTTCAATACTTTGTGCGTGGTTGTATCTAAGATGCAGTTGGGGAGTTGCTTCTATATTCTGCTAAAAGTTTATGCTCAAAATAAATGTACCTCTTCTGGTTCTTATGAACAGAGATTTATCTGCAATATTTTTCACTAAAAACTTCCCACCCATAATCCTGAAATAAAGAGCTAATCCAGCATGTTCTAGGATGCAACAAAGCAGCCAAACTTTTCTGCCAGCCATCGGGGGGGGGGAGGATTTGGATCTCTCAGCCACAAAATATTCTTATCACTGTAAGGAATGTTCATAGCAAATATACAGTATATATACTGTGTATGGGCTAGACCCTGCCAAGACCACATGGGAGATTCCACAGAAGGTTGTGGAGAATAACAGGGCTAAGATCCTGGGGGACTTCCAGATCCAGACAGACAGGCAACTACTTGCCAATCAACCAGATGTTGTCCCTGGGATCTGTTGGGGCCCCTCTCCCAGCTTGGGAGTCACAGCCCTGAGGGCTCCTACCACCACTGGGGCCACTTTGGCCTTCACTTTCCACATCCTCTCTAGTTCCTCCTTCAGGCCCTGGTTCTTCTCCAGCTTCTCATGCTCCTCCTTCCTGATGTTGCTGTCACTTGGCACCGCTACATCTATCACCACTGCTGTCGTCTGCTCCTTGTCTACCACCAGATCATTAAATTTGTAAACTACAGTTTATTCATTTGTGCAGCATAGCATATTGTGTTAATCAGGCCATGGTGTTAAGCCATAATTAGTTTATTTGTTAGGGCATAGCAGTGTTATGCAAATCTAGCCATTGTAATGTGCAAACATGGTTTATGGTTCTGTAGGAAGATAGGCAACTTGGATATAGACAGTATGTCACCATTAATAAAACCATGGTATTACACAAAATATATTTTAAATATGTAAGGCACTTTCATCTGTTTGAGAAGCTTCCCAAGTTGGCATCTCCAGATGTACTGTGCTGGGACTACAGCTCCCCAAAATCTAAGCTAACATGTACCAATCTTATCTGAAAGGCAGCAGCTCAGGGAACACTACTAAAGGAAGGAGCTAGAGCAGAAGAATGGAGCTGTCCCTATACATTATCTTATCGCTGCTTTCTTCTTCTCCCTGTTAATTTCTCATGCTAACAACAGCAGCTTGGACACAGAAACTGAACATGAACAATGGCACCTGTTCTGCATTATCAGAAAGAACAGAACGTAGACCAAATGGTGACATTCCAATCTAACTCAAAGAACAGAATCCCCACCATTAAACCAAGCCTGTTGGGTTTTGAGATGCAAAGGCTCCACTTCTTCTAAGGAAAAAGATGTGTTCCCCATCTACTACCCCAAAATATAGGTAGTTCTTGCTTACCAACCACTCATTCAGTGACTGTTTGAAGTTGCGCCAGCGCTGAACAAGTGGTACTTATGACCGGTCCTCGAAGTTCTGGCCATCGCAGCACCCCCGCAGTCACATGATCGTGATTTGGGTGCATGGCAACTGGCTCACACTTATGACAGTTGCAGCATCCCACAGTCACATGACTGCCGTTTGCGACCTTCTCTGCTAGCTTTCCACAAACAAAGTCAATGGAGAAGCTGGCAGGGAAGTCACTCTGGTAAGTTTTCCCAGCCTCCCTGCATTCATACCCTGCTATGCCATCCACTCCCCTGGCCAGCCTGTGTTCACACCACACCATGCATACTGCAGCCTTCCTGAGCCCCCCACAGCACCTCCCCCGTGGCACCCCCATACTCCTTACCTGGGATTCCCACCACTTCCCGCTTAATGACCTGCATGTCTTGGGGTTGTGACAGCAACCAGGAGTGCTGGAATTGTCATCACTAAGTGATGCGGTCACATGACATCACACTTTACAACCACATCACTTAGCGACAGCAATCCTGGTCCCAAATGCTGTCATAACCCAGGGATTACCTGCAGGCAAAGGGTATAGCCTAGCTCAATCTGCATTACCTTCAGAAGCTGGAGATGATGACACCTGAGCTGAATATATTCAATTGCATTTTTAAAATTATGATTGAATCTAATTATTACATTCTTTTTTCATTAATTTCAGAACTCTGAAGACTCTGTCTGCTTATCCTTTACAAAAGAGACAGATCAAGCATTTTGCTACCAATTCAAAAACCAGCTTCTAATAATTATTCTTTTTTATTTAACTAGGCAGAAACAAAGACATGGAAAGACCTGTTTTTGGACCACAGAAAAAACCTTCTGCTGGTTTTCAAAAGCCCCTTTCAGGGAAATTAATTACTTCAAGGAGACTGGTTAGCTGCCCCTCCTCACTCAGGCTCATTGCATTAAATGAAGAAGACGAATCAGTCTCTGCATCGTGCTACAAACCAAACTGTCTTCAGGGGTTCCAGCAACCCTTTTCTCTCTCTGCAGCAGCAGCCTTTATGGGTCTCTTGATTCCAATGTTCTTATCTCAGCATTCTATGTGTCTGAACCTTTTAGATAAGAGACACACTTACAGCATTGGCACAGTAAAGCCACCCCCATTTGAATTGCTCTATAAAAAATTGATCAAGGATGAAGTTGATGCAAAGACCTGCTATGAAACAATCCTGAGTCTGGATTCTCTTTGGTGAGGGCTTAAAAAAGTATTTTCTCTTCCAGGGCACTGTAGCACAGAGGAGACAGCAAAAGACTATTTCAATGTGACTCAGTTTGCAAATGTAACAATTTGCTAAGCTATATCTAGGAGGGGATATTATCTTTCAATCCTGAGAAGCCAAAATCCAATTTTGAGGGCCAATCCTATTTAGCACTGCATAGAATTCAAAATTCTTAATGCTCATAAACTGTGGGATTTTCTCAGTCCAGCTGTCAGTGGGCAGTTTAGGGAATATAACAGCTTTCTGGAACCTGACTCAGAACTCCCAAGATCTCCTCCCCACTCCCCACCGGCAGCCTATCTCCAATTGCTGAAAAGAGGCAGAAAGTTTACAGATATAGGATGGTTAATGTAATAAACTTACTGTTTACTTAGGGTAGGGAAGGCACCACTGATACTGCTTAACTATGATCCTCAGCATTCCTCACTGTTAGCATGATGGCTAGCACTGCTGGAAATTACTGATACTGAATTTACCTCCCATCTCTTCTTTAAGAGCTCAAGGTGACTTAGAATGGCAGAGACAACCCACCTAATTTTATGTCTATAGGCAACCATTTGAAGCAGACTGAGCTGAGAGAAGGTGCCTGGCCCTAAAAGATTATGTGAGCTCCATGGTCTAATGAAGACTTGAACCTGGATCTCTCTGGTCCAAGTCAAACACCTTAACCATTATACTCCAGCATCTGTGTCTCAGCAGCATCTGGAGGATGACAGGTTTCTTGGACAAGCTTAAAACAAGGACTGAGCTATGCCATAAAGCTAGTCTGCAGTCACTTCCAAGGAGCTTGTAAGATAGCCTCCTCCTATCCAGAGGGAGAAGCTTCATTCAATACAGAGGCATCACTCCAGTGCTTCATCTTCAATCACACGTATCTCAGAAAGTACGAGAAGGCTGCTGCCAGTATTCTGTGAGATGCATATACAAAAGTACTGTAACAACATGTCTCTGAACCAGCCAGAAGGTCCAAGAAAGTGGAGATGGGGATATAATTATGCTACCCTGTTCAGGTTTCTTCATTCTTACACAAGGAGTTCAGAAATCCTAAGCAGGTTCAACACAGTATGAGCTGGAATTCTTTAGCATTGATTGTGCCTGTAGAAACACAGCCAATCTAAGTTCAACTGTGTCCACCCTTCCCAAGGTTGGTCAACAGGACTGCAAGTCATAACAGTGCTGTTCTCTCTTCTGGCTCCTTTACTTAAACAGATGGCTGAGCGGTGTGTAGGCGGGTGGCTCAATTCCTGTATTTACCTAGGCAACTTGCACAATTCTAATTTTAGCCTAGGGCTAAAAGTAAACATTAAGTAGATGGTCCACAGCATATGCTCCCATACCTTATGCATCATCCCTTAGTCTGGCAGCTGCCCACTACTCCGTATACTAGTTGATTACACTATTGTCCTATCATGATCTGATTTTCATTGGGAACCTCAGCTCAGGCAATGGAAAAAATTGCTGAAAGCCACTCAAAGTGAGTCATCAGCCAAATTGCCAAGCGAAGCTTCACAGGCCTAAGATGAACACCCAGCAATACTACTTCACAACAGATGTTTCTGATCACGAGTGAGCTAAAGTGGGAACCACAAGCATGGAGAAAGTTGGGGAAATGTGAAAGTGAGGGATTGCCTAATGTGCTAATCCCATTCCAAATGCTATTTTTTCTTAAATATGCACCAAGTAGAACTAGAAACAAAAGGCCATAGATATCCTTTCTCTTGCCCATCCCACTTTTCATAAATTTAACCCACAGGAAAACCTTAATGGCAGTACTTGCAAACAAAGCAACAACTCCACAGTCAAAAGGCACTCAGCCAGAAAGAAGTTATGGGTTCAACAGGTTTCCGGTGTGGGAGCAATGGCGTCGGGCTAAACTCTACTGAAGCTCTACAGATAGAGTTCTCATTGCGGCTTGATATGACGAGTTGGAAGGTTTTTCCAGATGGAAAGCAACTTCTGGTGAAAGGAGCTGTGAGTGAGAAAGTGAAAGTGCTCTCCAGACAGCTGACAAGCAAGAAAAACAGCAGACGTCGCTTCTTTGCGAAGCAGAGATTCAGCTGGGAAGCACTTTCTTTTCGGTAAGCAGAAGCTGCAATTGAACTCTTGCTAAAAGACAATACCCTCGACCACCCCACTTCCTTGGCTATTTTACAACTTAATAGAAGAAAGAAGAAGAGACTAAATGTAGCTGTAGAGACTCAGGAAAGCCTGGTGAGTTGCTTTATTTCAAAACAGGTGGATGAACTGTAGAGGGATTAAAAGGAGAAAACAAGGGCTACAGGAACAGAGTGCAAGTTAAGTATTGCTATATAGTAGCCATTTTCTTGGGACTATCCTACTTCTCACCATATAGTGAATTTGGTGGACAAAAGCTCTATAGCAAGTTTCTCCTTATAACGTGGTGGATCTAACCTTTAAAATACTGCGTATATTATATGAACCCTTTAACGGTGAATACCAGGAGGCAAAGCAGAAGAGAATCAGGAGCAGGAGAAAATGATGGACTTTGAGCAATGTTTGAAGAGTTTTCTGGAAAGACTTCACAAACAATCTTGCAAAATGTAAATATAATGTTGGAAAAATGTTTTGAAGATTTTGAGAAATGACTGAAACAAAATTTAGATAAAAGAAATGAGAAAATAGATGGGGAAATAAAAAAGGTGATTGAAAGAGTAGAAGAATTGGAAGTAGAGAAAGAAAATGGATTAGACAGAATAGCCTTTTAGAACTAAGAGACAAGGAATTCAGTCTGAGGTTTAGGGGTATACCAGAAGGAAAGGAGGATGAGATAGAGGGAATAATAGTCCGAACACTAGCAAACTTACTAAATTGGGAGAAGATAAGATGGAAGAGGAGATTGAGAAGATGTTTCGTATAAATTCAAAATATGCACAGACACATAATAAACCTAGAGACATATTGATTGAATTTTCAAGGAGAAAAACTAAAGAGATGATATTACATGCACACGTTGACAACAGAATTAGTATTAAAGGAAAAGATATTATTGTGCTTAAAGAAATACCGATAAGAATTTTGAGAAAAAGAAAGGAATATGTAGGTTTAACGGAAATGTTGAAAAGAAACAACATACCATTTCACTGGGAGAAATTAGAGGGGGTAAGCTTTACCTTTCAGGAAAGGAGGTTTAAGTTGAATTCAATGCACAAGGTTAAAGAATTTCTAGAAAGATACAAAAAGGGTTTAGACCATATTAAGACAAATATCAAAGAAACTAGCAGAGAAGAGTCAGCCACAACTTCTAAAGAATATGAAGAATTACTGGCGTGATGGGTATTAGTTATATTACTTGGAATATCAGTGGGGCAAATAGTCCCCAAAAAAGGAAAAAAATATTTCACCATCTTAAAAATTTGAATAATAATGTTATTTGCCTTCAAGAAACACATATTTAAAAAAAGGATGTAAAGTATTTACTTAATAGAAAATTGGGTAATGAATTTGTAACCGCAAACGATAAGAAAATAAATGGTATAGTAGTGTATGTTAAATCTTATTTAAAACCACATTTGCTATTTTCTGATGATCAAGGGAGATTTTTAGGAATTGAAATTGAAGTTCAAGATATGAAAATAATTGTAGTGGGAGTATATGCACCCCATAAAGACACGAAGGTTTTTTATGAGAATTTAATGGAAGAATTATTAAAATATTCTTATTCCAGCTGGATATTAATGGGTAATTGGAATGGGGTTACAATACCGGCATTGGACAGAAAACCAAACAAACAAATTAAAGATAAACAGGGAAAATTACCCAATTTTTTTTTTTGAATTAATGGAAAATTTAGCTTTGACAGATGCATGGAGACATAAAAACGGTTTAATGAAAGACTATACTTTTTTTTCTGATAGATTCAAATCCTTTTCTAGAATTGATATGGTATAGGTATCTAAAAACTTAGCAAATAAAATAATAAAAGCTGAAACTTTAACAAAAACATTTTCAGACCATAACCCAGTGAAAGTTATACTCACGAGGATTTCTAAAGGTATAAAATGGAGATTGAATGAGAGTATTTTAAAAAAAGAGGGAGTAACAGAGGAGTATAAAAAGAAATTAAAAGAATTTTTTGATATAAATTTGAACAATGAAGTGGATCTTAGAACTGTTTGGGATGCTAGTAAGGCTGTAATGAGGGGACATTTTATATCTTTGAACCATAAAATAAAGGAACAATATCGACAAAATGTTCAATTAATAATGAATCAGATTAAAATAAAGGAAATAGAATTACAAGAAAATTCATCAGATGAAAATTTAATATATCAAATCAAACTGTTAAAACAACAACTTGAGCTTATGACAATAAAGGATATGGAAACAAAATTACGCTATGCAAAACAAAAAATTTTTGAGTTTGCTAATAAACCAAGTAGATGGTTGGCTTACAAATTAAGAAAAGAGAGAGAGAGAAAAATGATTACTAGAATAAGAGACAGTGGGGAAGATGTGGTAGATAACAAAGGAATTAAAAAAGCATTTTTCACTTTCTTCTCAAAGCTGTATCAAAAGCAGGAAATTTCAGAAGAAAAAATTGATAAGTATCTTAATAACCAAAACCTTCCCAAATTAACGCAAAGTCAACAACTCAGTATTAATGGCCCGATTACTAACCAAGAAATTATAGATGTGGTAAAAAAACTTAAAATAGAAAAATCACCGGGCTATTATAAACTATTTTTAGAACAAATTTTAATGCCACTTAAAGATTTAATGAATTCGATTTTGATGGGGTCCAAGATACCCGAGTCATGGTCTGAAGCAAATATCACTCTTATCCCAAAAGGAGAACAAGATCCCACTTTAACTAAAAATTATAGGCCAATTTCTTTGCTTAACAATGATTGTAAAATTTTTACGACAATATTAGCTGAAAGATTAAAAATAGTCCTTCAAGAAATTATAAATAAAGATCAAAATGGCTTTCTACCAAAAAGACAAATAAAAGACAACACAAGAACAGTGACAGATATTTTGGAATATGCACATCATCATAATGAAAGCCAAATAGCTTTAATATTTTTGGACGCCGAAAAGGCCTTTGATAATTTAAATTGGAGGTTTATGATCAAGGTATTGGAGAAAATGGAGTTTGGAAAAGACTTTACAAGGGGGATCAAAGCAATTTATTCATCACAAAAAGCTAGAATAATAGTAAATGAAGAAGTAACAGGTAATTGTAAAATAGAAAAGGGAACAAGACAGGGATGTCCATTGTCACCTTTATTATTCATTCTTGTCTTAGAGGTTCTTATTAGAGAGATAAGATCTGATAAACGAATAGAAGGGATAAAAATTAAAAAACAAGTACTTAAATTGAAAGCATTTGCAGATGACTTGGTGTTTACAAAACCCATTAGATTCGATAGACTATTTATTGGAAAAAATAACAGCATTTAGAGAAGTAGCAGGATTTAAAATTAATAACCAAAAAACTAAAATACTGAGTAAAAATATGGCCCAAAAACAACAAGAAATTTTAAAAGAAAAAACTGGTTTTACAATAGAAATGAAAATTAGATACTTGGGTATAATACTTTCAACTATGAGAAAATGTGGTCTGAGATTAAATTAGATTTAGAGAGGTGGAGTAAGTTACAATTATCTCTTTTAGGAAGAATATCTGCAATTAAAATGAATATATTACCAAAGATGTTATTTCTGTTCCAAACAATTCCAGTTTTGATAAATGAAAAAACTTTTAAGTTATGGCAAAAAGACATTTTAAAATTTATAAGGCAGGGAAAAAAACCAAGAATTAAATTTAAACTATTGCAAGATGCCAAAGAGAAAGGAGGCCTGGGATTACCTGATCTTAAGTTATATCTGGAAGCTTGTTGTTTTCTATGGATCAAAGACTGGTTAATATTCGAAGATCAAAAACTTTTACAGTTAGAAGGACACGAAATTAAATTTGGTTGGCATGCTTATATCTGATATGAAAAACTAAAATTGAACAAAGAATTTAATAATCCCATTATTAGAAAAACGTTATTTAAGACCTGGGACAAATACAAAAAAAGATTACTTCCAAATATACCAAATTGGATATCACTATTAGAAGCCCTATCAAGAAGAGAAAGCTTAGGAGACCAGACTAAATGGTTAAGATATAAAGATCTATTAAAATTCGATCAAAATGGTCTGCCTATTCTAAAGTCTCAGGAAGAACTACAGAATGAAGGCCGCACGTGTAATCGGTTTACTTACCTCCAATTAAACGAACAATTCAAGTTAGATAAAAAGAACTATAAATTTAAAAAAGAAGAATCAGAATTTGAAAAACAATTATATTTAAATAATGATATTATTACAAAAATGTATAAAATCTTGTTACAAACAAATCAAGAAAATGAACAAGTTAAAACATGCATAATTAATTGGGCAAGAAATGTTGGTTATGACATTCCATTAGAAAAATGGGGGAAAATGTGGACTAAGGATTTCAAGTTTTCATTATGTTATAATTTAAAGGAAAATTTTTATAAGATGGTGTTTAGATGGTACTTGACACCACAAAAACTAGCAAGAATGTATAACAACACCTCAAATATATGTTGGAAATGTCAGCAAATGGAAGGAACTTTCTATCATATGTGGTGGACTTGTAGCAAAGCAAAAAAGTTTTGGGCACAGATTCATGATATGTTTCAGAAAATTTTAAAGAAAAAGATGGGGAAAAAACCAGAATTTTTTTTATTAGGTCTCTTTGATGGCGATCAACAAGAAAAATATAGTAATTTGATGCTTTACATGATCACAGCGGCCAGATTAGTATATGCACAGTATTGGAAAAGGGGAACTATTCCAACAATGGAAGAATGGATAATAAAACTCATCGAATTAGCACAAATGGCAAAATTAACATGTTTAATGAAAGATAATATTTTGAAATTTAAGGAAATGTGGCAACCAATTTTAGATTACCTGTATGCAATTGATGAAAATGAAGCAATGATATTGGGTTTTGTATTGTAAAGAAGTGGATTATTTTGAAATAAATAGTAAAATAAGAGTTCAAAATTATCGGGAGTTACATTAGGGGTTTTAATATATATCTTTAGCTAGTTTAGTTGGAAACCTCTTATTTATATGATTTGTATATGTTGACACACCTATTTTCCTTAGGAAAAAGAAAAGTTAAAATCCTAAAACATTATAGCAAGATGTGTAGAAATGTTTGTTGATTTTTTTGTTGTTTTGTTGAAAAATCTTTTTGTATATATTATTCCAAAAATTGTGGAATTTTTTTTTTTGTAGAAATTTTTAATGAATAAAATCTTGAAAAAAAAAAGAAGTTATGGGTTCAAGTTATAGGGAGGTGGCCAATATTCTCTGAGTGCTCAAGTCCGTTTTATAAGCAGATATATGTGGATACTGGTACCAGTTGTGAAATCTGGCACAATCCCAATGCCCCATCCAGGTCAGAGGCAGGCAACATGGTGCCTACAGGCGCTAATATGTCCATGGAAAAGCCTTCTGGTGTTCACCAATGTCCCTACTTCAACTATTTCATTCTGATACCTTTCCTTTTAAAAAATGGAATGGGAAACTGACATTGCAGAGGAAATAATAATGCGGTGATGGGGGGCACCGCATTATGCGCGCATAACCCCGCCACTTCACAAACTGCACTGAGTATCAGTTGGCTTCTGGGTGCAATTCAAGGTGCTAGTTTTCACCTTCATGGTACAGGGCCTGCAGATCTGGGGGACCACTTATCTCCAGTTGCTTTTGCCCTTCCAATTCAGGTGCACTCTGCTCACCAATTCTCAATGAAAGAAAGTCATCTGGCAGGACTCAGGAGATGCCCCTAACTCTGTGGCAATCCTGCCCTCTGGAATGATCTCCCCTAAGAGATGTGTGTGGCTCCCACCATTATGCTGTTTAGGAAATCACTGAAGACCTGGTTGTTCTCCCAGGCCTTGGGGACAGGGTGACTGTAGACCCCCTCTTTGTTTTATTTTGTTGGTCTGATTTGTTTTGTGTTTTGATATTTTGCTCTTCTGGTTGTTGTATTTTCTGTATGTCCTTTTTTAGTTGTAAGCTGGCCAGAGTCATTGCACGAATGAACGAATGAACGAATGAATGAATAAATAAATAAATGATTATACATAACAGCACTAAAGCTATAGAAGGAATTAGAACTGTTAGTGCAAATGAACATAGCAACACAGTAATCCATATTCTGGATGATTGTTTCATGCAAATGCAGCCATTGATTCTGGTAGTTCAGACTAATAGAAGTAAATAGGCAACTGTCAGATCCCCCAATCAAAGCTTTCACAGAAACCCTTATCAGGACATCTCCCATCCTTTCATTCTCTCATGTTGCCAGATGGGAGGGGGTGTGAAGTTGGAGTGTAAAGTGGCTTATCATGGCTATGGAGCACATCAAGGATGCGGGGCTGAGATACGCCAGGAATACCATCTGGATGGGAGGGGGAGTGACATGCTTCGTGGGAAAGGAGACTAACTAAGGGAATGTAGTTTTAAATTAGGTTTGAGCGGGAAATCTTTATTCGCAGCTCGCCTTCTGTACTGTTCATTACGCTTCATTAAAACAGTTTAAAGAGATCCAGTCTCTTGACTGCGTATGTGTGAATGCTCGAATGATCAGGTGCTGACAGCAACGCCCAAACTCATGTTGCTTGTTTTGGGGGTTGAAAGGAAGGTGGCAGAATTGTTGGGAATGACCTCTTTTCAGAATATAAAAAGGGTAGAGCAGACAACAATGAGCTTTCCAGTTGTGCTGCTTGAAGGGAACACACAGAGACCCAGACCAGGTTCCTACTTGCTGTAAAATATGCAGTTAATTCTGTTGGTGGATTAAATTTATTAACTGACTGTCAAGGCAGAGATTTCAGTAGGTAAAGAAGCCAGTGCAATGCCTGCAAGTCTGATTACCATTCAATTTTACAGGGATTACCCAATCTGTCACCATAATTTTTCCTGCTCTTCCCCACCCACCAAGAAAATCTAGTTTTGTTTTGTTTTTTACTCAGCACCTGCAGTAATCCAACAAGCTAAATCATCATCACTTTCCCCAAAACTATTCTTCAACTCTACCAGAGTTAATCAAGATGTGCCACAGTCAGGGGCCCTTAGGAATTGCAGAAAGAACTGGAAAATCTAGATCCTTGGCCAGGATTTTGTTCATGGGAAAACACTTCAGCAAGTCTCTCCTACAATAGTGCTGTCCAAGGTACTAACAATATTTGCAATCTTCACCTACTTGAATCCCACTTTGTGACTTTATCATGCCAGATGCAGGGCATCCAGTAAGTGTTCATATCAGCCTTACACAACCCAGATGCCCTACTGATATGTAGACCTGGGGAATTCTGGGAACTGAAGTCCACACATTCACAAGGCACTCAAATTTGGAGAAGCCAGGCACATGCTGTAGTCTGCTACCCTGTATTTCCAGCAATAATGCAATACGTAAACACTGGTTATCCTTAGTTTCCTTTAGCATGTATTTAGGATACAGTGCAGCTAGTCATTGTGTAGTTACTCCTGTTAAACAACGGAGACAACCAAAACAGCTGAGCTTGGGATATGCAAGAACTTCAGAACACTGAATGCTTCTTTCTACAGATCTGATGTGGGGGCAGACAACTGAACTACAGTATTATCTGCTTAGAATTATCTGCTTAGCATTATTATCTGCTTAGAAACATAGTATCTGCAGGTATCTGCAGGTTCCGGGGCACCCAATGGTTCCCCCTCATATATATTCTAAAATCTTGTATAAGGACACCAACATCTCATACTATTTCATCGAAACCTTGTGAAATTTTGGCAGGAGATCATGACCCAGTGCTGGGGATCAGAAACAACTGCCTACCCATGACCTAAATCTATGTTCAGTCTCAGTATTTGTAAATATAAAACATAAGAATTGCAGAATGCCTATAATCTTCCATTTACCTCGTTTCAAAGGTAAGGATGGCTGAATAAGACAATGTGCCCCTGGAACTTCTCACTGCTTGGAACAAAGAGATGAACCTAAGAGTCCTCCCCATGCAGGTTAACAGCAGAAATCATGAATTATAAGCATTACATGAGGAACACAGATACCTAGCACCTACTACACAGTATTATGGCAACAAATAACAAGAAATCATGCAAACTCCCCACTTGCAAGTTATTTAACTTCTAAAGTTTGGGGTTCCATTAAAAAAAAATCCACTTCAGAAATCTCTAGGTGACATACTGTATATCCCTACTGAGATGCTCAAATCAAAACAATTAAAAGAAAATAAGTATTATAATACAAACTACACAATGCCATTGTGTGAACCTGAGGATGACTGTACATTTTTGAACTTTTTTTAAAGCACAAGAGAGTAAGAATAAAATAGTTTAGTTATTTTTCCCTCTCGCAAGAATAGTTTTTCCCTCAGCAGTTGTCCCCATGAAGAAAGCCATTTGTTGAAGTGTCTGGACAAACAGGACATCATTTCTCCTCCCTAGGCAGAAGTAATGTGCACTTTCAAGAGATTCTGCCCATTTCTTGAGTGTGATCAGAACACTCTATATCTGTACTTTTTGGCTATCTACAGCCACTCTCTATTAGCAGAGGACAGTGGTCCATTCAATTCTGTGTGATCGTACATTAGCATACTCTTTATTCAGACCTTTAAAGACTGCTATCATGGAACAGCAAATACTGTTTAGGTGCCTGTTCTAAAACCCTGTCTTTGTAATTCAGAAGAAGGAAGGAAGGAAGGGTTCAATTTGACCTTTTAGCACCATCCTCATGGTTCTGAAGTTAACAAAGAATCTGTTGTCCAAATTATGGATGCTTTAAAAATGCCAAGGCAAAGACTCAAATCCATGGTCCAAAAACATAATTCTATTATCACTGAAGTAGAGTTGGGCCACATGTGACCACAGTCCCTCTGCTTTATAGCAAAGCTTCCAAGCTTATGTTCTCTGGCCTTATCTTCTCCATATAACTGCAGAGTGTTCCCATCCACCATACACTCGGCAAAGATCTACTGGCTTCTCAAATGCATGATCTAATGAGCTGAAACATGCACACAGTCTCTCTTACAGGTAGAGGCCACAGACTTCACACAGCTCACAATTCCTCAGTAAGCTAAGCCACTCAGGCTGTTATTAACAGTTTCAAGTTATCTGCCAATCCACCTGGCTAATCTGTAGCCATATGTGCTTTGCAAAGGAGGCAGTTACTATTATTCTAGCAAAAACAACAACAAAGGTGTTGCTGACAAACTGGAAGAACATCTTGACCAGATGAAGAGTCACAGAATGCTTTGTGGGCCTCATTACAATGGGTACCTGTAAACATGCCAATAGACAGGAGAGCCAGAAACGTCAACAGACTTTGGTTCAGTTGCATTCAAGTTTCCTTGCTTACACATTAATGAAGTAGAAAGCACTTCAGCACAATACAAGCATGTAACACCACCCATATTTGCATGTGATCTCTCATGCATGGAATTTGTCATGTGCATGTAATCACCTACACAGATTCTGGGAAATTACAGCCCTTTGTGGGCTAAATTCACATGCAGCAAAAGACATACAGGCTTCCAACTTTCTCTGAAGAAGCAATCCCAAGTTGGACAGTTCCACAGTAGAAAAGGGAAATGCATAATTATTAGGAAAAAAGTTGTTTTTATTATTTTATTTATTTTATATCCTGCCTTTATTATTTTTATAAATAACTCAAGGCAGCGAACATACCTAATACTCCTTCCTTCTCCTAATTTCCCCACAACAACAACCCTGTGAAGTGAGCTGGGCTGAGAAAGAGCGACTGGCCCAGGGTCACCCAGCCAGCTTTTATGCCTAAGGCAGGGCTAGAACTCACAGTCTCCTGGTTTCTAGCCCGTTGCTTAACCACTAGACTTAACCACTAGACTGGCTTCTTCCAGTGCTAAATTGCTAAAGAAAGAGAGCAGGCTTCCAATTATTTTGTTATGGTTGCAAAGTTTTGAAATGTTACAAGATAGGGGTGTGAGATGCTTGTGCAATGCCTCCTGAGATAGGGATGTGCAATGCCTCCTGGGATCAGTTGCCAGAACCATGTCTTGGGTAAATACCATTGAGCTCAAGCCTCTCATTTCACAAATCACAACCCAATGAGTATCCACTAGTCAGGCTTGTCTTTCAAGCCAACTTCTCCATCACTGCACAACTTCCTTGTACCTTCTCTGGAACTCAACCACTGGTATGAATTTTCTTGTGTCATTAGAGTCCTGCCTTTTGAACCTAACAAACAGGCCTGGCCCTCCTGCAAGCCACAACTGGATTCTGTAGTCTCTTCTTTGGGCTTACCTGAAGACCCCAAAGCACATTTCTACACTTCAAAATTACCAAAGAAAAGCATTCATTTTTTAATGGCTCATCACTCCAGAAGAAATGCATACAGCTGACAGATGAACAATAACTTTTCTGCAAAAAGTTGGCTCAATCAGCATGTATTCAATCCTTTTGTGCTCAGAAAATATCTTCTACCTAAATAAGCAAAACATTATCCATGAATGATAGCCCCCTCTTAACTATATACTGCAGGGGTTTTTATAAGAAAGAAATCAGGATGATACTTGAACTAAGGATCAGGTATGCCATTAGACTACATCACCTTCATCTCTTTTTAATTGACAATGAACTTTATCTGTCAGCATATTTAAAAAGTCCATCTTTTTTCCCCACCCCAACCAGCCATTAAAGCATTCATGTCCAATATACAGAAAACAAGGCAGTGGGAACTCCTAGGCACAAATGGAGAAAAAAAAAATTTTTTTTTAATTATTTCATTCCAAAAATTTATATAGCTGCCCATCTCACCTTAGAGATTCTATGTGGCTTACAGAAAATTGAAGCCAGAAATAAAGCACAGTGTAAACAATATATAAAAGAAAGCATAATATACCACAAGCCTGGAATTGAATGAAAAAGCATGCTATTTCAGTCACTAAGACCATAACTACCAACCAACCAATAGGGCTCGCTCAGCCACTCAGCCCAAATGCCTGCGGGAACATCCAGAACTTATGAAAGACCAACAGGATTGGGCTCAGCCTGATCTCCGGGGCATGCTGTTCCACAGAACTGGCACAGTGACAGAGAAGAAGGCCGTTTGTTAGCATTTGAATGGTTCCCGCCTGCTCCTCTAACCATATACAGATTGCATCTTACTTCTCCAGTAATTCTTATTGCATTAATGTCCTGCTTCTCAGCCCCCATAAGTATCTAACTGGCTATTGTAAGGACGGAATGTTGAACTACATGAGACTCTGGTCCCTGACACACCTGGATTTGCAGGCAAGTCTCCCAGACTGGAAGAGTATGGCATTCCAAAAAAATATTCCCACATTACCTGCTCTCAATAACTCATTCCATCAATAAAGAAAGAGCTGAAGAATTATTATCTGTTTTAGGGCTGCATTGGATTTTGTGCAGCAGAACAAGGGCTGCACTTCAAAAAATGGGCAAGTTGAAGATCTAAAGTGGTCTTGATTTCTGGGAAGGTGATTTGAACTTTAAAGTCACACCAGGTGGTAGCACCTAGTGAATCCTGGCTGATCTCAGAAAAGCTAAGGAGAACCAGACCTGATTAGCATTTGAATGGGAGACCATGATATAGGAAAGTAAGTATCTTCCTGAAATATTTACTTCCCTATTGTTGCAAAGAAAACTAAAAGGGCAGGTCCACATGGTCTCCAGGAATGAACTTTACTGAAGGAATCTATATCATTTGCTCCTTAAAATCCACTCAAGCTCAAAAAAAGCCAAAAATACAAGCCAAATTTTGCCACCCCCTCTTAGAAGTAAGGGGGAGACAAAGAGGTACTGTGGGAAGTCCACAAGCCACACTTTTGGACCTCTGACCCAGGACATGGGCATGCAACTTGCAACCCAGCAGGCACACAAAGGCAAATGTTCAAATACAGTTCTTGATATTGCCTCTTTTCTCCTGCTGGATTTCAGTGGCATCAATAGAATTACTTGTCCTTCAGAGAGGTGAGGGCTCCCTTTCAGTGGATTTATTCTAACAAAGCTATCAGGTCTCATACTAGGACAGAGTAGGAAATCCCAGCTCTCCAAATACTTAACCCCTTGTTCATCAATTGATTTGACTTGGCAGAAGACTCTGGATATGATTCAACCAGAATAGAATCTTTGCTGGGGAAAGGAATGAAGCTTTACACAGGATAGATTATTTGTCCTCTGCAGTGCAAAGCCTCTATCTATCTATCTATCCATCCATCCATCCATCCATCCATCCATCCATTTATCCATTCATTCATTCAATTTATATGGGCACCCATCTTGCAACTCTGAGAAGCTAAAAACACATTAAAATTATTTTTCAAAAAAAGGTTAGGTCCATGTGCTATAATACAACCACTAGGCTTTTTCCATCCACCTTTCCAGGTTAGCAAATACCTGGCCATTCTTGATGGCTTTGGGAGGCGGCTGTATTTAACTGTTCTTTGGGATCCACCTGGTTGCTGTCAACAGATTCAGCCCTCACAAGAGGCTAGACAACTATGATCCAGGGATGCTTTAATCTATTCAATGCCCTCTTTCCTACTGTATGATTCTGCAGTTCCCTACTCCCTCCCTTAATCTATGCTACTGCCTTTCAGTGACATCTCTCCCTTCCCCGACATTAGCTGCCACATCCCCTCACCCTCCTTCCAAGGAATGAAACTCAGCACTACCACATCGCTCTCCTCCATTCTCTCACCTCCTGTCCTCCTTCCACCCTGGAAGCAGCAAGCTCCTCTTAATATTAAATTATTTTTTTCAGGCTCCACTTTTTAATCTTTTTCATCCCTATGCAGCTTGACCCTCAACATTCCATTCCAAGACACATCTTAGCCGAACAAATTTGCACAGCACTCACCTAGGATAATGATGCAAACTGCCTGCCACTTAGTTGCTAGGAAAAGAGATGATGCCTTGAGACTGCAGATGTTCAGCCCTACCCAGGAACAGGCCAGAATTCTAGGAAAATGCATCACCTTTCTTAGCTATTCATATACACAGAGACATCTCCGAAATTAACTCAGCACTGCTTTCCTTATCTCACCAAATAAGTGTTAACCAATAATTCCAAGCAACTATTTGTCCCAGAATGCTCAAGGGAAGTCATCGTTACAATTAATTTCATGCTGGAACCTCAGCAGGCATTGGCATTTTAGACATACTATCTTCTAGTGATCTGATTTTTATCCACAGACAATACTTTTTAAATAGAGCTGAACATCTGTCAGTGCCAAACTTTTCTGAAATAACATTCAGGCTGGGCAAGGAAGATGGAGAAAGCAACTAGAAAAGACTATGGAATTCTCCTGGTTCCCCCCTGAAATTCCAAAAAGGATAATCCAGCCAAATTCTCTCCAGTTGTGAAAGTTCTCTTTTTCTAATGCAAAGTTAATTTAAATGCAAAGTAACTTGAGACAGCTATTTTAGTATCTACCTTCATTTTACTATTTGCTGAGAAAAGTAAATGCATTACATTTCTTTTTTTCTGTTGATCCTAGGCCAATGTGCATTGCTCGCGCCAAGAGACAGACTGCAAATTAATGGACTTAAGCTATTCACAACTGGGGGAAGTATATTTTTCCTTTGTTCTTGAAGATAGGAGATTAGGGAGGGAACCCTAACCCTAACCCCATTTAACAGTAGCCCTGCATTCAATCCACTACCAGCCCAATCTTGGGATTGACCTTAAACTGTAGACCTCTGGTTGAACTATCTAGCTTAATTTTTGGACTTTCTCTTATACTCTACTCCTATTTTTGTAACATCTTGCTATATAAAGAAAAAGTAAAACATGAAAGCCTCTTGTTGCATTTTTTGTTGGCCCTAATAATGAATACCATTCAGCTGTGCATTTTAGTTTCCCCCCAACTATGAATCAGCCTAGCTTTGTTTTTTATATCATTTCTTTAGATCAACCTAAAGACACGTTAAATTTGGGAACATTCCAGTTCCTTCCATCAAGCAGGAAGTGATGAAAAAAGAGATGGGAAAAGTGAGATAAAGAGATGAAAAAAGTCCAATTTAATATTGAAGCCTGGATGATTCAGAATTCATAATGAAATATGAGGGAAGAAGAGAAATATAAATAAGGTTTTGCAGAGTGGAGTAAATGAGTTCAGTCAGGAATCCCCAGTATTTCTAGGCTGGTGAGCACATTTGATTTTTTGAAACTATGCTGTGGGGTCTCTCAAAAAATGGCTAATGGCTGTTGGTGAGTCTTCTCCATTCATAAAATGACAGCCACAAGAAACAGCATCAGTTGGAATGTACCCGTTCATCAAAATGCCACCTGTCCCCTCTAGCTGCCCCTGGTTTTTGGTTTTTGTTTTTCTTGTCAGGTGGGCACCCTTCCAAACAAAACTTTACTACAGTTACCAATCATTTTTATTTTCTAAGAAACACCTCTCTATCATAATGCAAACTCTTATCCATTTGCGTATATCTATATTAAACCAGGGGAGGGCTCATATTGATCATTGTGTTACACCATTGCTTCTCCACATTTTGTTTGCCTGCAGAACTATAATCTAATGCCCATGAACTCATTTCTTTGGAATGTTTTCCTGCCAACCAGGTCAGTGGGCAGTTCATGATAGAATACTCTTAGATGATTAGGAAGGGAACTGAAAATAAAACTGCCGTTATAGTCACCTTCTTATATAATCTACGGTGAGATCCCACGTGAATACTATGTTCTGTTCTGGATATCACACCTCATATAAAAAGGCTGTAAAGTTGGATAAACTGCAAAAAGTTGAGTAGCTCCCCTACAAGGAAATAAGAAAGCATTTAGGGCTTTTCAGCTTGGAGTGAAAGAAGGAAAGGGTAGACATGGTAGAGACAGATGAGATCATGTATGTATGAAAAAATGTGGATCGACAGGTATTTTTCTCCCACTCTTGCAATATTAGAACCCAAAATCATCCACTGAAAACAAATGAAGAGACTTAGAACTGATTAAGGCACAAACTGTGGGATTCGCTACTATCAGATTTGGTGATGGGCCATCAATTTAGTTGCTTTTAATGGTTTAGGTAGAAATGGACAGATTCATGGCAGATATCACTAGCAACAGCCACTAGTTTTGATATCTGTTTACCATCACATGAATCACAGGCAACACACTTCAAATACCAAATACTATGGAGCAACAACTATCTAGGCTTTGGAGCTTCCTGAATGTGACTTCTCAGCTATTGTGTGACAAAAATTCTTGCACTAAATAACCCTTTGGCCTAATCTAACAAGGCTCTACTTACATTTTTGTCTAAGTTGCTCTTCCCTTCCACCTCACATCATCTTTACCTTTTCCCGAACTGTAACAGTAGTTCTAAAACCACACATGTTCTGCAGACCCACATGCAATTTTTCTTTTCATTGAATACAATATTATAACATTTAAAATCCCTGTCTTAAAATGTGTAAGTCTTTTCTAAATTAATATATAGGGTTTCTTGAATTCTGAAAACAAAAAGAGCAAGCCAGACACCTAGCTTCAAAACTGTGTATATGAAATTCTGGAATTTCAGAGCAATAACCTAAAAAGAAAAAAAAAAAAGAAGTATACAAGTGGAAAGTGCCTGTATGCATGTTCACAACTTGAATTTTCAGGGCAAGTAACAGGGGAAGGGTACAAAAGAAACAAACTACTACCTCTAATATCTATGTCAACAAAGCACTAAACATCATCCACACTTCTGGAGATTTGGGGTTCTTTCTGTGGGCTTTCTGCCTAAATAATTTGTTCCTATTATGACCTAATCCAGGAAATAAAGCCAGACTGCTCACTTGAGGGAATGATATTAAAGGCAAAACTGAAATACTTTGGCCACATAATGAGAAGACAGGACACCCTGGAGAAGATGCTGATGCTAGGGAGAGTGGAGGGCAAAAGGAATATGGGCCGACCAAGGGCAAGGTGGATGGACGATATTCTAGAGGTGATGGGTTCGTCCCTGGGGGAGCTGGGGGTGTTGACGACCGACAGGAAGCTCTGGCGTGGGCTGGTCCATGAAGTCACGAAGAGTCGGAAGCAACTAAATGAATAAACAACAATTATGACCTAAAAATGGATGAAACTGCATCTCAATGACCCATAAAATCACCTTAACAAAATGTGCTCAAAATATGTGAAAAGCTCTATGTAGAAATACCCACAATGCATAGCTACAACCACAATGATTCTACATTCTGTGGAGTCCTTGGTGCTCTCTGAGCTTGGCTGTTTGCTTGCAGATGTTTCATTACTGGACTAGGTAACATCATCAGTGCTGGTGAGTGTGGGGGTTGGCTCCCTGTTTATATGCAGTAGCTTGCCCTGCCAGTGTTGGTGGGGGTGTGGTTTTCTCCTTGGTAGTTCCTTGATTAGGGTATTGTTTGCTGCTTGATTGTCTGGTGTTAATCCCTGCTTATCTAGATGTAGGCTGCTGAAGAGGATGGGTTCTTCAACCAAGCTCAGAGAGCACCAAGGACTCCACAGTTCAGCCCTGAGCCACATATATCCTCTTCTGTTGATTCTACATTCTTTCCTGAATCAACAACAGGTCTAATGATCAGAAACCAAGGGCAAATCTAAGACATTGCAATGGCTGCTTACAAGACCTCAGGATGAGCTATTTGAACTGATATATCTGAAAGGAGATCCTCCGGTGGAGCTGAGCCATGTTAAAAAGTGCTTTGCTTTAACAATCTCTCCTCTGTTTGGCTCCCAGCAATTTATCTTAGTTGGCAACAGCCAAACATATGAAGTTACAGTGAAGGAGAGTCTGAACAGAGAGATCAGTTTTCAAGGTTGGTAGAAGACTTAACCTCTAAAAAGGGGGGGGGGGAAACAAGACCAGAGAAGAATAAAAACAAGGAAGGGAAAGCAAGACAGAGCATGGCTAACAAGACTCTTCTCAACTGATTTAACAACAGTGGCCCATAGGAATCTGTATTTTCTTCTGGGCAATGAAGTAGCACGTTGTGAGTTTCTATTTTCCATCATGTTGTAGCTGTGGGTGTTTGTACACAGCCACGGATAAGCACAAGGCAAGCCACATACTCTGGATCACATGTCCAGGAGTGAGGAGGCTGGGAATGGGGAAGTCATCAACATTCTCAACCAGCTGCCTCTCCCATAAGAATACACTGGAGGAATTTTTTCTGGAGTGTGTTTGTAGCCTCCAGCCTGATCTGGTTCGTTTTAGAGCTCAATCTTTCTTTTGCTAGCTTCTCCCCCAACATCAAATTTGGTCCTGTTCTGTTTGATTTTCATAGTGCAGGCAGGGACATGGAGCCCTGACCCCTTTTACATAATTCCATTCCAACACTCTTCTAGATTGGAAAGAATTAAAAGACAGGGTGGTAGCTGGCAATCTGCAGATGTCAGCCTAGGCCAAATAGGTACCAAGGTGACTATGGATAGCCTCTTTGTTATGTTCCTTGCCTTGCTGGACTTTAAGCAGGAAACTGTGATAGTGAAAACAAAATACTGGCCTCTACCATCCACTTTAATTTCTGCAAGACCTTTGGGTTATGCCCCCACATTGACCTCATGGTCATTCTTTGCATAAAAGTATAAATAGGATGGATAGCTCCATTCTCCGCTTTGAAGAATGTCAGAATGTCCACCTACCAGGAACAAAAGGGAAAAGGTAACTTGCCATATGGAGTTGGAGTTGTGGCCCCTAAGCCACAACTTAACCATGGTTTACTGAATAAACCATAATTGGCTTGAAAACCTAGTGTCCTCATCTGTGTTTTACATTCTGTGTATCCTCCGCTGAATGGTACCTGCCAATATCTCTAAAGGGGGGAGTGAGGGAGTTTGCTGATCTACTGCTGCATGATGGAAAGAGTCTTTCATCAGTAAGATTTAGTTGTCACTCTCAAATAAGGACCCCAAACCATATGGATACCTTGGACAGAGGAAGCTCCACGGAAATGGATGCCCAGTGATAAAACCCCTATTTATCATTAGGCAACTGGCCCATTCCAACTTGTTTCTACAGTCCCAGAAAGAGAGATTTGCATTACAACAAATACATGTGGTGCCGGAGGCTGATGCTTTGCAACAGGCCAGCTTCCTATTTAAGATATTTACTATTAAAAGAATACTTCAAAAAAGGTAAATTGTCATGAGTACTGATGGTAAGCAGGAGGGGCTTCCCCCCTGGAATAGGGGTCCCCTCCTGCACACCATCAGTACTCATGACAGCAATCTAATAGGCACAAAGAGAGATATTTGGAGCACATTGGCTTCCACAGGATATCCCACTTCCTACTCACTTTTCTGGGAAGCTGAAGGCCAAGATGCAGCAAAAATAAACAGAATATCCCATGGCTTTTTTTTTTCCAAGACACCTGAAGTACGAAACATAGCATATGGACACCGCTGCCACAGTCTCTGCATATACACTGCTCTTGGGAGGTATCGCACCACACATGACTTGGATAGCCTGTAGCATCCCGTCAAGAACCAAAATCATGGGTGACAGGAGAGTTTGAAAAAACAATTAATCAATAAATCATGCCCTAAAATATGACTTGCTTCCAATTTAGTTTAATACTTCTCCATAATCTCAACTGCAAGAATATGAAACACAGGGAATGAGAATCCAGTTAATCTATTTCGAGTTATCAAAGGCCTTCTGAAGCATGCAGGCTGGCCCTTCAGTTCTGAAAGACCAAGCCAGTATTTCAAGCTAAATTAAGTACAATTGTATACCCTTATTGTACTCCTTTGTGGCATCTATCAGAATCTTATGTCTTCTGAGCTAGGGCTGCACTTAGACACTCTCCCATTACCAATAACTGACTGAGCAAGAAGTAGAGTTGGTAACAGATTAATCATCTAGCCCCAGAAAGGAACTTCACATTAATTGCATTGGCTAACAGACAGAAATTGCAACTCTAGTGACTGCTAATTGTGACTGATTGTGAAAATGCAATTCAAAAAATCCCTAGCTCAGGAATCTACAACTATTTATTAAAATATTTGCAAGTGCAAGTAATGCATGTTGGTCTCAGCAGGCAGTGAATTGACAGAATGGATTCACAGAGTTACAGTGGATAACATAAAGTGTGCTTCAAATTAAGCTTGACTTCTAATAACTTCATGGATAGGTTTGTGTTATTTTTCTTGGCAACAGTATGGAAGAGTTGTACCACTGCCCTCTTCTAAGAAGGTTTTTCAACTTCCCAGTCTAATTCTGTTTTTTTCCTGCAGTCTCCCATCCAAGAGCCAACCCAAAATTGCTTAGGTCATCCAAGTTCAGCCAAGGTACTAGGCCTACAATATCCAGGCTGCAAAAATCCAGATATTTCTGCTGCTATCTATTGGTTATCATTATTTTTATGAGGTGCTAATCAACTAGGTGCTGCCAACTAGGTGCTAACTGGCCATGATAGACAGCTCAATTAAAGTATCAGCTCAGTATATGACTTGTAAAAAAAAAAGCACAAAGCAAATTCTGTACTAGAAAGGATTAGGAAGGGGATAGAAAATAAAACTGCCAATGTAATAATAATCTTTATATAAATCTGTGGTGTGGCTGCATTTGGAATATTCTGGAAAAGATGCAGGAGGAGGCAACTAAAATGACTGCTGGTCTTTCTCTGGAGGAAAGACTGCAGTACCTGCACCTTTTTAACTTGGAGCAAAGGTGACTAAAGTAAAATATGATAGAGGTATATAAAATCATGCATGGTATAAAAAACATGCCTAGAGGTTTTTCTCTTGCTATAAAAAAATAACTCAAGGGAGAGTCGGGGCCAATAAAAGGAAATAGTTTTTTACCGAACACATAAATAATGGCATTTTCTGCCATCAGTTGAGGTGATGGAATCAGTTTAGATGCTTTTAAAAGGAACTTGAGAAATTTACAGAGATGAGATGTATCAATAAAAGAAAGAAAGAAATGTGTATTTACTAGCCTCCTGAACCACGGGCAGCACTTTTTAGCTTCCAGCTGAATCAGGTTTATTATCCTCCTGTCTGTGCTTGGGGGCCTCCTAAATATATCTGGCCAGTGTGTGACCCAGAATACTGGATGAGATGGGCTTTCACCTGATTCAGCAGAACTTCTCTGTTTTCTTATAAATTGCCCTACATCAAATAATCCACCAATATGGATTGTGCTGTTTTCATAAAGCATGAATTACCCCCGAATCTTTTGTAGTTTTTTGGGCAGGGAGAAGGAGGTGCCTTGGAGTCAATGTTGACTCCTGATGACTGCCTGGACTAATCCCTGCAGTTTTCTTGGTAAAATTTCAGAAGTGGTAAATGTAATTAATATTGATAGAATATCCACTTTTTTTCTCTTTTATCTACATTTAATACTCTAAAGCACCTAAATAACAGAATATTAAGAATCTAAGTATATTATATAAATATTGTTTTGAAATTATATATACATATACATATATATAAAAATACTGTATCAGACTGAGAAGATGGCACAATAGACGGTCTATATGGCTAGATTTAATAGTACGTTAAAGGACTGACCTAGTTCTATACTGACATTCTATGGATACTTTTTTAGTTTCTACAAATGTCATTTATTCACTATTCTGTACATTCCTTTCTGATTTTATTAAGATGCATGGTTAGATAGATTGATTTCAGAAGCTGTTTGCCATTGCCTGCTTCCTAGGGCTGAGAGAAAGTGACTGGCCCAAGGTCACCCTGCTGGCTTTGTGCCTAAGGCAGGACTAGAACTCACAGTCTCCTGGCTTCTAGCCTGATGCATTTAACCACTACACCAAATGGGCTTTTGGTCTGTTTAGCTCTATTTTATTTACTTCCAAGCTCTATTTTATTTACAGTACTTTCCATGGAAGGAAAAGGCAACTGCCTGAGCAAGGCAAAGGATGGAGGAGAAGAGGGGGAGAAGAGGCAGATAACACAGTGAAATACAAATATAAAGTGCATACCAATGTTAATCTCAGATTTCTGAGACTCTGCTAGGCTTCATTTCCTGAACAAGGCTCCTATATCATGACCAAAAAGGCCCTGAATATGGAACTGATTACCCTTCATTTGGTAATTCCTCATCTGTCAGTTGGTGAAAGGTGCTGAAGGTCACAGCAGATGCAAACCTTCTGTTTGACCAAGACTATGTGCAATTCTGGACTCTGTTCATCAAAGTCAATTGAAATTTGATTAACTGTTAGAAGAACAAAACACAGTGAAATTAGGAGTGGAGGGTTGTGTTTTCTTTTGGGGTTTTTTTTAACAAAAAGGAAGGATAAGAGCAAGTCCCCTCAGATAGCCTAGGCATACCCTAATTGGCTGACTACTATATGAAAGAAATACAGGTACTCCCCGACTTACAACCATTTGTTTAGTGACCGTCCAAAGTTACGACTGCACTGAAAAAAGTGACTTACATGCTTCCAACTATCACAATGTCCCTGCAGTCACATGATCAAAATTCAGGCGCTTGGCAACAGGCATGTATTTACAATGGTTGCAGTGTCCTGGGGTCATGTGATCGCCATTTGTGACCTTTCTGGCTGGCTTCCAACAAGCAAAATCAATGGGGAACCATGTGATTCACTTAATGACCATCGCAAAAACTGTTGTAGAATTGGGTATGGTTACATGATGCCTTGCTTAACTACTGCACCACTTAACAATGATTTTCCAGTCCCTATTGTGGTCATTAGTCGAGGACTATCTGTAAGAGTTTTCTGTATTTTTTGCTACCATCTAGCAATCTTCTGGATTTTTTCAGCCCACACGAGACAGCCTTAAGATAGCCAAAAAGATTAAATGGCTGAACTCCTACGACTCTGTTTTTATGCTCAGAGCGGCCTCAATTATTTCCCAGACAGAATGATTCTTTGTCTCTATCTCACTGCAGAAAATATAGCACAGCTGTCTGTGCCTGAACTGTTATCTTCAAGAAGAAAGACTCCGAAACTGAAGCAAATAGCGGTGACAAGAGAAAGTTGAAGAGATGAAGTTGAAGACCTTAACAAAATAAATGAACAAAATGAAGAAGCCATTAGGTCAGAGTATATCCATTTGAAAGTTCCTGAAGAACTGAAATGTGAAATTGCTGGTCTTTACTTACTTTACTTTAACAAAACTGACATGCCCTTAAATTGGGCCTCTGTAACCTAAGAATGGATAGAATCAATCTATTGGTCTGGTCTAGGATGGAAATTATACATAACCAGCACAATACCTTTTTAAAAAGAAAGAGAGAAACAGACCTAAGAAGAATCCAGGAAATTGCAAGCCGACAGCTTTTAAATCTGTTCCTGATAAACTGGCGGAAAAAGTTTTTCACCTTAACTTATTAAAAGCAAAATTGTCAATTGTATAGAAGGATAAGTCAACCTGATAAAAAGCCAGCATGGCTTCTACAAAGGCCAATCAGTTCTTACAACTCTTTCTAGAATCTTTTGAAAGTGTCAACAAGCAAGTAGATAGGGATTTGTAGAAAATAGACACTATTTTCAAAAGACTTTGTCAAACTTAGCCATCATGTGATCATAGGAGAGATGGTGTAAAATACCAGAACAGGGAACAGGAATGAATAATTTTATAAAGAAAGACCAGAGGAGTCAACTAAGAACTACATTGGGGCTTGTCTGCTAATCTGCAATAACAACATCTTAATAAATGGCCTGTAGATGAATGAGCAGAGAGATGACCAGGTTCAGTGATAAAACAAAATAATTTAAGTGGCTAAAACAGAAAAAGACTATGACCATTCAGCTGCTCTATAAAAATCACAGTTCTACAATGCAATTAGAAAAGGAATCAGAGATAAAATTGCCACTATCATAATGCTTTTAAATAAATCTAGGACACTATCACACTTGGAATACCTTTGTAATTTTTATCACATCTCAAACAGAATATTGTAGCCAGAAAAAGATTACCAAATGATCAAAGGACTAGAGTAAATCTCCTACAGGAAAAGGTTACATTTGGGGCATTTCAACTTGGGAGGCAGGAGCTAGAAAGGGAAAACATGAAAAAGTTGTTCAAAATTATGTATGGTGTGAGGAAATTGAATAGGGAGGAGGTTTTTCCCCTTCTATAATAATACAAGGGCTTACGGGTCATCAATGAAGCAGAATGTTGGGAGTTTCAAAATAGATAACCCCTTAGGTTGTATAATTAAATTGCTGGCAAAATTGTTTGCTACTGAAGATAAAATGGCAGTCACCAACTGAAGACATCTTAAAAAGTAGATTAGATTAATTCACAGGAAACGCTACTAGAGATGATGGCCAAGTATTACCCACATTATGACAGACAAGATGCCACTAATGCAAGTATTAAACAATATCATCTAGCAGGACCCCAGAAGCCCCCCTTCTCTGTAGCACACCTGCCCTGTGGAATGAGATCTCATTCGATCTCTTGAATCTCTTTCAAGAGATTCCCCTTGAAATCCAGATGGCCCCCGCTCTGCTGTGGTTTAGAACAGCCATGAAGACCTGGCTCTTCATCCAGGCCTTTGGTGAGGGAGAGTGAAATGCCTTCTTTCATTTCCATCCAGTCTGTCATTCTTGCCATCTCTTATCTTTCTTCCTTTTAATTGTTTTTATTGTAATTTCCTTGTTTTGATTGTTGTGAGCCACCCAGAGTCACTGGGAGTCAGGTGGCATACAATGCTAAAAAAGAAGCAGGGAGGAGAATGCTATTGTAGCCATGGTCTGCTAGTGGCTTTTTATCACAGACTTCATGTTGATCACTCGGGGCAGAATCTTAGGCAAGATGCACCTTCAGCCTGATCCAGTAGGGCTCTTTTTTTTTTAATAAGATGATCCAAACATTTACTGCACAAATCGCTCCATAATTCTATTTAAACATTAAGAGTAGAATCAGTGTGGTTACAGAGTGATTCATGCTCCCCAAACCTCAGAAATTCCTAATATGACATGGTCAGCATTCCAAAATTTTGCGCAGTTGAACATCCATTCATGTATGTACTATTTCATCTTCAGCCCCAACCAATCTTTTATTCTAGGAGGCAACTGTGATGCCAATATAAGTGGCTTGGTTGTACATTTTAAACTTCCAAGTCTATCAATCAACCTTCTGCACAATTCAGCTATAGTTTCAAAGTATTTATGCATAACGTAATGCGAGCACAAATTATTACAGCAATAACATTTCCTGTATTTATAAATGTTAAGTGTAACTTGTTTTAGAGTCTAAAATTTAGATGAAATCAATTCATCTAAAAACCAGATTGATGGGGGCTGGGAAGGGGGAGATAGATGTTTTCTTGAAATTTCTCAGTGGCAAAGAAAGACTTGCTAGCCAAGAATATTCACCAGCATGGGAGGAGGAGAGGAAAATTTGTGGCATCCCACATGCTACATAAATCTTTGCCCCATCTCCATCTTTCTTCCTCCTTCATTTCTTCCTTCAACTTGTCCAAAACATTCTGACACTGGCCTGTGCTGCTGTCCTCAACCAAAGGAGGTATGTATAAGGAAAATGGTCACTTCCCCCTTGCTATCACTGCAGCTCCAGTGCTTATTAGAAAACCTGCACAGAAAAGGAGTAAGCACCTTGTGACCCCAGTGGTACAAGAACTCAGGACCTCTTTTTTGTGATCCTCCTCAAAGCCCACCACCACCACCTCTGACTACAATTACTGAAAGTTGCTGGCATGGTTGCACCTGTTACGTTAAGACTGGAAACATCAAAATTGGCTGAGTGCCAGCTATCTTGCCAGCTGCATCACTGTCCATATTGGACACTTTTCAAGCAACCATGTTACCAATGACTATAACTATTTCTGACAAGATTTTAATTCTTAAAAATCTGACCTGATTTAAACTGTAGGATATTTTTCAGTTCAATACTATTATTTATTTTCACCTGCCAATATCACAGTTGAACTTCCCTGGGACATTCTCCCCATGAATCCCAGGTAGGTTTGGCTCAAGAATACTTAGGGAGTCTTCCAGCTAGTAATATATTGTGCTTTTTTCCTCCAGAAATTGTTCGCAACTTCATTTTCTTCTGAAAATTATGGGGGGGGGATCCTTCTCACACTCCTGCTATGGCTGAAAATCTAAACAACATTAATCTTTATTTATTTATTTTTCAAATTTCTATCACCGCCCATCTCTCCCAAAAAGGGGACTCTGGGCGGTCCCCTTTAGAACTGACCAGCCTGCCTAATATTGTATTTGAAGTCAGTGTTCATTTTTTATCCTTTCTAACTAATAAATTCATAAACCAGAAAATTTTCTGATTAGAAATAAGCACTGAAAAAGAAAAAAATTGAAGTGGTATCCCACTTCTAAACCGTGGACTGACCTGGATAATAGGGTCTTCAGCAGTATGCAAAAGCTCTTGATTTTGAAATAAAGTATCTCACCAAGACAGAGAAATACATTTGCACAAAGCACATCTAGCCCCACTTCTGAAAGATGAAACCCCTCCTCAAAGCAGATCCCAGCCAACCTACACACATCAAAGATAAGCCAGACGGTGACATTCATCCATAATACAGCTTATTTCCTTGGTCACAGCATGTTATGTGAGCAGAAGAACCATGTTTTCTTAAGCCAGGCTTAGAACTAAGCATGTTATAGGAATCCAGGCATTTAATTTTAACCATTCTCCACTAAGGCTACAGAGGAAAATCTTGCCCGAGGCTTGAAAACCAAACAGAAATTTGAATTGGCCCAAGATTCTGTAACATTCCCTGGGGAATGCAGACTCTCTGAAGGGGAAAGAAGAAAATGCCCCTGATGGCCGGGTATCTCTCTCCAGTTCCAAGCCCTTATCCAGCACAGCCTTGTCAGCAAAGGAAAGCTGGGATGGGTACGCGTGGAAGGAACAGAGAAACATCTTCAAGCTTATAGAGATTTTCAGAGGCTGAAGTCAAGTGGCAGGTGGCAACACCTAGCAAAAGCTAAGCAAGGTTTAATCCTCTACCAGAAAATCTCAATGCTGTAGATTAGACTGAGAAATAATTTAAAAAAAAAAAAACCCAGAAGGTGGCACTGGCAAACCACTTCCAGACTGTGGCCCCAAAAAAACCAACATGAGTGTGCCACATGGTCACAAGGAACCAAGCTGCACTTCAGAGAGGCTTTAATTTAAATCAACTTGCCCTTAAAATTTGTCAGAAGGATGCAGGCAAAAATCAATTTGCCCTTAAAATTTGTCAGAAGGATGCAGGCAAAAATCTATCTTGGTGGAGCATCATTTCTCTTCCCAATCTATCAAATTGGGCACTACGATTGCTCACGTGTGAGCAAATACAGGGAGAGAAAATCCCAAGTCTAGAAAATAGCCTACTTTCAATTATACACACACACAAAGTTGCACACAAATCATTTTGTCACATCCTGCCCAACTCCTTTTTTTTCTTATGTTTGAAGCAGCTTGAAGCAGTTAGGCTGCCTATTGCAACTGTATGACAAGAGGTGAAGTCTGCTGCTTTTCTCTAAAATATTATCTAATTCAAGTTCAAGGACATCTAAGACATAGGAAGCACAAGCTATAAAAATGGTCCTCATTCTAATACATAGTAACTTGGGCTAAATCGCTTGCGGGAAGCCATCTACTTTCTCACTCTTTTGTAAAAGGAAGGGGACACTTTTCCAGTAAGATCCTCATATCCAGGGCCTGAGTAAACTCACTATCTGTTTCCTTGGAAAACAGCAGCATTTTTAGCAGGAATTGGTAGTTAATTTAAGACCTCATTGAAAAACAAAGGCGGCAAGATGGCCTTCACCCCAAATCTCCCCAAGTGCCTAAACCCCGGACAGATTTGCAATGCCAATCACTCTTTCCTTTGCAATCCAAGCAAGGCAGAGGTGTGTCACCTTGAGAAGCCTGATTTGGAGCAAACTGCTCACTTCTGTCACACCTGATCAAAGGGCCTTCCATGCAGTGGAAGGAGAGGCCCCAAATACTACGCATGTGGGACACAGTTCACTGACCTACCCTGGATCCTCAGCTCAGGCCCAACATGGCCTTCTAATGACAAAGCTCTGCTAACGATTTTCAAAGCAGAATATCTGCTCAGATAGCATCCCAAAAATTTTCCTGCAAAAACAGCCGTGTTACCAAACCCACAAAGAGAATAAATATTGATCTCCAGGGAAGAGAGCTACTGTATCTATAAAGGCCACTATGGCCCTGTTCCTCATCTACAAAAGACAAGGCACCTAAGCTCTCTTTTGAAGTTTTCCTTGGTTATATGAGATGTTGGAAATTTTCTTCTTTTGCAGCTACCTGGGAGCTCCTCAAATAAAAACAGCTGTAAGGCTGGGCTGGCACCGGTGTGTGCCATCTACTACATCAAGAGTATTCACCACAGCCTTATAAGGAAAGCCAACTTGTTTATGACAATTCTGCAGGTGGAAAGCAAGATAACCAGGATGCGCAGAAAGGTTATCTTGTGAGTGAACCAAAGTCTTTCCTGATCCACCCAGTCTGAGTAGGATGCTGCAAGCAACTTCTGTCATCAGAATCTCAGTTTGTAAGCTACCCCTTTCCATTTATATCAGCACAACTGAGCCAAAGGTTACATCTGCTGGTGGACAGACAGATGAAATAAAAAGTCTTAGAAAAGAAGGTGCCTGGCATGGGACAAGCTGAATCCAGACCAGTATCAGGAAGAAAACAGGGTCAGACAAGGCACCTTCCTCTCCAAGATGAAGTAGATTGGAGCAGGCTGTTTTCAAAGCTGAGCACAATGTCCAAAGTCACAAAGAAACAACATCACCAATCAAAGCCAGAGATGTTTCACTTAGCTTGGAAAAAGCTCTAACTTGTCCTCTGCTTCCTTCCACATCCCAGTCCCACTGTGGAAACCCTCTCCAATGGAATCAGGGCACATCTCAGCCTTCAGCTCTGGAGAGAAGGGAGATCCCACAACCATTTTGTCCACCCAGCCTAGTCTGCCCCATTCATTTCGCAGATGCACACACCAAAGGCCCAGAGCCAAGTGGGTTGATAGGGGGAAAAAATGCTCCTTACACAAGAGAAATCCTAAAGGACTTCAAAAGGTGCCTTAAAGAATAATACAGCACATTGTGAAAAACAGGATAAAAACACTTTAATAAAGTCCCAGGTCACCGTTGGCCATGCACTGCTACAATAAAAAATATTGTTCAAAGATGGGCAAAGCTAAAAGACCAAACACAACAAAGGACTGCACCCTGAAACTTCCTGCTGGACCTTCCTCTTCCTCTGGGCCCAAAAGGCCTATTTTCCCTTCCTCGCCCCGTGCAGAGGCACCACCATTTCTTCCCCCCACCTTGGCTCCTGGGATGTCCTGCCTGGACTGAAGTCTACGGTTCTTCCTGCTCTCCCACCTGGGGCTCCACCTTGCCTTCCTCGCCCCTTCTTCCATTCCACGTTTCCTCCGGGGATCCCATCCAAACCGCCCCCCTCCGAAGCCCCTCCAGGACTTTCTGCTGCGCGCTGCCCCCGCCAGAGGCTTTCCAAGCCGTCGGGAGGGGAGCGAGGGAGGAGAGGGAGAGGACGCCTGGAGCGAAGCCACCCCTGGGGTCGTCAGGCAAAACCCCACCAGCGGTTCGGGCCCCCGGCAAAGCGATCCACACACGCACACAGACGAATCCAAAGGCCCTCGCCCCGGGTTTGCGTGCTAGGGGCGGGGAGACAGCGAGTAAGAAAGCGGGTCTGATGTGCTTGCCCTCCGTGGGGACTCCCCGTCTAACGCGCCGGCACAGCCAGCCCCTCCAAAGCCGGCCCTGGAGCTCCCCCAGCCTGCCAAAGCCGAAGTAGCAAGAAAACTCCAGAACCGTTTAAAGAGGGGGAGAGAAGGGGTGCGGGACCTTGGCGCCCCCCCCCCCCATGAAGACGGCTCGGGGAGGGGCTTGTCCACAAAAAGCTCCCTTCGCCGCTTTTACCGGGCCAAGAAATAACAGGGCAGACGAGTGAATGTTGGCGCTGGCGACACTTTCCCGCCCGTCCTCCCAGCCGGCGGCCCCGCAAGAAAATCGCCGAAGATGCAGCGGCCACACCTGGCGGGGCTGGAGGCGCCTCTCGCTTCCCCGACTGATCTGGGAGGACGGGGAAGGAAACAGCCTCCCTTCGTCCCCGCCCCCATCGCACCGAGAGAGGCGCCGCCGCCTTGGGAGAACCCTCTCCGGAGCCCTTCCGAGCCTCTCGCCGCTCCGGCGACCCGCCCAGCCCAGCCCAGCCCAGCCCAGCCCTCCCGCCGGCAGCAGCGCGGGGGCTGCAATGCAGAAAGCAAAACGAAGCCGCCGGCGCTTACCTGCTGCCTCCCGGGGAATCCGACCGCCCGGGGAGCTCCTTCTCCCACGGCCGCCCTCCACGTCCCTGCTCCAGAGCTTCGCTTAGCAGCAGCCGCCGCCGCATCCTAGAGGTAAGAGACGCCGGCTAGCAAGGTTCGGGTCGGGCCCGAAGCGCCCGGCTCGGTTCGAGCGTTCAAGCCGCGTCGCTCGCCCCATGGAGAGCTTGGGGGGGTGGGGCGGCGGCGGGAAGCGAATCTGGCCGGGCGTGACCTTGCCCCACACCGTCGGTGGTTTCTTCGCTCGCCCGGTTGCATCAAATCCCGCCGCGCTCACCCACGAACACGCTCGGCTCCGTCTCTCTCCGCGATGCCGCCCGCTCCCCCCGGCCGCCGCGCTGAGCTCCGCCGCGGAGTTCGAGCGCCTCCACCTTCCTCCGAGCCGCCGTCGCTGCCGCCGTTCACATCGCCGTCACGAGCGGCACAGGAGGAGCGATGGAGTCGGAGCCTCGGCCAGGCGCTGCTTTAACGAAGGCGGAGGCAGCAGCGACGCAGCAACGCCCGGACGCTCCCCGCGCGTGCCTGGGCTTCTCCGACGCCCCTCCGCCCAGGTTCGCAGCCCGCCGCAGCGAGCTCCATCCCCGGTGCCGCTGATGCAGGAGGAAGAAAAGGGGGCTGCCGCTGCCGCCCGACCGAGAGCCGCTCGCCTTGCTGCCGCATGAAGCTTTCCCGCGGCGGCGGCGGCGGCGACTCCTCCGCAGTCAGAAGCGCGCCCGAGTGGCGGAGACTGGAAGCGTCCAGCGCCGCCCGCCGGGGAATGGCGGGAGATCGAGGGGCGGGCAGGCGAAGGAGCGCCCGCCCGCTTGGGCCGGCCCTCGCTCCGCCTGGCCTCAAATAAAAGCACCCGTGCTGGGCAGACGCGCCTCCACTCGGCGACAGCCGCCCTAGCTGGACGCGCCGAAGCGGCGCCCGCACACCAATGACGCCGGGGGAGAAGAGGAGGAGGAGGAGGAGGAGGGCGGCGGCGGCAGTTGGCCGGCTGGCTGGCCGGCCGGTGCGCGCTCCTCCTCCTCTACTCTTCCGTCGGTGCCAGGCCACTTCAGGGAAACTTCGGCCGGAGTAGCGCCTCCTCTCAGCCCGGAAAGAGGCAGGGCGAAGCGTTCCTGGCGCTCTCCGGCTCGGTGGAGAGGGCTTTGTCGCTGCTCCGAGGGGGATCGCCGCTTGACGTTTGGGGCTCAAGAAGGAAAACCATTTCGCGAGGAGGGGAAAGCGCGGCTGCTTGTGCGGGGGTGGGGATCCCTGTTGGGACGCTGCTGCTGCTCGCGAGTGAGACGCCTCAGCGTGGCTTTGGCCTGGCGCTCCCCCTTAACTCCCTCCCGAGCCGGAGGGGGAAAGAAGCTTGCTGCCCCCGAGCTCGAAGGGTGCAGCGGGTACGAGCTGGACTTTTCCCAAGACCTGCTCACGCTGCCCGGTGGTCTCTCGTATTTTCGGGGGCGGGCAGGCGGAAGTGCACCGGTGTATGCGGAAGTTTCCAATGGTGGAGGAGGTGGCGGGCGGTGGCTTTTTTTGGGGCCCCTGTCTGCAGGCAGTTTACCGGACGCCGGGGATAGAGGAGGTGGCAATTTTATATGCAGAGCGGGGGGAGAGAGGAGAAAGAAATGATGCTCTTTTGACTGTGGCTTTGTTGCTTTTACATGCGCCTGAAATAAGATGGAACCTCTAGCTGATGGACAAGAGACCAGAAAGGAGATGAGCAATCCTGAGACTCAGCTGAAAAATCCATTCATACACAAGTCCTGTGGTGGCCTTGCTGCTCCTCTCTGCGGGCTGTCTATAAGGATGCAAAGCACTACCTATCCTGAAGAATAATATTACTTTTTACTTAACATCACTTGTGAAATGCACACAATAGAGGATTGGATTAGATGATCCTGGTGGTCCCTTCCAGCTTGGAATGCTTGGAATGCTCTTTAATCACTATAAAAGCACCGAGGTCACTTTGCCAGTTGCATTCCTGATTATAGCTGCAACAAAAGCAGCTATATCTATAAAAGCAGCTAAATCTGCAAGGCAGGATCATGGGCTTCTCTTGGGGCCAGTTTGTAGATTAAGCCACCTGGTTTGAAGTGGCTGCTGGCTTCTCTGCAAGACATTAAAGAGGATCCTCTTCCTATCAAGAGGGACTGGCAGCTTTTCTTCTGACGGTTTGTCCCCACTCCACAAGGTCATGTCTTCTTGTACTGATGGCTATGAAACATTTAAGACTTGGAAATTGATTAGAGGGCACCAGTGTGAGCCATAAATCCCTGTGCAGTGGCTCAACAGGCCACCATTGCAGTTGAAGCAGTAGCTTCTCATCCAACCCTGCCGCTTTTGGGGGTGACTCTGTGCTGGCCTTGCTAATGCAGATGATAGTCTACTTGGCCTGGCTTGGCAACTGGTCATGCAAAAAACCTCTGGGAAGGAGAGTTGACCCAAACTGACTAAGTAGCTTGACATCTCTGCAAAAAAGCTAACCTGGGTTTTGGCTGCCTCAACAGAAATACTGTTTCAGAAGCATGGGAAGTCATAATTCTACCTTGCTCTGCAATGGTCAGACAGAACGCTCCACTACAACGTTTAGTTGTAGATACTATGCCGTCAGATTCAGACAAGCAGAGATAAGTGGAGAGGAGGCCATTGAGGGCAATCAGAGGACTGGAAACAAAGGCCCGTGCCAGGAATGGGCTAATGGAAGCCCCCTGTTCCCTTTTATTAGAGCTTCCATAGTGACAATAAATTCTGAAAATTGGCAGCAAGATATATATAAACAGTAACATAAACCCTGAAGTTGGCTTAGCATCATTTTAAAATACAGAGGGAGAAAAACTGAATTCAAGGAAAGAAAAACCAGAATTCCTGATCCTCCACAAAGAGTGGCATGGCCCTGTTCGGTGTACGTAAATGTCCAATCTACTGTGGCCCTTGCCTCCCCCAAAAGGTTATGCATAAGCTTCAGCCATTGAAAGATCAGAGAACTGGAAGGGACCTTAGAGATCGCCTTATGCAATCCCCTGCTGAGTACAGAATCCAGTAGAGCAGCTCTGGCAGATGACCATCCTTCACTGTTTGAAGCCTTCCACTTGGAAAAAAAATTCATACGGCTGCCTATTGCACTGGATGACAGCTCAAACAGTCGAGAAGTTCTTCCTGATGTCCAGCTTGTAGTTTTAATCGGCTATCTCTTTGGGGCAATAAAGAATTAAATCCATTCCTCCATCTGTGTTGAAGTCTTGAAAACCACAATCATATCTCCCCTCAGTTCTCTCTTCTGTAGGTTAAACACACCCTGATCCTTTAGGCGTTCCTCATGAGGCTTGGTCTCCAGATCTTTTGCCATCTTAGTAGCTCTTCTTTGAATTTGCTCTGATTTGTCAGTCTTTTTTTAACACCGCTGCCCAGAACTGGACATAGTACTTCTAATTGGATCTGGCAAGGGCAAAGTAAAGTAGAACAATTAACAGTTCCTGTGATTTGGAGTCTAATGCTGCTGGTAATGCACCCCAATAGTATGCACATGCTGTCTTCAGCTCTTACAAATTCACACTGGCCTGTTTAAATTTCTCTCATGTTTCCTTTTTGTGGGGATTGTTTGTACCTGCACCTTCAGTATCTCATTTCATAGGATTTCCCATCCTTCTGGAATGCTTTTCTGCTTAAGGATTTGAAGCTAATGGATCTGAGTCCAAGCTACCTTCTGTTGGAATTCTTCAGAATCTGCTGTTCTGAAGTTCAATATGCAAGTCTTCTCAGTTGTTCCTCCTCTGGATATCACACATCTGAGGCTCACATCAGGTGGTTTTCGATGGTATGTGCTTTTTTTGTGTTGGATGATTTCTTGTACACCACCTAGAGTCATGTTCTCTGAGTTGGGCAGCCAAAGAAATGCCCTAAATTAATATAAATAAATAACCATGATCACTTTTCCCCAAGGTGCGAGTCACCATCATTTCTTCAACCAATTCCTCTTGATGATTAGGTCCAGGCTAGCAAAACCCCTTGTTCTTTCTTCTACCTTCTTACAAATGAAGGTGTCAGTAAGAACAGGCAAGATTTATTTGTACTCTGTCTCAAGATTTCTAGCTGATATCAAGGCAATTGAAATTCCCCATTATCACTATTGTATGTCTCTTTCAAGTTCTGGTCATATGATGCTGGAAAACCTCATCTGTATCTTTTGCCTGCCTGGGTAATCTATAATAAACTCAATGGTATCACTTTTGTATCTCTCTCTTTTTATTCTTACCCAAATACTTTTGACAGATTTTTCCAGGTTCTGATTCTTGAATTTCTGTGCAAGTATTTCTTTTTCTGTCCAAAAAGGAGATATTAATGGTACATATATTTTGGAGAAAAGATGAGAAAGAAGGAATGATATAGCATATATTGCAGTGTTTACCAATCTTGGCAACTTTAAAATGTGTGGGTTTCAACTCCCAGAATTCTGGCTGGGGCATTCTGGGAGTTGAAGTCCACACATCTTAAAGTTACTGAGGTTGGAAAACACTGACATATTGTATTGGGCTTCCTGACCTGGACTCAGCAATAGATCCATGGTCTCCCAATGCTTCACACTTGGCAGAAGACTCTCAGACATGGCTAAGCTAAATTAAAATATTTAGATGCAGGTAAGACTGAATCCACACACACAAGAGTTGATTGCAATGCAAATATGTCAGGGACTTTTATTCTCAAAGGTTTATGCGGACTTGCATAACAGCCTGCCCCATGTTGGACAAACATGGGACAGGAAATGGCCAGTTTGAACTGGGCCATCACATAAATTCATTTAGTTTTGTCCTCCTTTGATACCATGAGGATCATACTGATCTGCTGTGGGTACCGTCATCTTCCACTTCACAGGGTTGTTGTAAGGGCTGAAGCACTTTGAACAGCTGAAAGCAGAGGATTGTGCAAAGATCTGGATTCAAATGACAGAATGCATTCCTGAGTTTGCATGGGGAGACACGTCAGAAAGAGCTGAAACCTAATGTGGCTTTTCCTGAGATTGTGAGTCAATGCAGAGGACAAGTGCTTGAGCCTAGGAAAAGATGCAGCTGCTTTAAGGAGTTCCTAGAGGCTGCTATGTGCACTCTCTGGTTCATATTTTGTCCTTGGAATCTGGTGCTACACAGAGCCCTATAGTTTAGAAAAATGATTAGCTGCTATATGAAATCTAAAGTTAGCTCTCCATTTATGGCCATGACTGCTGATGGTACCTTTTGTACCTTTTGTAAATAGCCTGCCCCTGACAAAAAGCCTCCCATAAGTCATCATCAGGGGGCATGAGAAGGTAGCCAGTATCATATAGAGCCACGTTGGGATGGTAGACTAGCTCTTTAAGCCCCCCCTCAGCCATGGAAGCTTACTGATTTCAGGCCAGTCTCTATCTTTAGCCCAACATACCTCAACAGTAGTTGTACAGAAAAAACGGGGAAGGAAAATTTATCCTGAGCTCCCCAAGGAAAGGCAAGAGATAAATATAATGAATAGTGAATGAATAAAAGCAGCTGTTCGCAAGGTCACTGAAATGAAATTATATGTCCTGGGGGGCTGAGCGGACAAAATTCCTCTCTTACCTGAAATATCCCAAATGCTGTGAGCCTCTGGAGAGGCAGAAACACTGAAGTGAATAGCATTCACTTAGATGGATATTTAAAATCCAGGCAAGGTGCACAACTAAATCTAATTTGAACTAATCAAGGAAGCACTTTCACTTTCTATGAGACGAAAGTCTCTCCTCGGCTCCATGACATCATAAACCAGGGCTTGCAGTTGAAAACAATTTTGTTCTATACCAGTGGCAGTGGCATACAGGGATAATCTATATGAATTCTTGGCTCCCTCCTCCACCTCTTGCCTCCTGGGACGGACACACGCACCCACCCGCACCCAGCAGTATGCTACCTTGGTGAGATAAAGGAATCCAAATGCGGAACTGCCAGTATTGGGAATTTTTAAAGCAAGTGAGTTACGTCACCATGGCAAATGCAGAAATTTGGGGAAATGCCAGCAGCTCTTAGTTTTGTGAAGAGGGGAAAGGAATATGTACTTAGGCATGAACCAAAGAGGGTAGGTTGAGGCACTCAGTTACTGGCCAGCAAGCAAGCCTTGAGTGTAGACTGGCAGGCAGGTAAACCTGCCCATGCTTATAATAAAATTCAGATAGACCTGAAAATGGTAGAGCCAATCCAGATCAGTCCTAAGTGGGTTTTCAACTTGATTCATAAAGGTTGGGAAACAGAAAAGCAGGTTATCTGAAAATGCCCTACGCAGTGATAGGAGTTTTGTCTTCCTGTCTTGGACAGCATACTCAAGCAAATCAGTTTTTGGAAAGTGTTCTGCATTACCACCTTGGACATCCACTAGCCTCATTTTGGGAATTGTAGACCCCATACATTTGGAGGGCACCAGCTGGGGGAGGGTGTGTACGGTCTCTTAAATTCTATGTCACAACGAGGACTCTGATGATTTGTGGAGTATCAGAAAAACAGCAATGAGCTATGCTCCATGATATGCCAGTGGCAGGGGAAACAGTCTCCCATGGGAATTGAGTTACAGTCTTCCATAACTAGCAGCTAAGTTATACCCAGGACAACACCTGGGAAAAATTACTCATGCAAAAGTTCTCTTGATTAAAAGCACAGTTTCAGCACAAGCTTGGGTGACTACCAGTAACTCTAACACTGGGATTCAAGATCAGTAATTCCAAGTGAAACTCACCAAGTAGATTTAACTCAGAGCATTTGGGAGCAGGGAATATCTCATTCTCTGGCTCTGAACAAGTATCAGCTTGGTTAATATTTCCACTTGGATCACTCCCAAATAAGATTAATCAACATGGGCCAATAGCTCATCTTGTCCTGTCTCACACAGTAGCCAATCAGATACATTCAGGAAGCTTACAAGCATGGATTGTAGCTCTCTAGGAACCGTTATTTAAAGTAGACTTCTTACAATTCTAGAGAAAGTAAATTGCCATCAAAACTAGCCACTGATACCTGCATTCTCAATGAGGTTGTGTGGTTCCCCTTTTAAAACCATCTAAATCAATGGCATCACCAAGTTCAACAAGCAGCAATTTTGATGGTTTTGAAAAGGGCTATGCAGTGCACAGACTTGTGCTAAATTTTGTAGCCACTGAGAAGCTATGAGACTGGTCAGTGTACAAAGAGCACAGACTAAGTCAAAGATGAAAGACTTATGCCCATTCAGACCTAGAATTGACCATGGAAGAGGGAGCACTATCCCAGCAAACTACCAAAATGACAACATGCATGGGGTAACGTCATGGAAATGCCACCATTACATACTTGCATTCCCAATGACACAATTCATAACATTTGAGTAATGATAACATTATACATATTTCTTCATTTTCCCTCACTCTACCCCTTCTGCATATGCCTAAGGCAAGTGGGGTTGCGGGGGGCAATATCTGTACCACTGCTAATCCTCCTAAAGACACCTAAACCATTCTGGGTGTATGCAGTCAAGGATCATGTTTCTTTCGTTACTGACCTTTGATAGTCCAGCCTGAAGGCCAGATGAGAGTGATGCCTCTCCAAGTAGAATGACAGGACAAGCAGCAAATCGTATTTCATTAGTCCGCAAACAGCAAGGAAGCAACTGACCTGAATCGTTTGGTTCCACGCAGAATAAGATTAATCCTTGGAGTGAGGCTGATGACGACAGGGTCAATATTGTATTCTGAACGTATGGACATTATACTTGATGACTCCAGTACTTTCAATTAAGGGGTGATTTGGTTTTGTGTGTGTTTGTGTTGTGGGTTGTGGGTTGTGGTACGGTGGTATTGGGGTTTGGGGGGGGGGGTGTTTGGCATTTTGATGGGATGGAATAATGCTTTAAGAACACACAGTGACTTTGGGCAGAATGGTAGTAATAGTGACCTTTAAAGTGCCATTAGTTAGGGGAAGTTTAACATTGCTTTGAAGTGGAACAGAGCACTTTTGAGAACCATTTTAAGCTGATGGGAAAGGATGATGGGTGTGATGCTCCCAGTGTGACCAGGAAAAGGACTGAAAGGACCTGCTTAGGGATGCATATGAAGGCAAAGCACTTTCAAATGAGGCTTCACACTTCACATTGTGTGGAATGTATGTGAAAGGTCCCCTGTGCAAGCACTGAGTCATGTCTGACCCTTTGGGTGGATGCCACTTTCGCGACATTTTCTTGGCAGACTATAGCAGGGTGGTTTGCCATTGCCTTTCCCAGTTGTCACCTTCCCCAGCAAGCTGGGTGCTCATTTTACCAACCTCGGAAGGATGGGAGGCCGAGTTGACTTTAGCCGGCTACCCAAGAATCCAGCTTCAGTCTTTGTCATTTTTCAGAATTTATTTTTAGAGGAAGAATTTATGGCTTAGCATGATATGTGAACATAGCTTATTATAGCTTATTCAATTAGCTATATTAAACAATGCCGAGTGCAACATGTAAAGCCAAGCTTATGCAGAGGTTTCAAATCGTGAAGAGTAAGATCAGAAAGGCACTGCAGATTTCATAGTAATCATAATATAAGAAACTGTTTTATAGGAACCTGGCTCACACAACCACAATTTGCTTAACTATCATTTTGTTGTTGTTTTTTAGTAGACAACAGTTGATTGGATTTACATTAGATTAAGCCAAAACTCATAATTAACAAACCATAATGGCTAGGTTAGAATCACAGATTATAAGAGTTGGAAGTGACCTCTGAGATCATCTATTCCCACTTCCTGCCCAGCGCATGAATCTACCACTACACCATCCCTAACAGATAGCCATCCTATCTCGGTTTAAGCATTCCAGCCTCTTTCCACTGTTGAACAGCAATTACTGAAATCTACTTCCTGATAATTGACTGAATTCTGGAGAAAATGTGAGCCCCTGCCTGGCCTCCCCCATCCCCCTTGAAACAAGGGAGTTAAAACACAGTGAGCAGAGTAGAGACTTAGCATTTTGCATCTATCTTTATATATCCCACCAATAACTCTAGCTTTAAGTTCTCCAACCTGTAAGCTGGGGGAGCTGTTGTATTAGAGAAAAGGACACAGAGAAGGTGACACCTTTCCTTTCACTTGCAAGAGAAATTGCATATTTGGAACCTATGATCTTTTTTTTTTCCTACTGACATTTTTTTCAACCCCTGAAGAGGGAGGGATCCTTTTCTGTTCCAAAGCTCCCCAAACTAAACAAGCAGAAGGGAGAGACTCAGCCAAGCTCCAAGTAAACTTCGTGACCTGGACAAAGCTTTCTTCCTTTCATCCCTGAGCCTCCTTAACTCATGTCACTGGGTAGGACTGTAGGTGGGGGGGGGGAGGGAGGGGGGCAAGTGATGAGATGGGAACCTCAGCCCTTATCTACTTGCATGGGACATCATGAAGCAAGTGGGAAAGGACTGAGCTTGCAGTGCAACATTGCAGGGTGTGATTCATCACAGTTAGGAATGGACCTTTTCTTGGCACAGAATCATAGAGATTTAAAGGATTGTTTACTTAAAGGATTGTATACAGACATCGTTTGTATCCAGCCCTTTGCTCAGTGCAGGAATCCAATTTAAAGCATTCCCAACAGATAGCTGCTCAGCTAGTTGGTAGCACATTGTTGATCTTGGCTGATCTTAGAAGCTAAGCACAGTCAGACCTGGTTGCTACGTGGGTAGAAGACTCCCAAGAACTTTTTTTTAAAAAACAGCCACTTTGCCTTTGCTTGAACACATCCAATGAATGGGAACCCACCACTTCTTTGGGTAACTGTTCCCAATGCCAAAGTGTTAGGATCTTTCCTTTCCTAACATTTTACTGAATTTTGCTTTCTTGTAATTTTAATCCATTATTGTACGCTCTGTGATGAATAGATTTTGATCTTCTGGAATGGATATGTGTGATATCCACTCAGGTTTTATCATATTTCCACTCAGCCTTCTTTTCTCAACACCAACATATCCAGTTTCCTTAATCTTTTCAAGTTTATCTGGATAACCTGATTAATTATCAAGGATTTGGGAGGACATTGATTTGTTGTTTATTCGTTCAGTCGCTTCTGACTCTTTGTGACTTCATGGACCAGCCCACGCCAGAGCTTCCTGTCGGTCGTCAACACCCCCAGCTCCCCCAGGGACGGGTCCGTCACCTCTAGAATGTCATCCAACCACCTTGCCCTTGGTCGGCCCCTCTGTTAGTGAAATTAATGTTTTGGAGGTAGGCAACCTAGTGCCAGTATGCCCACAGATGCTTTGTTTGGCACTCACTAACTCTTTGCTACTCCACTTTAACTTTGAAAAGATTTTTTTAAATTTAAAATAGAAAGAGGAAGCTTGCCTGTAAAGTAAAACAGAAGTCTGCAGCAGCATCTTTATTTCCAAGAATGTCTTTAAAACCTTCATTTGGCTCATAGATATTCTTCTAGGAGTTTTCCAATGCCATTTTCAGAATGAGTTCATGTATTACACGAAACTATGGCTTCCTTAACAATAGTTTGTGGAATAAACCACAACTACCTGGGTTCACACATCATAGCTAACCAAAACCGATCGAACGATATCATGGCTTAGCGTAATATGTGAACGCAGCCTGATTGTAAACGGAACCCAAAAGAACAAACAACAACAAAAATGAAAAAGAGTCAACCACCATCCTAACCCAGCACCTGAGAGAACAACCAGGCCTTTAGCAGTTTGCTGAAAGTTAAAAGGGTATGAATTTCTGGAACTGCAGCTGGATGTTTAGGGTGGAATTAGAAAAATAGGAAAAGAGAATAGGAAGGCTTTCAACCTAATCCTTAGATTGATTGATTATGTGCCATCAAGATGGTGTCAGTTTGCATGTGTGTGCGCACATGTGCATGTGCCTTCAAGTCAGTGTTGAGTCCTGGCAATTGTTTGGAGAAGTCCCTGCAGTTTTCTTGGCAAGATTTCAGAAATGCCATTGCCATTCTTCCTAGGTCTGAGGGAGAGTGACTGGCCCAAGGTCACCAGCTGGCTTTGTGCATAAGGCGGGACTAGAACTCACAGTCTCCATGTTTCTAGCTAGTGCCTTAACCACTACATCAAACTGGCTCTCTTAGCAATCACAAATACAGACCTTCTCCAAAATGATCTGTCCCCAACCTGGTCCTTCAGGTCTCCCAACAGTGAACCCATCATTGCTGTAATTGAGTCCATTCACCTTGCTGCTAGTTGTCCTCTTTCCTTTTACCTTTCTCCGCATTACAGACTTCTCAAGAGAACTAGATCTTTGCATAATATGTCCAAAATATGGACATGAGCCTGCTCATTTGTACCCTAAGTGAGAACTCTGGATTGATATTTTTTAACTTCAGTTTGTTTGTTTACTTGGCTATCCACAATATTCTCATGAGTCTTACACCAGAGAATAGAATGGATAGCCAAGAAAGCAAACAAATTGATGATAGAACAAATAAACCCAGAATTCTCACTCAAGTTACACATGACCAGGCTCAACTTTCAGTTCAGAAACATCTGTACTCTTTCTATCCTGCTTCTTCAAAGTCCAACCACGTAGAGTCCCTCCGGTGGGAGGAGATGGGCAGGACAAATTTAATAAATAAACAAACAAACAAACAAACTTTTGCTTCCATAAAGTGTCAGAGGGACAACCATTGCCTGCATGATTCTTATATTTGTAGATATAGACATGTCACAGCATCTGAATACAGTATATACCTTAATTGCTATCACCTAGGAGCTGATTAAAAACAAGTAGGTTTAGAGTCTGGGAATCAAAAAAAATGTGTGCTATTTGGTTCATAGCCTGCTTTTAGTGATTTGAAAAGCAGCCCAGTTCAGCTTGAGCTTCTTTATAGGTCTAAATCAGAATCTTGTTGAGAAAATCCAGGGTTTATGCCTCCCCACTGACTATAACTGGGAAATCAACAAATGGCTGCAGCACATTTGCTTTTTATCAGAATGGGATAAAATTGCAGTCAGAGAGTATCCCTTTCTAAGAGGAAAAGAATGCCAAATGTCACATTTGTGTAGTGATTTGATTTGAAAGCAGTCTTTACTATCTGAGATTACTTTAAAATCATAAAAAGCATTTGTTTATCCCTTCTGTACTGTTATGTCTTATTTCAGTTGGCGTGGGCAATTTTCATGAAAACAATTTATATCACTGAGTTTTCTTCCAGGGGAAAAAAATCCTACAATTTCAGAATGATAGGTTCAGAATGGTACAACCATATGCAGGTCTACTAAGAAACGCCATTATCTGCTAAGTACTGAGACTTACTCCCAAATAAATGGGTATAGGATTGAATATTTAAAGGTGATGGAAAAGATTCACAAGATATTGGGTTCTCTCTCTCCATGGTTTTTGTGTGCAGTTGCTTTGCAATGAATGGGAGGGGGGTGTTATACATAATCTGTAAAAAGTCTAAGCAGTTGTACTGAATGAAATACAAATGGAAGGACTGAATGGACATCTAATAATACATGCCTTTCACTGAACGCTCTTTACATTTGTGTCTGTGTTACACTTATACCCACCATAAAGAATTCAGTAGTAAAGGTAAAGGTAAAGGTTTCCCTTGACGTAAAGTCCAGTCGAATCCGACTCTAGGGGGCGGTGCTCATCTCCGTTTCTAAGCCTTGGAGCCGGCGTTGTCATAGACACTTCCGGGTCATGTGGCCAGCATGACGACTCGGAACGCCGTTACCTTCCCGCCGAAGCGGTACCTATTGATCTACTCACATTGGCATGTTTTCGAACTGCTAGGTGAGCAGGAGCTGGGACGAGCAACGGGAGCTCACCCCGCCGCGCGGTTTCGAACCGCCGACCTTCCGATCGACAGCTCAGCGGTTTAACCCGCAGCGCCACCGCGTCCCTGTAAAGAATTCAGAGTCAGACAGAAAATAAAGTATAACAAAGGCTAGAGTCTGGAGACGTATGAAACCAAAGCAGAAAACACTCATCTTAAAAGAAATCAAAGCTATACATCTAGAGCCAAAATTGAGATAAGAGAGGTAGAGATATGGGAGATGTCATTGCCTATATATAACCATTAACCATCAGCCCTCATGCAAAAGAGACTCAAACAGCACTAAGAATAAATTCAAACATTGTGAATTGGATTTTAAAATGGAAATGGATTAAGAAGAAAAGAGTTCTAAGAAGCAATTGGTTGAAAATAAGGAAGGGAAGTGATATGGAATAGTTCTTCAGGACCTTCACCTAGTACTTCATTTGGCTGACCGTGTCTGGAGAGGGTTTAGGTTGATTAATATTTGGAATGGACACTACATAGTAATCCCAGAACTGTAAGTAGATTGAGAAGGCAAACAACATCTGAGTTAAAGAAAATAGCAAATCTCTTCTGTAAAGTTACCGAGAAAACCACAGGAATGTGTTGATGAAGCCACCAGGAAACTTTAAGAGAATTAGTTATTGGTACATCACTACAGGCCTTTCAATGTTCCTGCTCAGCTGAGGCAGAATAATTTAGGAGAGCTATTACTTCACTATCCATTCTCCAAGAGACTGGGGTTCTATTCCCTCTGAGTAGGACTGAGTCTTTCCAGTCACAAAAAGATCTCTCTCAACTTGACCTCTCTCTCAACCCTGGCTTTTTTCTCTATATAAATGTTTACAGGTACACAGTGTTAATATATTGTTTTCTACTACAGATTAAGGTTACTATGGTAACTAATCATTTTGGCCAGGTGAAGAGGTTGAATTTAATTGTCCCCTTTTCACGTGTTAATGGTTGCGTTGCCTAAGGGAGGAACTTGCCTGAACTTGTTTTAGTTTCAGTTTCCCTTCTGTGTAGGCTTGCAGAGAATATGCAGCTGAGAGAAATCTCTCCTCTCAGCAAACAGCCTTTAAATATGTTTGTTTTCTGTAAATAAAATTATTTTTATAGAAATGCTTGGTGTGTGACTTTTCTGATCTCTCCTGGGCCAAAGGCTTTCTAGCACTCTGCCAACACAGTTTACCTCTACCTCATCTTGATACATTCACAAAGGGTTAAGGAAGAGCCAGGTAAATCAGAACAATTCAAAAAGGTCTTCTTTTGCTCTATGTGAAACTTAAACCTGTCAGGATTTTGTTTGGGATTTGTCAAAATCTGATGCATATGCCTAAACAGAAGAACCACCCACAACGTCCACTGAGATAATAGTTTTTCTTCATTTTAAGATGACTCTTCTTCTAAAGTGTGCTTCAGGCAGATTCCTGCACAAATACTGGATACAATCACTGTTGCTATTGAGTTGGCAAGTGAAATTAGATTCCCCTGTGATATCCATCTGCAACGAGTTAAACAACAGCCTTACACTAAAGTCATATATCATCTAGCAGTTCTTCTTTGTAACTCAGTGACACTCACAGCTTTTGACTCATAATTCCCTCCTCTCTATTCTGGATTAGTTTGCCATTTTTTAAAAAGTACAAATTTCTCTCACAAAATCAGCATAATTATTATTTTTAAGTTTGCGAGAACTATGTCACTACCATCACGGATACCTGAAATGTGTTGGACTGCTAACTTCTGGCTAACATATTAGTATGGTTTCAGTTTCAGTTTATTGATTAGTCAAATGACCGAATCAAATGTATTGGTAAGGAGATGAGCATCTTGCAGCAGCCCAGGGATGGTAGCGATCACAAGGACCATGCCTGGGATAATGTGTGTTTTTATATTGTTTCAGGTGTTCTGCCACGGGGAACAATAACAACTTGAAACAAGCCTCTTGCTCTCATTTTTTTTGTATTCTAGGGTCACAAAAGAAGAAGGAATAGAAGGATAGTCTATGCTGATTAAAAAAAACTTTATTGAGGTAAGCTGTGAATGAACTTTTCATTTTCTGGTTTGGGAGTTTTCAAATGTTTTAATTTCTTTCAAACAATCCCTTTGATCAGTATTTCCACAATTTGGGTAGGAAATAGCAGTCAGCCTGGATTACATTTGCACCTACTCTTATGGTTTTAGGATGAGAAAGTAGAGAGAGACCCAGAGACTTCTTTCCAGTTCCTGCTGTTCCCTATGGCAGAACATTTCAGTTTTTGTCACATCAACACTCAAAAGGTTTTGATGGGACATTCTACCTGACCTGTTTTGTTCTGTGTGTGGAACAATTGAGTTTGTTTCTTTCCTTTATTCATGCCCCTAGCATACATCCCTGTTAGCTATCAATTTTGAAAGGAATGGTTCAGTCTTGTTGCTGGCACCTGCAGCTGAAGTGTTTAGTGTTCCTGAGACAGATGTTGTACTTCAGTAATGGTAAGTCTCTCTATAAGTGTTAGAATGTGTGGGTGGGGAGAGGCCATACATGCTGGTTTCTCCACCTCCTCCTCTAAGGAATACCTTCCTGTCTATCTTCCCATGACATTAACACTGAATTGAAATTATGTTCTAAAACAGAGATCTTTCTTACTAGATCAAATGGTAATGTTCTAGGAGTAACACTCATTAATTAAGGGAAATGGAGTTATTCAGCAATTAATGGGAATGGTGGCACATCCTTTGAGTTAATTTCATGTAAATGACTCACATAATTATCTTTATTTTGAATAATTAAGAATGAGTTAATGTAACTATTTAACCTTTTGCCATCTACTGTGAACAAAAGCCAAAAAAAAAAACAGTTGTCACATCTGCAGCTCTCTAGCAGAGAGACTGAGCCAAAGCCTGACCATCTTTTCTGACCCCACCCCTTCCTTCAGGGCTGTTCAAACCAGCCACCCAGAGGATGACAACTCAGCCCCCTCTGGGTTTATCTTAGCTTCTCTCTTGAAAAGCAATAAGCATACATCCCTGCAATAACATCTGTTAAAAAGCGAAGACTGTTTCCTGCAGGTAGACAAAATAGGATTCTTTCCAGAAAAAAGAAACCAACAGCAGAAGCTGAAAATAAGCAATAGATAAAACTGCTCTTTCATTGGTATGTTCCTTCCCTCCCACATTTATTTCTTAAATTCCCATTTTCACATTTTCAGTCCAATCGCTCATGAATATTGTATTCCATTGCCCGTCATCCAAAAACAAGGCTTTCACATAATCTTTTTAGTAAGATAAAGAAAGAATTACCTTAGTACCAAGCTTAGTCTTAGCTTTGCCATATTCAGCATTTCCTGCAACCAATAACTTCAGAAACCTGGTCAGTTCTGGCTGCTTTTATGGCCAGTATACCACAAATGCAACTAAAGCTTGCTTTTATTGCAAACTTGCTCACACTATTCTGTGCAAGCTAGAATCTCTAATCCTAAAGTCTGTCTTGCAAGCCAACATACTATTGCATATCCCACTAACAGTATATTAACACACTCAGGTTGTACTTTTATCTCTTGCCTTTAAATTGTTTTGCTTGCTGCTTATACTTTTCCTGCACCTTGTATAAAGTTGTTTACCATAAAAGGGAATAGCATGATGGGCATGTACATATGAAGTCAAACAGTCTTCCCTACACTCAATTTTTTCTAGTAATGTAAGAGTAGCTGTGGAAGGAATCTTTTGCTGTTTAATCTATGGGAGAAGGCATTGATTAGTGGCAAAGCACATGCTTTGCAAGTAGAAAATAGCAGGTAATATCCCTGGCGGAGTGTCCACTTAAGAGAGTCAAATGGAAGATACTGGTAAATATTTCTCCCTCTCCTTTGCCCAAGGACTGTGGATTTAGGGATCAGTAGCTAATAGCCTTGATGGCCGTCTGCTGAGAGACTAGTGAGCTTCCTTGTACAGTTGGTTGGTCACTGTGAGAACAGACTGTTGGACTAGATGGGCCAGGGGTCCAATCCAACAGTGCACTGCTTATGTTCTCATGAGGATCACACTCACAACTTAAGAAAGATGGATAGTTGTCTTATTCCAAAACACATTCTTGGTTTACCTGACCCAGTCTTATGAACAGTGCCTGGTAGAAGCTCTTGAGCCCCATGTGGAGATGACTAAAATTAAACCCAGTACCTTCTTTATGTGTGGGATGCAGTGGCGCTGTGGGTTAAACCGCTGAGCTGCTGAGCTTGCCGATTGGAAGGTCGGTGGTTCAAATCTGTGTGACGGGGTGAGCTCCTGTTGCTAGTCCCAGCTCCTGTCAACCTAGCAGTTCAAAAACATGCAAATGTGAGTAGATTAATAGGTACCGCTTCAGCGGGCAGGTAACGGCGTTTCGTGTAGTCATGCTGGCCACATGACCACAGAAGTGTCTACAGACAAACGCCGGCTCTTCGGCCTTGAAACGGAGATGAGCACCGCCTCCTAGAGTCGGACACGACTGGACTTAATGTCAAGGGAAACCTTTACCTTTACCTACTTACCTTTATGCAAAACTATGCCAACCAGAAATTCTGGAAGTTGGATCCTAATACAGTACATCTGGAGGATGGTAGGCCACAGAAGAGTGCATTATTGGTATTGCTATTTATTCACTTGTCTTTCAAGATGCATTTTAACCTTTCTCCCACCATCTGACTGTACATTTGTGTGCCCAAGTCACAATCCTCCCAGGCCAATCTACTTCATCGCTATGGCTTGAAGGACAGGCTCTCCAGACGTTGTGGACATCAACATCCTTCTGCACCATCCAGCAAGGATTGTGAGACTTAATGTCCAAAGCATCTGAAGGGCACCATGTTGCCTATTCTGATTCAATTAACATTAAACATTAAACCATTCCTAATTAGCTCCATATACTTACACTGAAAAGATGAGCAACCCTATTGAGTGAAGATGGTTTTGAACTTTAAGTAAGTTCCAGCATCCTAGTTTGAGATGCTACCTAGAGACAACCAACAGTGAGGAGTCAGCCAAAGAGAAATCCTTGCACTAGACAGGGCTATTATAATTCTCATCTTAATTCTCTTCCTGCTGGCATCTATCCATGAAATTCTATCAGGCTTCTACTTTCATATTTCTTAAGGGATCCTTGTCTTCAAAACAAGGGGTATGTACAAGTGTTGTCTGGTCCTGTCCACAGTTTCCAGTCATTTCCAATAAGCCATGAAGCAGGTTCCACTAGGAGATCCATGAGTGAAATGAGAAAGTCTGTCTCATAAGTAAATCTTTCCAAGCCAGATGAGTCATTCAGCATGGAAACATGGCGCATGATTGCAGCTCTCTCTGCTACTCACATAGTATCCTGTTTGTCTGCTTGCATTTGACAGATGTTTGAGCTGCTGGCAATCTGGCCTGTGTGAAGGGCAGTCAGCTTCATAAACAACATCGAAAATACAGAGAGATCACCACCCACTATTGAACTGAAGTAAAATGGGATATGAAAATTGATTAGATTGTAAATGAGTGCTCTGAATAGAGTAAGGAAGGCAGGAAGGGAGCTAAATCCAAAGTTTTGGCCATAGGAATATAGTCTTGATTTTCCAATGAACAGAACTTGAGGAAAACATAATGTGACTTCCAACCCCTTAATGAAAAGTCACCCCTGTGCCCAGTGAGGGAGGGAGGCTGCCATACAAGAACTGCAGAGCCTTTTGTATTATGTATTAATGGGGATATTGACCTCCTGGTAGACCTGTGGTCAATCTTCTATGAAGTTGATATTCCCATGACTGAAACACCAAGGAAGAAAAATAGGCTAAGCCAGTGAGGTATCAAATCCCCCCGGCAGCTACAGAAAACTAGGCACCATATCCAGTGGCTGGATGGGAGGGAATGGTCCTGCAGTAGATAATCAACTGGAGCCCAGCAGGTCTGAAACTTCCAAAAGATAACTCCTCTGTGCAGCTTAGAATGTCTTCTTGAGGAATCTTCTACTAACAGAGGATGGAAAACAGTAGTTTCATACTGGAACACCTTAGCTTGACTTCAACCGACCTCAGCAACGGGCTGGCCATAAAGTAGAAGCTCCATTATGATGACATGTCACATCTCCTCAATAAATGGTTAGTGGTGTCATGGACATCTTCACAACTAGAACTTAAAGCAACATTCCAGCATAACCTATTTCTAGGAATGGGTATATTTTATTGCCCAGACAGCAACATGTATATGTGTGTATTTAAAGACGTTTTGATTTAAAGTGCAGTGAACTGTGTCATTGCAGCCTCTGAAACCGAAATCTCATTCCTGCATTATTTACTATATATATTTACTATATATATACACACACACACACACACACATATATATATATACACACATACATACACACACACAAACATACATACACATACATACTCTGTTGTTGTTGTTTATTCGTTTAGTCGCTTCCGACTCTTCGTGACTTCATGGACCAGCCCACGCCAGAGCTTCCTGTCGGTCGTCAACACCCCCAGCTCCCCCAGGGACGAGTCCGTCACCTCTAGAATATCATCCATCCATCTTGCCCTTGGTCGGCCCCTCTTCCTTTTGCCTTCCACTCTCCCTAGCATCAGCATCTTCTCCAGGGTGTCCTGTCTTCTCATTATGTGGCCAAAGTATTTCAGTTTTGCCTTTAATATCATTCCCTCAAGTGAGCAGTCTGGCTTTATTTCCTGGAGGATGGACTGGTTTGATCTTCTTGCAGTCCAAGGCACTCTCAGAATTTTCCTCCAACACCACAGTTCAAAAGCATCGATCTTCCTTCTCTCAGCCTTCCTTATGGTCCAGCTCTCGCAGCCATATGTTACTACGGGGAACACCATTGCTTTAACTATGCGGGCCTTTGTTGTCAGTGTGATGTCTCTGCTCTTAACTATTTTATCGAGATTTGTCATTGCTCTTCTTCCAAGGATTAAGCGTCTTCTGATTTCCTGACTGCAGTCAGCATCTGCAGTAATCTTTGCACCTAGGAATACAAAGTCTTTCACTGCTTCTACATTTTCTCCCTCTATTTGCCAGTTATCAATCAAGCTGGTTGCCATAATCTTGGTTTTTTTGAGGTTTAGCTGCAAACCAGCTTTTGCACTTTCTTCTTTCACCTTCATCATAAGGCTCCTCAGTTCCTCTTCACTTTCAGCCATCAAAGTGGTATCATCTGCATATCTGAGATTGTTAATGTTTCTTCCAGAGATTTTAACTCCAGCCTTGGATTCCTCAAGGCCAGCTTGTCGCATGATGTGTTCTGCATACAAGTTGAATAGGTAGGGTGAGAGTATACAGCCCTGCCGTACTCCTTTCCCAATCTTAAACCAGTCTGTTGTTCCGTGGTCTGTTCTTACTGTTGCTACTTGGTCGTTATACAGATTCTTCAGGAGGCAGACAAGATGACTTGATATCCCCATACCACTAAGAACTTGCCACAATTTGTTATGGTCCACACAGTCAAAGGCTTTAGAATAGTCAATAAAACAAAAATAGATGTTTTTCTGAAACTCCTTGGCTTTTTCCATTATCCAGCAGATATTGGCAATTTGGTCTCTAGTTCCTCTGCCTTTTCTAAACCCAGCTTGTACCTCTGGCAATTCTCGCTCCATGAATTGCTGAAGTCTACCTTGCAGGATCTTGAGCATTACCTTACTGGCATGTGAAATGAGTGCCACTGTTCGATAGTTTGAACATTCTTTAGTGTTTCCCTTTTTTGGTATGGGGATATAAGTTGATTTTTTCCAATCTGATGGCCATTTTTGTGTTTTCCAAATTTGCTGGCATATAGCATGCATTACCTTGACAGCATCATCTTGCAAGATTTTGAACAGTTCAGCTGGGATGCCATCGTCTCCTGCTGCCTTGTTATTAGCAATGCTTCTTAAGGCCCACTCAACCTCACCCTTCAGGATGTCTGGCTCTAGCTCACTGACCACACCGTCAAAGCTATCCCCGATATTGTTATCCTTCCTATACAGGACTTCTGTATATTCTTGCCACCTTTTCTTGATCTCTTCTTCTTCTGTTAGGTCCTTGCCATCTTTGTTTTTGATCATACCCATTTTGGCCTGGAATTTACCTCCAATGTTTCTAATTTTCTGGAAGAGGTCTCTTGTCCTTCCTATTCTATTGTCTTCTTCCACTTCCGCGCATTGCTTGTTTAAAAATAATTCCTTATCTCTTCTGGCTAACCTCTGGAATTTTGCATTTAATTGGGCATATCCCCCCCTATCACTGTTGCCTTTTGCTTTCCGTCTTTCTTGGGCTACTTCTAGTGTCTCAGCAGACAGCCATTTTGCCTTCTTGGTTTTCTCTTTCTTTGGGATGTATTTTGTTGCCGCCTCCTGAACAATGCTGCCAACTTCTGTCCAGAGTTCTTCCGGGACCCTATCTACTAAGTCCAGTCCCTTAAATCTATTCTTCACCTCCACTGCATATTCCTTAGGAATATTAGTGAGCTCATATCTAGCTGATCTGTGGGTCTTCCCTAATCTCTTTAGTCTGATCCTAAATTGTGCAAGAAGAAGTTCGTGATCTGAACTACAGTCAGCTCCAGGCCTTGTTTTTACCAACTGTACAGATGTCCGCCAACTTTGGCTGCAAAGGATGTAGTCAATCTGATTTCGGTGTTGTCCATCTGGTGAAGTCCATGTATAAAGCCGTCTCTTAGGTTGTTGGAAGGGAGTATTTGTTATGCAGAGTGAATTGTCTTGGCAAAATTCTATCAGCCTATGTCCTGCTTTGCTTTGTTCTCCCAGGCCATGCCTACCTGTAATTCCAGGTGTCATTTGACTGCCCACCTTAGCATTCCAGTCTCCTGTGATGAAAATAACATCTCTTTTAGGCGTGTTGTCCAGTAGGTGCTGCAGATCCTCATAGAACTGCTCTACTTCAGCTTCTTCAGCATCTGTGGTTGGGGCGTATATTTGGATCACTCTGATGTTAGATGGCTTGCCCTGAATTCAAATTGAGATCATTCTGTCGTTTTTTGCATTGTATCCAAGCACTGCTTTAGCCACTTGACTATTAATTATGAAGGCTACTCCATTTCTTCTGTGGTCCTCTTGTCCACAGTAGTAGATCTGGTGGTCATTTGATGTGAAGTGGCCCATTCCAGTCCATTTCAGTTCACTGACGCCCAAAATGTCTATCTTTAATCTTGACATCTCACCAATAACCACATCCAATTTGCCCTGGCTCATAGATCTTACATTCCAGGTTCCAATGGTGGGTTGATCCTTAGAACATCAGATTCGCCGTTCACCACCAGCACCGTCGGCCACTAGCCATCCTTTTGGCTTTGAGCTAGCTGCATCATCACGTCTGGGGCTAGTTGAACTCATCCTCTGTTCCTCCCCAGTAGCATTTTGACCATCTTCCGACCTGGGGGTCTCATCGTCCAATGGTATACCGACATATATCTGGTTGTACTGATCCATTTAGTTTTCACGGCAAGAATACTGGGGTGGGTTGCCATTACCTTCCCCAGGGATCGCATTTAGTCTGACCTCTCTGTCATGACCTTCCCGTCTTGGGTGGCCCTTCACGGTTTAGCTCATCATTGAGGTTCTCAAGCTCCAGCACCACAACAAGGTAACAATCCTTTGCTGAAGTAAGGCTATATACTCTTCCCTTATTTATTCAACCTATATGCAGAATATATATTAAGGGAAGCTGAACTGGAAGAAAATGAGCATTGTTTTAAAATTGGAGGAAGAAACATCAAGAACCTGTGCTATGCTGATAACCCTACCCCGATAGCTGAAAATGCAAAGTATCTGCACACCCTAGTAATAAAAAATCAGGAAACGCCATGGAAAAAATAGGAGTAAAATTAAATATAAAGAAGGCCAAACTAATGGCAATAGGTGGAACAACCTGCCTTAGAATTGACAATGAACATTTTGAAGTGGTGGATGGCTTCTGCCTTTTAGGATCAACCATCAACAGTAAAGGAACAAGCAGTCAAGAAGTACACCTCAGACACTGATTCAGAGGATTTTAAAGATTAATATACAATTGAAACCAGGGGGTTTTCTTTTGAGATTGATGATCAAACAGTGGGGAAAAAAAAGTCATAAAACTTTGTTTTTATATATGATAACTGCAGCAAGATTATTGTATGCACAAAGATGGAAAGATTTGGTATTACCCACCATGGAGGAATGGTTGATGAAGATGATGGAGCTTGCTGAGATGGCTAAACTGACTTATTTGATCAGAGAAAAGACAATATTTATGTTTATTGCTGACTGGAAACCCTTTATAGACTTTTTGCATGAAACAGAAAAAAATGAATTTGTGATTTATGGCTTTGATGATTAGACAGAATAGATTATAGATTTATTATTGTATTTATAACTGCTGTGAAGAAGATTGGAAGCTACTTCTTTGTATCTTTTTTCTTCTTTTCTATTTTTCTTTTACTTTTTTTGCACTTTTAGCTTTCTCTTTGATTTCTTTCTTTTTCTCACTTTATATTAGTTTGTATTAGTTTTTATCGTCTTTTGTAAAAATCTTTAATAATAGTAATAATAGGAAGAGGGCCGCACACTAGCACTTAGCGGAGCAGCCATGAAGGCCTTGGAAAGATATTCAAATACCATGATGTGTCTATACATACACAGATCAGAAAGTTGCAAGCCATGATATTCCCTGTGACACTCTATGGAAGCAAAAGTTGAACTTTGAAGAGGCAAGATAGGAAGAGTACTGACATTTTTGAACTTCGGTTTTGGAGAAGACTCCTGAGCAAACAAACCAGTGGATCATCAGACAAATCAACCCAGAGTTCTCACTTGAGGCACAAGGGACCAAGCTCGAATTATCCTATTTTGGATGCATTGTGCGATGACCTAGCTCTCTGGAGATGGCTCTAATGCTGGGAAAGGTGGAAGAGGATACAGAAGAAGAGGATGTTTGTTTTCTTGGCTGTCCATGGTATTCACAGGAGTCTTCTCCAACACCAAAGTTCAAAAGCATTGATACCTCTTCCTATCCTATCCTTGTTCCAACTTTCACTTCCATAGAGTGTCCCAGGGAATACCATGGTTTGCATCAGAGAGAACTATAAATTCTACACTCCAGTCTTAACACCACAATCCTTAAAGGGTATGAATATATATGTTCTCTAATACATTCACAGCTTTTAATGTTCTTTCTAATTTGTTCTTCTCTCTTGAGCATAAGATTCTAGACTGAATGAACATTTCCTTGATAACTAATTTGTCTAGGGACCAACCCTTAATTGATTGATTGATATTGCCATTGCTGTCCAGTGCTTCTTGTGGCTTTAGGGCCACATTATAGTCCTTGGACCACATTGCAGTACTACTGGATACTTACTCAAACATCTTCATCAGTGTGAAGAACACAAATCAAAATTGAAACAACTATGCATAGAAAGAAGTTGAAACATTCCTCCCATCTGGTAGTTCCTATTTACTTCATGTTAACTTAAAAACATAACAACCTTCCATTGGAACCAAGAGTGATAATTTCACTTTTTTTTAATCCCTTTACTGAGGAAGCAACAAATAATGCCATTTGTTGCATCACTGGAAAAGGAATTGAAAATAAAATGCTAGTACAAACAAAAGTACAGCTAATACAAAACAAAATATACAGTTCCGGCCACCAGTCATTCAGGAACTGAAAAAGTTGTGAAAAAGGCAAGCAAATGCAACACAGTTCAAAAGAATTGAGGAGGGATAAGTAAAAAAAAAATGATGCAAACAGTAGGAGTTTGCTAGGAGAATCAAGGAAGTTAAAGCCTGGATCTGGGTTTGTCAACAAGAAGTTATAATCAGAGGAAATAGGATCCCAAGATGCTAAAATAAATAAAGGGATAAAGTGGTTGCTGTTAGATAGCTTGGAGCCAGTGAGGGAAATTAGATTCAGGGACATCAGAACAGGGGAGAGGTTTGTCCCTATGTGGAAAGAAAAAGAAGAATCAAAACTTGGGAGTTTAGGAAAAGGTGTAAAACTGATCTGTGGAGCTGGGTATGAGAAAGGTACCCTGGGGAGAAATGAGAGGAACAGCAATTGAGTTTGGAATAATAGCTAGAAGAGATAAACCAGAAATGAGCAGCCATAGGAGATAAAGGAATAGGAGATGCAGACTTGAAGTAAGCAAGAAGGATTACTCATGAGCAAGCAGGAGATAGAAGGGTAAAGGCACAAGGTTTTTTCTCTCTGCAACACTCTGTCCAGATAGTTCTACTCCCTGCATCTAACAGGGAAGAGGAGCAGCTTGGCAGTGAAAGGAAATCAGGAATATTGGTTGGCAATGCTCAGCCAAAAATAGAAAGAGAGGCTAGTAAGTTTTCACCAGCAAAGCCATTACCCAGCAAATCAACTGCAGAATGGTTGAGGCTTGAAGAACCAGAAGGAGAACCAGACTGGATCAAATGGGGAAGAATGGAAACAATCCAATCCAGAAGGAAGGATCAAGCTGCCAAGTGGAAGAGTGACAAAACTCTTACATACCCCTGTGGTTGTCTTGAGCATTTTGTAAGGGAAGTGGGGGGAGCTGATATGTACTGAATTTTTAAGGAGACTGCTCAGCCTGTTATGCATGTGGGAGAGAAGAGGAGGAAGAACTGCTCCTTTCTAAGCAAGATTCTCTACACAACTCAGCAAGTTTGGGTTATTTAATTTTTTTCTTGTATGATGCTCTATATCTGCATGGTGGTTGTTTTTCTAAAACAAGTAGTAAAGTTCTTGTTTGTCCTTAAAATTAGAGGTTTATTTAATTTGCAATGGAGGGGAAAAGTGAAATCACCTCTTAGAGACCCCCACCCCCACCCCCAGCCCCAGTTTAGTGGAAGACTTGCCCATGGCTTCTTTAAAGTAAATTGCAAAGCCATTGGGGAGATCCTGCATGGACTAGTTTGTGAGAACCTTCATCTCAAACTCAGGACTTCTCAAATGTTCTCTGTTAAATCTGTAGCTACACACAGCATCCAGATACTGGAGCAAGTATTCCAGTCTTCTTAGCTTAGGAAGAATGCAAGGCAGGTAAGGGGAGTATAACAACTATGTAAAAGTATAGTTTCCATATCGTGGGAAGTAACAGCTCTGCTTTATTCTGCATAGGTCACTTCTCACCTTAAGTAGTCATTGGTAGTTTGGCAGCATACAAGTTTAAATTATAATAATACTTGATCCAATTCTGGACATCACACCTGAAGAAGAATTTGAACAAATTGGAATAGAATAAGAAAAGTGCAATGATGATGATCAGCGGAGAAGAAACTGAACTCCATGAGGAAAGGGAGAAATGATTAGGGTTCTAGCCTTGAGAATAGAAGAGTGATAGGGCGGGAGAATATGACTGGAAACTTCAAATATTCTGACGCATGCCATACAGAAGAAAGCCAAGGTTTGTTCTCTATGGTTTCAGAACGTAGGAGTCAGAACAATGGGATTAAGTTACGAAAAGGGAGATTTCCGCTGAAATTCTTATCATTTTAAGTGGGGTTAGAAAGCCATCTGGGTGGGATGCTTTAATCAGGATTCCCACACTGAGAAAGAGTTTAGAGTCAAAGGCCTAAGTGACTCCTTCCGACTTTAATTCAACGAAGAGGAAGTAGACTGGATAGAGGTGGGTTTTACTCCTTGATCATAATTGCAAGGAGGGTTAACCAGTGAAATTGACATATGGGAAATTCCAATCAAAGGAGAGGAAATACCTCTCCACACTGTACAAATATAACTATAGAATTCTCTAGTAGAAAATGTTATGTCAACTTGGACAGTTTTGAAAAAGGCTTAGTCAAATGTATGTATGATAAGATTATGTATTATATGAATGGCTATCACACTGTGATATTGTCATGACCTTGTTGCAAGGCACAAAGAGCCTCACAACGTAGATCATGATCATTAAGAAATAGAGGAAGGAGATAATTAAACCAGGGATTAACACAAGCACCCAAAAGCACCCACACCCATGGACCCATAGACAGCTGAAAAGAAAGACGTTGGAAGAACAGAGATAAGCCGCACCTGGTGCCCTGGAGGACACAACCGAATCCAGGAGACAAAGGGAGACACCGGGAAAATGCCCAGGCAGCCATCAAGGGTCCCATCAAGAGGGATTGGGACAATGCAGGGTGGAGGAGCCTGGGGCACTACAAGAGGGTATAAAAGGGGCACCTCCACACCACCACCCCCGTTCCTGTTTTTCGTTCTGTCAGCCATCATTCCAATAAACCAGAAATCCTTAATACCCATTAAGTGAGTCTGTGTCTTATTGCGAAGCGAGACTGACCCTGACATAAAAACGGGAACCCCCAAAATTTTTTTACCTAGCACCCATCCAACAAGCTTGTGAGGGACCCAGCTAGGTATGGAAACCCACGAAGCGAGGCAGCGCAACCCTTCGGCACCCGGCGACGAAGCCCCACTCCCTTCGGGCGGGATGCAGCTGAGGTCTGGGCGATGTAACACCCTGGTAAGTATGGGACCCAGCTGGGGGGAAGCAGTGGGGGAGGGGCCCACCCTGGCGCCCCAGAGCCCGCGGGCCACCGGGGGCAAGATGAGGGGACCCTCTCCAGGCTCGCAGGCAACCCCGGAGGAAGCGCGAGATGAACCGCCACCCAGGGTGCACGGAGGCGAGGGAGCGCCTGGCACCGCGGAGGGACCAAGGGAAGGTCCGTCCTCCACAATGGCCAACGGCGAGGGCAAGCGGAATGGCGAGCACACCAGCGGGAGTCCGCAGACGGCGGCGAGGCTCAACACACTGGAGGAAGGGATGCAGGCGATGCGGGCGATGCTACAACAGCTGACGGCAGCGCAGGGACCCCGTGGTGGAAACAGCGCAGAGGCACCCCCGGACGAGAGGCGGCGGGGCGAGCGTGGCAGCGGCGACAGGGGAACCCGGCCCAAGGAGCCCACCCGACGACCGGAGGCGCACCGGGACGAGAGGCGGAGTGGATACCCAGCAGACGGTGGCGACTACAGCGGAGCCCGACCCCAGGAGCCCACCCACCGATCGGAGGCGCGCCTGGACGTGAGACAGCGGGACGACCTCGGCGGTGGCGGAGCTCGGCCCCAGGAACCCACCCGACGACTGGAGATGCACCCGGACGAGAGGCGGAGGGACGACCCGGCGTACAGCGGCGGCGACAGCGGAGCCTGGATCCAGGAGCCCAACCGAGGGAGAACGCCCTGCCCCCCCCAGACGACGGGTCGACAGACTTGCGAGGAGACCCAGAGAGAGACACAAACAGCGCAAGAGGACTGGAGACAATCCGACCCGCATCAGCCCCCGTGGAGCCCGCTGCACGGCACAGAGGGCACCGGGAGCCAAACCAGAACAGCTGCCAAGGACTTTGGCATAAAGTTTGACGGGGACCCCTCTAAACTCTCCTTTTTCCTGACAAACGCGAGGTACTACCTCGAGGAATGGGGTCCCTGTTTCAGAACTGAAAGGGGCAAAGTCAATGCCCTGGCCATAAAGCTAAAAGGTCGGGCCGCCGATTGGTACATCCAGTTGTGCCAATCAGGTGCCCGGGCGCTGCAGGACAGCACGGAATTCCTGCAGGCGCTGGAGCGGCACTTCAGGGACCCCCTGGAGCAAGAAAAAGCGAAAAGGGCGCTGAAAACACTCAGACAAAGCCAGCGCTCCGTGGCAGAGTATGCCATGGAGTTTCAAGCACTAGCCGGAAAAGTGGACACCTGGTCCCAATCGACTCTGATTGAGAAATTCAAACACGGACTGAACTTAAACGTTCTCTGGTGGGCACTCTGCCGCGACAACCCCAACTCCCTGTCGGAATGGATCCGGCTGGCGGGGGAAGCAGAGGACGCCCACGACACGTTCCTCCATGCCAAGAGGGAAACGCAGCAGACGGAGGCAGCGAGACCCCCATGCACAGCTGCAAGGCAGGGGAAGGTGAGACCCCAACCATGGAAGGAGGAACAGGACCGGTGCTTCGCTAAAGGGCAGTGCTTCACGTGCGGAAAGGAAGACCACAAAGCAGCAGCATGCCCCAAATCGACACCCAGAGAGAGCCCGAGGAGGGCACAAACCGCACCAACCCCAGCGCCTAGAAAGCGACCAGCAGCGAAGGGGGAGTACCGATGCAGACATTTCCCCTACAGCTCAGAGGAGGAGGGAAGCAACCCCGACGAGCCGACGGGAAATGACAGCCACCTGGCCTAAGGGGCGCCGAAGGACAGGTGGAGGACAGTGACAGGCGCAACGACAAAGGGGTGAGTGAGGAATGCCCCACCCTCTACGTCTGTGCCACCCTCACCCATGGGGATAAAACCGAAAAGGTCTGGGCACTAATTGACTCGGGCTGCTCTAAAAGCCTAATGCACCCAGACCTGGCAGCCGCGCTCAATCTCCGCTGCTATCCACTTCAGCACCAATTGGTGTTCACGCAGCTCGATGGATCTGCAGCGGGAGGGGGCCCGGTCACCCAATACACTGGAGAAACCGCGCTAAGGCTCAGCAGCCACAAGGAAAAATTGGCTTTCATCGTGGCACCGGTGGGGCAACTGGGGATCCCATGGCTCGTGCAGCAAAACCCAGTCATCAATTGGAGAACCAGAGAGATTAAGTTTGCTGACGGGCGTTACCAAGCACCTTCAGGGAACAGGGTCCCCCGAGCGGCCATGGGGGGGGCAACGACGATTGCGGAGCACAGACAGACGGCACCGCCAGAGGGACGGCCAACCAAATACACGGATTTTGCCATTTTCAGCGAGAAAGAGGTGGACAAACTCCCCCCCCCACAGGAAAACGGACTGTACCATTGAACTGGTCCCGGGGGTACCCCTACCCAAACCCAAAATATATGCCATGACCCAGCGGGAGCTGGCAGCATTAAGGGACTTTGTGGACAAAAACTTGGCGAGAGGTTTTATCGAGCTGGCAAACTCTCCAGTAGGAGCGCCAGTCCTCTTTCGTGAGAAAAAGGACGGGTCACTGCGGCTCTGTACAGATTACCGCGGATTAAACGCAGCAAGCATTTCAAACAAATACCCCCTACCCTTAATAAAGGACATCTTGTCCCACCTGGCAAAGGGTAGGGTATTCTCTAAACTGGACATATGTCATGCGCTGCCTACCTCTGAATAATGCTCAGACACTGGTTTGGTGGATCAGGCTCTGGTTTATTCACAGCGCAGGTACAGCGTCGGGAAAAAAGCTGAGAGTGACAGGAGCGCGCCGGTGCGGGGTTTAAATACCCCGCGCCGGTCAGCGCCCCCTCACTCGCGGTCACGTCACCCCCCTTTGTCCAATACGTTGCCCTGCCGGTGGGTGAGGGGTTGCGAGGCCCCGCTGGCGTTCCGGGATCGCCCATCATCGGGTTTTCTATTCATCCGGTGATTGCTGTCAGCTGGGCGATCTCCATTGTATTAGCGCTGATGGCTTGGGTGTGCTCCGTGATCCGTTTAGCTATTGTTTATTGGCCGTTAGTCGTTGTGAGTTGATGGCTACTTATCTTGAGCCCCTTCTCCTGTTTCCTTGCTATTGTCATGTGTGCCATTGCGCTGATGACTTCAGCTCAACGGCACTCATGACATACTGCCCCCTGTCCGAATAGTGCTCCCCCCCGGTTTTCTGGTTTTTTCCTTTTTCTCGGTGGAGCTGTCAAACGGCACTTTTTTTTTTTTTTTTTGAAATTCCCGCCGGAGTAGTTGTCGCCCCTCCCTTTGCTCCTCCCTCTACCACGTGCCTTCCCAGGGTGTGTCCTTAGTGCGCATGCCCGGGTCACGCCCTGGCGTGCGCATGCTCCAGCCACACCCTGTTTGTTTGGCTCAGTTCGGCGAGGAGAGAGGCGTGGCTGGTCGGGTGCTTATCAGCTCCAGGTAGGGCCCTTCTTTTTTATTTAAAGTGCGTCGCCTTTGTTATTTGTGCTCCTGGGCGTTGCCCCCAGGTTGCCCTGTTGACTTGCTTGCCACTCCCCCGTGGCCGGGGGCGGGGGGAGGGTGCTGGCGAACGCTTGTCACTGCCTCGTGGGCCCGGGGCGGGGGGAGTGAGTCCCGGGGGGGGGAGGTCCACCCAAGTCGCGGGCTTGGGGGGGCCCTTTCCCTTGGGGCACGGTAGGCGGGGGGGGCCCGCGGGGGGGGGGGTTGCAGGGGACGGCTTGCTAACCTTGGTTGTGGCTTGTCGGGGTATGCCTGGTGAAATGCCCGGGTCAGGTCAGGCGCGTTAACGTTGTGCGCCGTCACCCATTCCGGGTGGGGGAAGTGTTTCCACCTGACCAAATAGTGTAGAGTTCCTCGTTGCTTGCGGGAGTCGAGTATGTCCCTTATCTCAAAGTGATGTTGCCCGTCGATCATCACCGGTGAGGGCTGTGGCGTGCTTGGGTGCCATCGAGAGGTGGTTGCCAGTTTCAGGAGGCTGGTGTGGAACACCGGGTGGAGTCTCCGTAGGTTGTGTGGCAGGTCCAAGCGTATTGCTACCGGGTTCACTATTTGCGTGACTCGGAACGGCCCGATGTACTTAGGCCCCAGTTTTTTCGAGGGTTGGGGTGACTTTAGGAATTTGGTGGATAGGTAGACCATATCCCCCGCTTGGAACGTCGGTTGTTGGCGCCGGTGCTTGTCGGCCTGCTCTTTGTAGGCTGCCTGTGCATCCTTCAGCGCCGCCGTGATTATTGGCCATGATTCCGCGATCTTCCGTCCCCAGTCGCTAGCGTCCACCTGGGGTTCCGGGGGTTGAGGTAGCTCCGGTATGGGGACGAAGTCGCGCCCCGAGACTACCTCGAACGGAGTTTTCCCCGTGCTCGTGTGGACGGCGTTGTTGTATGCGACTTCGGCGAACGGGAGCAGTTCGGCCCAGTCGTCTTGGTGATAGTTAGTATATGAGCGTATGAATTGCTCTAAGGTGGCATTAAGGACCTCTGTGGCTCCATCCGTCTGGGGGTGCCAGGCAGTGGATAGGGCCTGTTGGGTCCCCGTCAGCTTTAGGAAGGCCCGCCAGAATTTGGAGGTGAACTGTGTGCCCCTGTCGGTCACCACACGTGCGGGACATCCGTGTAGCCTGTACACGTGGATGAGGAAGAGTTTGGCTAGTTGTTGTGCGGATGGGACCGACATGCAGGGGATGAAGTGGGCCTGCTTTGAGAAGTAATCCTTCACCACCCAAATGGCCGTTTTCTTCTGGCTGGGTGGGAGGTCCACTATAAAATCCATAGAGATTTCCTCCCATGGGCGGGAGGGTTCTGCCACCCGTTGTAATAGCCCCGCGGGTTTGCCTGGTGCCCGTTTGGCCCTAGCGCATGTTGGGCAGGACGCTACGTATGCTTTTACGTCTCGCCTGAGCGCGGGCCACCAGAATTGACGCCGTGTTCGGTGTAGGGTCTTGAGGAACCCAAAGTGTCCCGCTTGTTTGGCGTCGTGTGACCTATGCAAGATCGCTTGGCGTTGCGAGTCCGGGACATAGATTCTGCCTTCCCCCCATGCCAGGTCCTGTGCCATCGTTACCTTGTCGGGGTTTGCCAGGAACCAGGGGTCGGTTTTGAGGGCGGCGGCGAGGTCCGTGCGCATTCCCCCGTTGCGGTTGGCTTCGTCTGGTCGCAGGTTGTCCCGCCGTCGGCTGCGCCGTAGAGTCGAGCTGCCTCCGAGCGCCGCTTCGGGTGGTCACGGCCATCCCCAGTTGCGAGGCGGATAGGACCATCCCAATGGTGTCTGGGGCAGGCTCTTCGTCTTGGGGCAGTCGGGAGAGGGCGTCGGCCAGGAAGTTCTTTTTGCCCGGCATGAACTTCAGCTGGAAATTAAAGCGGCTGAAGAATTGGGCCCATCGGACCTGTTTTGGGCTAAGGCGTCTGGGCGTTCGTAGGGCCTCGAGGTTCCGGTGGTCGGTCCAGACCTCGAATGGTTGGGTGGCTCCCTTGAGTAGGTGTCGCCATGTTTCTAGCGCCGATTTTACCGCGAAGGCTTCTTTCTCCCAGACGTGCCATCGCCTTTCTGTCTCGGAGAACTTCCTTGACAGGTAGGCGCATGGTTTCAGGAGTCCCGTGGGGTCCTTTTGGAGTAGGATGGCCCCCAGGGAGAAGTCTGAGGCGTCGGCTTGGACCACGAACGGCCGTTCTGGGTCCGGGTGCGCGAGGATTGGCTCCGTGGTGAACAGTGCTTTCAGCTTGTTGAATGCGGTCTGGCACGCGGGAGTCCAATTCAACACTGTGCCCGGGTTCTTGGCGCGTCGGGTGTCCCCCACCCCTTTGGTTTTGAGGAGGTCCGTTAGGGGGAGGGCTATCTCTGCGAACCCCCGGGCGAATGACCTGTAAACATTCGCGAAGCCGAGGAAGCTCTGGAGTTGGCGTCTGTTGCGGGGGCGCTCCCAGTTTAGCACCGCCTCGACTTTTGCGGGGTCCATTTCTATGCCGTCCCCGGAGATTCGGTATCCCAGGTAGTCTAGGCGCGCTTTGTGAAACTCGCACTTTGTAGGCTTGGCATAGAGCTGCGCCCTTCTGAGCTTGTCGAGGACTTGCCTGACTAGGTTCACATGTTCTTCGTGCGTTTTTGTGTAAATAAGGACGTCGTCGATGTAGACCAGGACCCCTTTGAACAGATGTTCATGCAGTACCTCATTGATGAGCTGCATGAACACCCCAGGGGCCCCCGCGAGTCCGAAGGGCAGCACTTTGTACTGGAAGGCGCCTAGGGGGCAGTTGAACGCAGTCTTCCATTCGTCCCCCTCCCTGATTCGGATGCGATAGTACGCCTCGCGCAGGTCCAATTTGGAAAAGACTTTGCCCGTGGACAGGTGGGCGAGCATGTCCTTCACCAGGGGTAAGGGGTATTTGTTGGACAGGGAAGCCGCGTTTAGGCCCCGGTAGTCGGTGCAGAGCCGTAGGGTGCCGTCTTTCTTCTCCCGGAATAAGACGGGGGCTCCGACCGGTGAGCATGCTGGCTCTATGAATCCCCTGTCTAGGTTTTTATCGATGAACTCCCGGAGGGTTGCCATCTCCTTCGGGGTCATCGAGTAGATCTTTGGTCTAGGTAAGGGGACGTCGGGCAGCAGGTCGATCCGGCAATCCGTCTTGCGGTGGGGGGGTAGTTGGTCAGCTTCCGCCTCTCCGAAGACCTCGGAGAAGTCGGCGTATTGTTCCGGTAGGTCTGCTATGGTAGCGGCGTTGTCCTGTGTAGTCGCCTCCGCTCGTCCTACAGTGGGGTTGGTTCTGCCCGCTGGAACTGGTGCCCGATACTCGCCGTCGCCGAATGTGAAGGTGCGGGTCTCCCAGTTGATGCGCGGGTTGTTTGTCGCGAGCCATGGCATCCCCAGGACTGCAATGGGCCGTCCGATGTGAGTGATGACGAATGATGTGCGTTCGGTGTGAGTGCCCATTTGCAGGGTGACCGGCTCGGTTTGCAGCGTGGCTGGTTTCCCTCCCGCTGTAGAGCCGTCCAGCTGGTGGAATGCCAACGGCGTGGGGAGGGGGAAGCAGCGGAGGTCGATTTTGGCGACTAGGTCGGGGTGGATGAGGTTTTTTGAGCACCCCGAGTCCACTAGTGCCGCGGCCGTGGTGGCTCCGTTGCCGGCAGAGAGTTTGATTGCCGCCATTATTACGGGGCTTTCGTCGTTCCGTCGAGGTGGTCCGCGCTGCTGTCCCACCGCCTGCCTCGCAACGCGTTTCAGGGCAGGCGGGGAGCTTTTCCCGCCGGCTGGTCGGGGTCTACGTTATCCTCTTCCCCCCAGTAGGCGTCCCAGCCTTCCTCTGGTGTCGCTGTGGCCACGGTCATTCGGCGGTGAGGGGGCGGCCCCAGGTTGGGTGTTTTGGGGCTAATTTTCGGGGTGGGTTTGGGCGCACTGGTCGGCGGTCGGTTGGCGAAGCAATCCACCGTCTTGTGCCCTAGTTTGCCACACTTCCCGCAGGGCTCCCGATTGAATTTCTTTTTTGGGTATATGGGGCCGGCCATCCCCACGTGTGGTGCGGGTACCTTTTTGCAGGCATAGTTTGTGTCTTCCGTGGTTGTCATGAGGAAGGTGCGGTGCTCGTGTTCGGCTTTCCCCGCGAGGTGGATCCACCCGTGTAGCGTTTCTGGGTCGTCGCGGTAGAGGGCCCATTGGAGAACGTCGCGATTGAGCCCCCTTTTGAACATTTCCAGCAGGGTGGTCTCGGACCAGTCGCTGACCTTCCCCGCAAGGGCTTTGAACTCCAGGGCGTAGTCTGGGACAGTGCGTGTGCCCTGTTTAAGTCTTTGGAGTGCGCTTTTCGCCCTCACTTTGGCTAGGGGGTCTTCGAAGTAGTTTTTCATCTCATTGATGAAGGCAGGGAAGTTGGCGAGGGCGGGGGAGCTGGACTCGTACAGTTGGACGTACCAGTCCGCCGCCCTGTCTTGTAGTTTGATCACCACGGCGGTGATCTTGTCGGCTTCGGAGTCGTAGGAGTGTCCGTGCCTCCCCATGAACTCCCTGGCGTTCGTTATGAAGAACGACAGTTTCGTGGGGTTCCCATCGAAGAAGATGGGGAAGTCCTTTGGGGCCCGGGCGTTTTGCGCGGCCCTTCCTCTCGCTTCCCGGCCTGTGGTGTCGTCCGCCTGGGCTGTCTGCTGACCTTCCGCTGGCCCGTGGGGGTTCGGTGCTTCGCTCGGGGTGTGGGCCTGTGCGGGGACGTCGTTGGGTGGCGCGGGGGGCATAAGCGACTGGAGCATGGTCCGGAGTTCCGTCAGTTGGGCCCGCATGGCCGCGAGTTCAGCTCGTGCCTCCTCGTCCACGGTCCGTGCCGCCGCTGGGGCCGGTTCCGTCGGTGTGTCGGCGGGGGTGGGTTGCCGGCGGGGTTCATCCTCCTTCTGCCGTTGGTCCGCTTCCTCCGCCGTCTGCTGGGTGTCTCCATCGTCCTCCTCCGTGCTGACCGCCGTTGGGCTGTCGCTCCACGCCCGTTGCTGGGGTGCGATGTGGGGCGCGGGGTCCTCCGCTGGTTTCGGAAGGTATGTTGCTCCCTCCCGCGGTCGGGTTGCCTCCGTCGCCATCTCCCCTTGGGGTTGGAGCTGCGGCTCGGGTCGGGTGGGGTGGGCGTCCATGGCTCCGGGAGTCCGCGGTGCCTCTGGCCTCGGTCGGTCCTCCTCTGTTTCTTGCTGTGCGGCTCGCCCTCCTTGCCCGCGTCGCTCCGGCTTCATCTTGCTGGTCTTCTCGCCGTCTATTCCTCCCGCGGCTCGTTGTCGTCCGGTGGGGCTCGGCGAGGCTGAGTTTATGGCTCTCAGCTTTATGTCATGCGCTGCCTACCTCTGAATAATGCTCAGACACTGGTTCGGTAGATCAGGCTCTGGTTTATTCACAGCGCAGGTACAGCGTCGGGAAAAAAGCTGAGAGTGACAGGAGCGCGCCGGTGCGGGGTTTAAATACCCCGCGCCGGTCAGCACCCCCTCACTCGCGGTCACGTCACCCCCCTTTGTCCAATACGTTGCCCTGCCGGTGGGTGAGGGGTTGCGAGGCCCCACTGGCGTTCCGGGATCGCCCATCATCGGGTTTTCTATTCATCTGGTGATTGCTGTCAGCTGGGCGATCTCCGTTGTATTAGCGCTGATGGCTTGGGTGTGCTCCGTGATCCGTTTAGCTATTGTTTATTTGCCGTTAGTCGTTGTGAGTTGATGGCTACTTATCTTGAGCCCCTTCTCCTGTTTCCTTGCTATTGTCATGTGTGCCATTGCGCTGATGACTTCAGCTCAACGGCACTCATGACAACATAAGGGAAGCCTATTACCGCATACGGATATGGGAGGGGGATGAGTGGAAAACTGCTTTCAACTGCCCATTGGGGGCGTTTCAATATAAGGTGCTCCCATTCGGACTGGCAGGAGCACCAGGGGTATTTATGCAGTTAATTAATGAGGTCCTGCGTGACCACCTTTTTAAGGGGGTTTTGGTTTACCTCGACAATGTATTGATCTACACGGAAATGGAACGTGAGCACGAACACTTGGTAAAAGAAGTGCTCAGGAAACTCCGCAAGGCAGAGCTGTTTGTTAAGCTCTCCAAGTGCAAGTTTCATAAGAAACAAATTGACTATCTAGGGTATAGGATTTCAGCTAAAGGGATAGAAATGGACCCAAGCAAGGTCCAAGCCATACTGGCGTGGGAGCGCCCACGCACGAGGCAACAACTTCAAAGCCTCCTTGGATTCACTAATTTCTACAGGGGGTTCACGCCAAGGCTGGCAGAGACTATTTTGCCCCTAACTAACCTGCTTAAGACTAAGGGCTTGGGGGACACATGCAAATCAAGAAACCCGGGGGCGCTACTAAACTGGACAGCTGATTGTCAAACGGCATTCGAGAGACTAAAAAACCTCTTTACAGCTGAGCCAGTGCTACAACACCCCGACCCCACCAAGCCTTTCGTGGTGCAGGCAGATGCCTCCGACTTTTCCATCGGAGCCATCCTGCTCCAAAGGGACTCCGACAACCACCTAAAACCCTGCGCCTACCTTTCCCGCAAATTCTCCGAAACAGAGCGGAGATGGCATGTATTGGAAAAGGAGCCGTTTGCAGTAAAGACAGCTCTGGAAACATGGAGGCACCTGCTGGAAGGGGCCACTTGCCCCTTCGAAGTTTGGACAGACCACAAGAACCTGGAGGCACTCAGCACGCTAAAACGGCTCAGCCCGAAGCAGGTGCGCTGGGCTCAGTTCTTCAGCCGGTTCAATTTCACGCTGAAATTCATACCGGGCAAGAAGAACTTCTTGGCAGATGCCCTCTCCCGATGGCCACAGGACGACACGCAAGCCTCCGACATCGTGGGGACAGTATGGACCGAGAAACAGCTGGGCTGCCCAGCTGTCACGCGCAGCCAGACAAGGAATCAGCGCACGCCAGCACGAACGACAGGGAACGATCGGAGCCGCCGATCAATTTCACCAAACTGGCAACAAAGACTCACACAAGCACTACAAACAGATACATGGTTGCAAAACAACCAACACCATGTATCTTTCAAGGACAGCATCGCCTGGAAAGAGAAAGCCTTGTACGTGCCAGAATCACTGCGGGGGGAAATCTTACACAGATCGCACGATGACAAAACTGCGGGACATTTTGGGTTCGTAAAAACCCTGCACCTAACAAGGAGGCAATTTTGGTGGCCTAACCTCAGAAAAGATGTAAAAGACTACGTGGGCAACTGCCCCACATGTGCCACCACCAAACGGAAAGGGGGGAAACCCCAAGGACTGCTACAGGCAGTAGCCAGCCCCTCCCTCCCATGGGAAGAAATTTCCATGGATTTCATTGTGGACCTCCCACCCAGCCAAAGAAAAACAGTGATATGGGTGGTAAAAGACTATTTCTCAAAGCAGGCACATTTCATCCCGTGCACAACTATCCCCTCCGCACAACAACTGGCACGCCTGTTCCTAACACACATATACAGGATCCACGGCGCCCCCTACAGGTTGGTGACTGACAGAGGCACACAGTTCACGTCAAAATTTTGGCGGGAATTTTTAAAACTAATCGGAACCAAGCAAGCACTGTCCACTGTGTGGCATCCACACATGGACAGATCTACAGAGATCCTAAACTCAACACTTGAACAGTTCCTGAGGGCATTCATAAATTACCAACAGGACAACTGGGTAGACCTACTACCTTTTGCAGAGGTAGCCTATAATAACGCGGTACACCAGAGCACTGGCCACACCCCATTTAAGGTGGTCTACGGAAGGGACTTTGTACCGATACCAGAATTGCCACAACCTGAAACCCTGCCCTGCTCACCCGACAACTGGGTGGCACAGCTGGCAACAACCTGGCCAATCATCCAAACGGCCCTAGCAGACGCACAAACCACGTACAAAAAATATGCAGACAACCACAGGGCGGAGGCACCGAACTACAAAGTGGGAGATAGGGTCTACCTCTCCACTAAGTTCATAAAGACCTCACAACCCTCGAAGAAACTGGCACCGAAATTCATCGGACCCTTCAAAATCACACAGGTAATCAACCCAGTTACTTTCAAACTGGAACTGCCCTACAACTTGAGATGGGTCCACCCAGTATTTCACTGTGCACTACTGAAACCAACAAGCACATCCAAATGGCATACGGAAGAACCTCCGCCCCCACCCGTAATGATAGATAACCAACAACATTTTGAGGTAAAAGAGATACTGGATTCAAGAAAGCAAAGAGGTAAGCTGCAATACCTCGTTAAATGGAAACATTTCCCACACCCAGAGTGGGTCCAGGCACAATATGTCATGGCAAGACAACTAGCTAAACGGTTCCACGAGGCATACCCAGAGAAACCAGCACCATAAGAACATCTTTGGGGGGCAGCATGTCATGACCTCGTTGCAAGGCACAAAGAGCCTCACAACGTAGATCATGATCATTAAGAAATAGAGGAAGGAGATAATTAAACCAGGGATTAACACAAGCACCCAAAAGCACCCACACCCATGGACCCATAGACAGCTGAAAAGAAGGACATCGGAAGAACGGAGATAAGCCGCACCTGGTGCCCTGGAGGACACAACCGAATCCGGGGGACAAAGGGAGACACCGGGAAAACGCCCAGGCAGCCATCAAGGGTCCCATCAAGAGGGATTGGGACAATGCAGGGTGGAGGAGCCCAGGGCACTACAAGAGGGTATAAAAGGGGCACCTCCACACCACCACCCCCGTTCCCGTTTTTCGTTCTGTCAGCCATCATTCCAATAAACCAGAAATCCTTAATACCCATTAAGTGAGTCTGTGTCTTATTGCGAAGCAAGACTGACCCTGACAGATATTGTCTCCAGTATCAGAGCCAAGATGACCTTCAATACCAGTTGGCAGGATGTATCAGTAGAAAAAATGCAGTTGCATCTATGTCCTCCCAGTAGTCTTCTTAGGATATCTGACTGGCCATTATGTGAGCAGTATGGTGGATAAATCTGGCCTTTAGTTTGATCTAGCAAGTGTCCTAACAACCAGGAAACACACTGAGACAATGAACTGGTCTCTAATATTTATTGCTAGTACTTAACAGGAATCCTAACAAACTGAAGAAGCGTGGGAAAAACCCAGACATATAACCCCCAAGGGTTAAGGCGGTCCCGATCTGTGTCTCTTTGAATGGCTGAACAATTCATCAGTGCTACGCATGCGCTTGGCAGTCTGGATGGGAGCCCCCTGCTCGCCATCCTTACTCATGACAGCAAGTAACCTTTTTGTCCTTGGGTTAACCCTGTTGAAAGTTGGAAGTTTCTCCCAATTCATACTGTTCCATATGGAGAAGCCCTGAAGCCTTCTGCACAATGTCTGCCCCAGGGACATTCTCACCACAGATCACTGCAAATGCTTTTCTCTTCATGACTGGTCATTCTGCATTCCACCAACAGGCAACATGGCTAAGCAGATTTTGTATTCTGCTCAGGTGTCCAATTAACATTGTAGAAATAATGACTGTCACATCAGGTAACCAGCCCAGCCCCTGTGAAGTGTGAGATAGAGCCGGCTGCTTCAGTGACATCCAGCCTGAGCCTCTCCTTTCTCCATTTGCAAAGGTTTTTCAAGCTTATTGAAGTTGCCGGGTCACTCCCACACCATGCAGTTGGTTTTCCTAACTGCTGCTGATTATGCAAAATGCCTTATTTAAAAATAGCATTAGACCAAAGAGGGTGCAAATGGATGCTAATGGCTCTGTATTTAGGCAAGTAGAAAAAGTTCTGCCAAAAAAAAAAGCCCCAAAAGAACCTCTACTGGGAAGTTTTGTTGTAATTCTATGGCAAAGAGAACAAATGGTACAATTCCATACTATGCTAGTTCTGTTTGCTTGGAATTGCTGAGGAAGATTCAAGGAGTAGCTAGGACCATTTCTGAACATATACAGTAATAATTTATCAGCATAATACGTGGGCCATGTTTTTTATATCTTTATTTTTAAACTGCAAGGGGTATGATAGCAATGCAGTGACATTACTGGAGGGGTGGAGCAAACTTTTAACCTTATTTTGGGATTGGAGAGTAAACAACATAGAGCAAAAATGTTTCATACTTTGCTGCTAAAGTTTGGTGGTGTGATCATGGAGGATCCCAAAAGCTGTGCAAAATGGGTGGGGAGCAACGTGCAGCTGGTTGTCATTCCCTGCTCTGCAAGCGTGAGTCTGATCTAACAAGTGATTGAATGGAGATTGAATTTCAACACTTTTTTTCAATTCTTGCTGCCAAAAAGACACACACGCACCCCAGAGTGGGTAGGACCAAATTTTTCAGACATCTGTTCGTTGGAAGAGAGATTAAAGGGAAAAATGTTCCATAAGCTTTGCAGCAGCTGAAGGTACCCATTATGCTCCTTGTTAAACCATCTGCTCCATGATAGGGATCAAATTGCTGCCTTAAGCCTCTAAAAGTTTAAGGCAGCCTTTCTCAAACTTTTGACCCTGGAGGAACCCTTGAAATTTTTTTCAGGTCTTGGGGAACTCCTGCACATTCAGACTTGGATATAGGCCAGAAGTTACAAAATTATTATATTTATTTCATGTGTAGGCCTGTATTTTGTTTATTTTCTATCCCACCTTTATTATTTTTATAAATAACTCAAGGCAGCGAACATACCTAATACTCCTTCCTCCTCCTATTTTCCCCACAACAACATATATGCATTAACAGTGTTCTTAAACTAAATACAAAGTTTGAAACTTACCTCTTTAATGTGAAGTTGCCCAAATTTGAAATAATTTTTTAAATAAATTGTGATCTCCCAGGGAACCCCTTGTTGCCTCTCACAGAACCCTAGGGTGCCATGGAACCCTGGTTGAGAAACCCTGGTTTAAGGCATCTATTTAGTCCCTTACGCAGGAATTTGAAAAGTGAGAATGAATGGACCAGGTTCGTATTGTACAGAAGTTGAAAATAGGATGCCTCAGTGCATTTTAAGTTCATTATTTAAACATATAATTTATGGCATTAGGAATGGAAAGGGAAGCTAACTAAGTGTAGAGAGTAAGAAGGATGACCTTGACAGAGAGAGGCCAGATTCTTAGCAAAGCAACAAGGAGAAAAACATGCCTTAAGTTCAAAACAAACAAGTATGCATAAACAGCTCTGACAGAAACCTCCCTAATTCACGTGGGTATAAGAAGGGGAGGAGCACAGCATAATCAGACTTGCAAGATTATATTATTATAGCCACTCTCAATAAAAGACTTAACCTTACTGCAGAGTTTATTCTTGGTCCACCTATCTGGTGGGGCTGACATCAAGTTTGTCAATGATACCAAACTGCTTAGTATAATACAGTTTTTAAAAAAGATTATGAAGACACATAAAAAAAATCGAAGTTCACATATACAGTACATCAATGAGATCACAGTTAATAGTGACTGATCAGGAAAGGGATCTTAGATTCCTGTGGAGAACTTGAGGAAAAGGTCAAATCAGTGTGTGACTGCCATAAAAAAGGGAAATTTCATGTTTGGAAACTTTAAGATATGAACTTAAACTAAAATAGCCAACACAGTTAGGTCTTTATATAGATTTATGGTGAAACTGCAATTGGAATATTAGCATAGCACAAGTCACTATACTTGAAAAAGGATATTGCAGAACTAGAAAAGATGCAAAGAAGAACAACCAACATTTAGAGGTTGTTCCTCTGTGATGAAATCTTAGAGCACCTGAAGTTTTATAGCATGGCGAACTCCCCCCCCCAAAAGGAAACAACAGAAGTTTATAAAAGTACTGTATGCATGGTACGGATAATGTGAATAGCGTTTTTCTTCCTCTTACAGTGTTAGAAAAAAAGGCCATAATGCAGAGAGAGATTCAAGGCTGGTAAAAAGAAGTACTTTTTACCAACACGTAGACAAAGTGTAGAACTTGTTGCCATGAGATGTAGTAATGGTTATGGATTTAAATATTTTAAAGGAGGACTGGACAAATTCCTGGAGGACTAGGATATGAAAAATCTTTATGGCTATGTGCTCAGAGGCATTTCCCCCTGCTGTTATGCAAGTTCTTCTGTCTTGCAAGAAGACATATTGCCTTGTCAGCCGCAGCCTGTCTTCCAAGTGCATCACACAGACCAGATTAGGGATCCCGTGGCCATTCCTTCCCCTGCAATGTCAAAGAGAAGATTCTCCAAATACCACCAGCATGGAAAGAAAGCTGTTGTCAACCACCAAAGAGTTATCTAATTTTCCCCCAGAGAAACATTTTCTGCAGAGATAAGTGATAAGTTGTCATTCCACTCAAGCTTATAGCCCACTCCATCTTCATAAGGAATGTAATTTGCTGTGTTTTCTTTATTTACTCTTGACAGAGATTGAAGGGCCATCTGTGTTCTCTCCCGTTTCATACATGTCCTTCACCCATATGAGAGAGACAACAGCCCATACTGTTGCTTCCCCAAGATATGTATAGTTCCTCCAGCCTTTTTAACAATGCAGAATTGACATCCCTAAACCATCCTTTCACCTTTTCAGTAAGAATGAAGGTCTGTTTTCTCCCTCCATTTCCAGTCCTTGCTATCAGTCCTTGGAGGCAGGCCAGGTCAGGAAAAAATACCACAAGAACTACTGGAACTCCATTTTATTGTTATAAGGAATAATAGAATCTTAAAAGCCCTAAGAGTTTACCCCTCCTCCTCTCTTATACCAAATATAGTTTTTAAAAGGGTCAGTCTTGAGTTTCTCCCTCACTCTCTCCTGTCTTTCCAGGGTTAAGCTGAGGTTTTCATAAAGTCTGCCACATACTTTCCGGAAAGTTATTTCCATACTCTTCTGCCCCTGCCTTTATTCCAAGCTACCTACACAGGTCTCTACAGCTCTCCTTCTTTTAAATCTAGCACATGCACCCAATGCCAAACTTTATCCCCCACCAGAATGATGGGTGTATCTCTTCATCCCCAAATTCTGCTTGATTAACCAACCATAGCGGCCTGTCAGGTATTATCCCCTACCACACACTGCACCTTAGTGCTTGCCATCTTAGTAGTCAGAAGTCTTTTAACTTTTCCCCCAAAATATGGATTCTGACATTTCGTCTTTATCAGCTGTCTCTGCTCTAGTAGAAGTTTTTTTCTTTTGCTCCTCCCTGATAGATGCTGGTGATTCCCCAATTTCCCACAGGTCCTGGTTCTGAAGAGTTATTGGTTCCTCCACTTCAGCAGAGGACTCTTCAAGGTAATCCTGGCAGTTATGTCACACATGCTTCATATCAATGCTTTCCCACTTCAGTTCTCAACAGAAATGCATACCCAAATTAAATATGGCTCTTAGTTACCATCTATAAGAACCATGGTGTTGATTATGAGTGTGACAAGTAGCTTTAAGAATCTCCAAAGCAATTGTTCATTCAAACACAGATGATGTTGAGATCCACCCAGCTTTAAGGATTCAATCACAGTATCTACAAATTGGCCAGCAACAAAACTTTCAGTTGTAAATGCATAACCAATGGCAGTGGCCTTTCACTCTTCCGCAGAGGAAGGAGAAGTATGGTTGTTTTTCAAGTACAAAAAAAGAAATGTGACAGAGATGCCTTAATCATGGACCTGTTATGATTCTAGAGAAGGGGCTGCATTATGTCCACTGAAATTGCTTCTCCCTAAATTTCTCACCTGGTGAGCCATAGATGGAATAGTGGAGAATGCTCTTATATTAAAGACAAAAAGAAAAATATTAATGGTTAAGAAGGCACATAAAGTATAAATTTAAAATAGTGAGAGGCAATCTGAAAGTCACAGGTAATGTCAGAGGTTCTCTGCAAGTGATCATTTTAGATCTCTGGTACAGTCCTCTAGTTAAATAGAGAAATAGAGGAAGATAGACAGACCGAGATGTTTATTTTTTCTTTTTTCATTTAGCTTCTCCCTTTTAAAATTATTTGGATAAAGCATGGTCAGGTCCCCTACCTGATCAGGGCTAATTGTATTGTTTAATTGAGGCTGTAAAGCACCAAAGACTGGTTTGTCAGGATACATTTTTGATTAAATGAATGCTTTGCTAAAACCATGCAAAAAGTTAACAGAAGATGTTGATATCTGTCAGCCTTGCAGGGTAAGATAGGAATCACAACCAGATGATCTAATTCTACTTTATAGTAAAGCTACAGTGACAGAATCTTGCGAGACTGAAAGTACATCTCTCCCCCCATCTCCTTTACAATCCAAGAAACTAGGGAGGGTCCCTTCTGAGCCTGTTGCCCCACCCACTTTCCAGTTGTGGGCTATGCTGTCTCTTATCTGACTGTTCCCTTGGCAGCATCTTGGCCCAGTCTCCCAAGGTCTTTCCCACATACCATCACAATATCCTACTTTAGAGAAAGCCACCTATGTTTAGACAATGTGCAGCTACTCACTAGACTTAGATCCACTAAGTGGGTAAACAGAAAAAGTTACTAAGTGGTCCTGTCTGATTTAAGCTTTAACCTACCCACCAACTGATATGGGGCTTCCAGCAAAGGGATGGAGCCTTCAAAAACAACAAATGTTGTTTGCTCCCGATTGAAAGAGGTACCTGAAGAGACTTGACAACATCAGTATGGCAGCTTCCAGCTCAAAATAATGTAATCATCATGTTCCAGTGATTTTTTGAAGGAAAAGCACTGCCCTGTTTATAGGTGGGGTTAAGAAACCTCCTTGTCTCACAATATTACATTTATGTTTAACAGCCTTCGTTGTAACTGGATCATTTGTTCATTGAAGGAATTAATCGCCAAGTGTCATGAGCTAATCTATAGATTACACACCTGAAGACTATGGCACAAAATCAATTGAGTTAAAAGTCTAAACCAAAAAGACACATTTTCAGCTTCCATTTAAGAAACTGAAATATATTAAGTTGGCTTGCTAGGTTCCAGGTAAAGTAGCTGGAGGACCACAGGCAGGAGATTTGGGGAAAGATCTCAAGAGAAGTTGCTGTATTTTTTTCCAAAAACAAAATCGATGACTTCTTGGGCCAACAGCCAAAGCTTTTGAAAACAGGTGAAATGACCTCCTGTCAATTTTTGCCAGGGAGAATCCAGGGATGATTGATGCTTATGCAAAGCCCTAGCAGATCAAGCAATCAATAAGGCTCAAGGCAACATTCTCTGCTGAAGTTGAAAGCAAGAGAAGAATATTTGTGAGGTGGGAAAGGTGAGTATCTGGTAATAATTGCTTTATGGGTCTAGCATATTCTCAGTAGAGTCCCATGTGCTACTGGCTCCATTCTGCTCCTCAAAATGTGAGAAGCACCATGCCTGAGGAATCAGAAGGTTCTTCCAGTCCAGTGTTCTGTCCCCAGAACAGCCAAAAATAAGCCCCTGAGAAGCTTTCAGCAGAATACAAGCAAAATAGCACCTTCACAGCTGGCATTCAGAAGCACACTACTTCTGTTATAGAAGTACAGTAAAATAGCATGGTACCTTGCAGGCATGGAAGGTGGAGATGCCCCAGTTATCACAGACAACAACACAGAACAAAGCCATAAATGGTTTTTAGTCTTATAGTTGGTGACAGCTGGGACACCTCCAGCCTGCAAGATAGCATAAAACGCCAGATCCCATGTTTTATATTTCAGAGGTAGATATGTTGCCCCCAGTCATATTATTTATAAAGGTTACCATATTTAAACTTTCTTTTAAAGGGGGAGAGAGACTCTGGAGAAGGGCAAATTGTATGTATTTATCCATCCTGCTCTTTTTTCCCTTCCCCAGCACACATTATCCCAGCCCCTAAAGGGTTATATCCAATAGAGTAAACAGTAGCAATTCGAGTTGAAGCAATGCTTGCCTCTAAGCCTAAACCAAAAGATACATGAAAATAATGAGAGAGAAACTGAAGAACTGAAGCACTTATCATTCACCAGTCCACCTCAAGTCTTAAGAAGCTTCTTTTGCTGTCTTCAAGTTTCTCTGTGTAGGATCTTATGTTTTATGGATTAGATTGATGGTGATCATTCAGTACAGTTGTACTCCTTGAATACATTAATTAAATTCCACCCTGCTTCAGGGTGAACAAGCTACTCATCCGCATAAAACAATCTTATGTCTTGGTAAATTTTGAAAAGCAGTAGTTGATGCCTAAAATCTTTGTGAGCTTTTCCACATGGTGTCAGCCAGCAAGTGAGCTTCCAACTGGGTTGCTTGCAATTGGCTTAAAATGCGACTTTTTCTCTTGTTCTTTCTGTTTTCTTCCTTTTTTCCCCCCATCTCCATCCCATTTCTTGCCTTGCCTTGTTTTGTGCTTATCATTCCAAGCATGATAATGAATGTAGATTCCACCTGAACCAGGCAAGATACACTGATTTCTCCTTCTTTGATTGGGTTTTCACCCTGCTGCCTTATTTTGTAGTCTCCTAAATTTCCTTCCCAAGAAGGAAAGGCCTTGTCCTCCATAACATCTTTACAAACAATTCACGTGGAAGGGAGGAAGAGGACTGAAACATTCCATTGCCATCTCTTTTTAACTGTTTCACAAGATTTCCATGATGCCTGGTTTCTCCTTTTCAGGGAAGGTTATAACTTGATTGAGCTAGCATCTGCTTCTCCACCTTTCATGACTCCTCTGTGGCAGGGCTACAATACGCCTCAGCAAATTTTCTTCTTGGTTTCACAGCCTAGTAATTCATCAAAGGCACTCTTTTGAAGGTGAGATGAGGAACAATGGGAAGCATTGACAAGATAACCATCTTACACCTTTATTCCTGTCACTACAAGAATCACTAAAAGATCCCAGATTGGGTGATGGGGAACTAATGAAAGGATCCCCCTTTTGCGGGGAGATGGGCAGTGATGAAATTTGATAAATAAATAAACAGGGTATACATATACATCCTTATCCTCAAAGAGGAGTGGTAATAACCCAGGCATGGATCAGTCTCCTCCTGGTCTTGTTTCATCTTACCTTCTCCATGCATATAATAAGATGTCTCTGCACAGTGGATTAGTCACATACTGTAGCTACCAGGTTGCTAGCCAGTATGAACTGCAGATTAGCTTTTTAAGAGCAATGCAGCTTCTGAGTGCAAAGCTCCTGATCTTCTCCATCTACATGTGTTTTGTACGTGGCTGAATCCCAAACCGAAACAAATTGATTTGGATAGGTTGAAATGAGATTCCTGTAAAATGAATCAAAATGGAATCTAAACCCTTCCAAAATTCCCTTAGTATTTCAGAGCTTTGTAGGGATGATGAGGCATCACTACATACCTGAGAACACTGATTTATATATTTGCTACTGAGACTTAAAAGCCGCTCCAGTCAAAAACAACTCCAAGGACCATACAGTTTCAGCTCCAATAGGCAAATTTTTTTTTAAAAAATCACAATATCAGAATATACGTTTTAAAATATGTTCAACATATAGCAAAATACAGCACCAAGACAAATTATCACCACCATTCCAACCCCTCTTCTCCATGAGGGACCCACACAGATTGCCTAAAAGCCTCTCTTTAAAAAAAAAAAACAGGTCTTAATGGCCTTCTGAAATCCCATCAGCATCAGGGGAATGCTGTTCTAGAGAAAGAAGTAAGCAGTGGAGAAGGCTTGCCTCTATGGTCCCTAGTGGCAGCACTCCCAGGGTGTTGGGACCTAGAGTAAGCCCTCCCTTTCTGATCTTAGGGCATGGGCAGATGTTACTGTAAGTAGACAGTCTCTAAGATACACAGATCCTGAACTATGTAGGATTTAAAGGTGGCAAACAGCACCTTGAATTGCATTCACAAGTTCAGTGGCTCTGAAAGAAGTGGGTCATATCGTTGAAATGATTCATACCCCTACCTATTCAAGCCATTGCATTCTAAAGAAACTGAGTGGTCTTCAAGGACTGTAATTTAGAGCACATTACTGTAGTCCAATTGGGAGGTGTCCAAGAATTTATCTTCAAATTCTTAGTTTTCCCTAAAGTAGGCAGGCTCCAGATGTGTGAAATTCAGCTCCCAGAATTCTCAACCAGCATCACCATTGCTGAGAATTCCAGAAGTTAAGGATATGTAAGTTAGCAATCAACAAATTTGCTAGTTGGTGAGGGAACAATTTTGTTCCTGCATCAATTAGATTATTCAAGGCCAAAGTCCTTGGCATGATGCTATATGGATCTCAGATGCGTATTTACAAAAAATTCTCAGTCCTTGAATGACTACAACAAAATTCTTAAAATCAATAGCATATACTCCTTACTTGACTTCTAATGCCATCACCAGATTAGAGCCAGGGGGCATCTCATTCAAGGCCCGGGCAAGACTATGTTGGCTAAGATTCTGGGCAAAACAATCATTTGGGGAACCTCATTGGTACATCTCATTTCATATGACATGAATCAATCTAACAAATAGACAAGATCTGAGACAGTGTAGACTGTCAATACTAGCCCTACTGGTCTGGGCCTAGAAAACAACCTTGGTAGAACCTAAGCAGAGGGTATGAGATTTCGACATTCAGGAGGCAGAGCCAAACTTTCCCATCTTCCTTACAGACAAATTGCAATCTCCCCTTTGACACTCCCCAATTACTTCTATAAGATTCTGTATGCCCCACATAGAAGGGTTTTCTCCCTAGCTCATATGGATGTTCTCCTTACTAGGGTGACAGCTGGTCAAGATGCCAAACTTCCATATGAAGATCGAGTATTTATTTCCTCAAACATAGGGGTTGAGTCTGTTTCACTTCTTTGAAAGTGCCCACTGTACTTTCATTGGTGATCAGAGCTAATACACCCCATCTTGAGCCCAATAGACTCCACTCATGAAGAGGAGATTGAGGTATTCTTACTAAACGACCAATACCCAGGTGGTTCAAAATTTTTATTTATAGCCTTAGCTTATAGAAACCATTTGGTGCCTCCAATGAATTGCTAATTTTATAGGGCTCCTTCCTCTTATATATGTATGTATTATTACATATGTAAGTATTAATGGTGTGCTGTATTTTAAATTTTGTGACTTGGTCTTGGACAATAAATAAATAAATAAAATAGGTTAAGGATGGCTAGTGTAAAAAAAACCTCCAAGATGATTCTGGGAAGAGCCAAGAAGTATTTTAACAGGACTTTCCAGTCACAATACTTTATAGGGAGGATGTTGAATTCTCCTAACAAGAAGCTGCAAATATTTGTGTGTTTTTTTCTAGGAGTCTGAAAAATTGAGACAAATGAGGTGATAATAAGCAAACCACAGGCCCTGACGGTTAAACTGAAAATAAATAAAACCCTGGCTCTCAATAGCATCCATTCAATAAGCCCTAAAGAAGATGAAGGTGAAAGGTGACAGTGTAGATTCTCCCAACAAAAATATATAATGCCCCTGATATTGGTCTCTGCATCATAGAACTGGAGAATGGCTGATGTGATGCCAATTTTAAAACAGGGATCCATGGAGATTCAGGAAATCACAAGTCAGACTACAAGTTAGCTTAACATCTGTTCCAATAATATTGGAACAAAGCTTTATTAAAAGTAAACACAGCAAGCATACAAAAAGGACATGACTTGCTGAATCAGAATCAACATGACTTCTACAAAGCTAAATCCTTTCTTACTAACCTTTTAGAATACTTGGGGAAAGGTGCTTTCTTCTACTCATTGTTTCCTTGGCCTTTCAAAAGACTTTTGACAAAGGTCCCTCATCAAAGATCCCCAAGCATATCTGGACCACATGGAATGAACAGAGAAATCCCTTTATGGGTTAGCAGCTGGTAAAAGAACTGGAAGCAATTGGTAGAAAGAAATAGACTGATTTTGCAACAGAGAGAAATAAACAGCAGAGCCCCCCCCCCCCGCAAATATTCATTTTCTCAATTAAAAAAAAAGCCATGAATATGATTTGGAAGTCTTGTTTTGTTTTAAATCACTGAACTGATGTTAATATCATCTTTGATTATTTGTTGCATATGTGTATGTGACTGTTGATTCTGTTATTTTGATTATTCTGGTGGTGCTTTTTCTATCCAGAAATGTTGGCACTGCTGACATAGTATTTGATTATCTTGATTATTATAATTTTGACAGTTATAATTAATTCAAGTTATTACTTTGACACCAATTTTTATCATCCAGAAATAGTGCATGCCAAAGGGTTGTTAGCACTGCTTGGGTTGTCATAATGTCTGCATGTTTTGATTGATGATGTTTTCAGTTTACACTGGCACTATTTTCATTTTCCACAAACTTCTTCAATGGCCTAAATCTTGCCTGCATAATGCAGAGTGTGAGGCCCTGGCAATAATGGTGGGTATTCTTTGGGAAGAGGAATTAGGTTGAGAATGTACCAATAGAAGATCCACCATCACCAGCATGTCTTCATGCCAACCTGGCTGCTAATATCAGCATTGTTTGATGGATGAATAATTAAACATTATTTTGTCCCAGAGATGCTCACATTTCATTCTGACATCACTGTCATTCTTGCTCTGAATAATCAATGGTTTGTGAGGGCTGGATCTCTTGTTAGGAGTAGCAAGCTGCTTTAATGAGGGATGCTTGCCATGTTTTGGCTCCCAATGATGGATTGGGGTATCAGTCCAGCAACAAAAAATCATGCTGGACATTACAGAGTCATCTGGCTGAAAAGGGTCAAATAAGAATTTTGCAGCACATGATTTTTATCAGCCCCTCATACTGCTTTTATTTACTTGCTTGCACTAGTGGGACATTTACAGGGTCAAAACTGTTTTGCCTTTTCACAAAGAAATGGTCCCTCTTGTTTTCCATTGACAATTGTCATCAGTGTATAGTTTGCTATAAACCTGATCTATTTTACTGCCCATTTAGCAGAGCAGATTTCTGCACTGGTGGATTTATGCCCAGCAGATTTATGCCTGTATTATAATTAGAATAATTTAAATATAAACCTATTCTTCCAGTTAAGGGCAAAAGGGATTTTATTTACATCTGAAAATATGCACAGTAGTTGGGGCTTTCAGGATTTTTCTTTTCACAGCCTAATGAAGGCAGGATAAAATAAATAAACAAACACACACCCCACTCATCAACACAGACTTTCTTCAGAAGTTGCTTCTGCTTTGCACCACTTCCTGGAATGACCTTTGATGCTTTCGGGCAGTGTTTCTCAACCTAGACAATTTGAAGAGATGTGGATTTCAACTCTCATTCTGAGAGTTGAACTCCACATCTCTTCAAGTTGCCAAGATTGAGAAACACTGCTTTAGAGAATGTCAAACAGCAGCTGGGTTTTGTTCCTCCTAATGTTCCTTTTGCCATGGATCTTCAAAGCAAAGCCCATGGCAAAAAAATTAAAAATTACAACCTTACTACCCACTGTCCTCCTCTGATTGTTCCCTCAACCCCTAAGGCTGAGCAGAAGTGATTATGCAGCTCCATAACATTTGATAAAGTACTAAAGCTACTGTCTAGGACTGTACTTGGACTTGACACAGACCTTAAGCCTTATGTAGATTGGGGTTATTCAGAGTAATCTTTAACTCATTTGAGAAGGGAGTAATGTCTATAATTTGCTTTGTCCCCAAATCAGATTCTCCATGAAGCTCAGCCTCCAATAAATTGACCAGAAGATTTATTCCACACCAAGAAAGATTTGAAAGAAACAAGTCATCCTTTTTAGGGTTTTTTTTTTTGGCATAAAAAGCCCTTATTAGGTGGGTTGCGTGGGATTCAGTGTGACAAATTTTGCTTCAAATTGGAATGACCTTGTAATCAGACAACCATCAGTTTTCCTGTAGTGTCCTTCCTGAGTGGGTGAGGAGAGGACCTGTGAGAGAATTCTTAGTTTAATCGCTGGCACATCTCATTGCTTCCTATGCTATTCTTAGAAAAAGTCAGAAAAAGTTTGGGGGTTATCTTTATCTTCCTGACTGGCCTAGGAGCTGTATTTTCTTTTACAGGAAGAATGAGTGTTCTTTTCTTTCCTTTCCTTTCCCCCGTCTCCTTTACAGTCCAAGAAACTAGGGAGGGTCCCTTCTGAGCCGCTTGGCCTGTCCACATTCCTGCTGCAGGCTAAGTTGCCTTTTATCTGACCATTTCCTTGGCTGCATCTCTTCTCCCTGTCTCCCAAGGTCATTCCCACATATCATTACATCTGGGCAGGCTCTTACACAGTCCCATAATCTGATTAACCTCTAGCGTATTGTATCAATCAAAAAGAGACATACCTGACACGCAAGCACAGCTCTGCTCAGTGTCTCTGGGCTTGCCATTCCATTTCCGTATGCAGTTATGAGCCAGTCTAACAAAGAGTGGGAAAATGGGGTAACCATGGCAATTTATGGCAAACAAGAAACTTTCATCAAGGTTCTCCCATTGCCTTGAGATCTCTTTACAGCTCCTTCCAATGAGCAACAGCCACTCACACTGAGCTAATTAAAGACCTGTTTCACACTAGAGAGAGCAAATGTTGGTGAGGATTAATTGATTTCCCATCACTTCTCCTTCTGCCTGGACGAGGCAGTGCAGACGTTCCACCTCCCTTCACTCCATCTAAGTCAAGTGCTACCTTTTACATGCAATTAATTTCACTTTTTCATTAGCAACCAGCTCTGGAACAGGATGAAGTGCCTTTGATGCTATTCCTTGAATATCTTCAGCTTCCTTGACTGAAGGGGAAAGCAGTGCTGTTCTAAAAAATGTTCTTTTGCTTCCTGTGGGCTAAACCCTTTGCTATCATTTCTTCATCCTCTGTCTCTTCTTTTCTGCCAGTCCCCACCCCAAAATATTTTACATTGCCTTCATTACACTGTAAATTTTAAAACTTAATCTTGTAATTTTTAAAAAACATCAGTCACCACCTAATTCTGATAGGTAAGTAGTAAATATTATTTTTCTGGGTATAATTCTATTTCAGACACAGGTAAAAGGTTGCACAGCTCTGCTGTTTTTCTCTCCAATTCTTAAGGGGCTTGTTCAGCAACCTGGAGAAGACCTGCCTGCTGATTTGGCTGAGCCAAGTAGAGTGATTTGTTGAAAGAAGCAAGATCTTTTCCTCTGGGAAAAAAACAGTGTAGTGGAGGCAGCATTAATTTGCCAAGCACATGGTTAAAAGCAGATTTGTGGAGGACAGTGTTCTGTCCCAGCAAGGTGCAAAGGTCAAGGAGAATTCAGTGAGTCAAGGCAAGGCTTAGAGGAAGTAAATTAGACTTACAGTGACACTGAAGTCAAAGAGTTGTTCAAGCCAGTACATGGGCTCAAAGCCAAGAAATATTGTCCTGCATTCAAAATATTTGAAGACTAGTTCTGGCTCAAGTGAAAGTTAATATGCATAATCATAGAATGTAAGGGTTAGAAGGACCTTGGAGATCATCTACACCAATCCTCTGCCCAGTGCATGAATCAACCTCTACAGCATTCTCAACAGCTTCTTTTTAAACACTTGGAGTAAAAAAGAGTGCACCAGTTTCCCAAAGCAACCTGTTCCATGACTGAAAAAAATTTACAACTTGGAAGGTCTTCTGATACTAGAAGATAGCTATCATCCTCACTTCCTCTTCATCAGACCAACCAGTGCTTCCAACTGTTCCTCACATGCTTTTTGTTCCAGCCCTCTTTATCTTCCCTTTCCCCCCCTTTTTCTTTTCTTGCATGTACTGCCACCTGGTATGGTCCCACACACATATACACATCCCATACCCATGTTTTGATATATCCTGCCCATTCTGCCTACTGTTCCAGGTTGTCAAGATCTTCCTGAAGCCTTATAATATCTTCTATGTCCCCCTATCTTTTATTCTAACTTGAGTGAGCTATTTCTGCATTCTGGTCCTTCAAGGAGCCTTGGTGCCCAAAGATGTCACAAGGGCTGGTTCTGCTAAAGACTCCACTCTCTGACCACTGCCCTGGATCATAACAGGCCACCAAGTCTTCTCATTCCATGGCATCTCAGGAAGAACCAAGGGCAGATGTAACAGATAAGGCAGTCAATTATAAATGCCTTATATAATAGTGATATGCTATTACCACTTTCAGAAGCAGAACACAAGGGGATACTAGCTTCTGTTGGGAGGAGTTGAGAGGGTTATTGGCTGGATTCTCCCATCACACTAAGTCATTGTTTAATAGTGGCTTGTTGAATAAGCTACAGTTGCCTGTATTCACACAACATACTAAGCCAAGTCCAAACAAATTGAATTGTAAATCAGCGGACTGTGTGATTCCAGTCTATTTAATCTGGTTGGACATTTAGTTGGCCATTGTGAATGTTGTAGTAGAAAGAGATTGTTTGACCTGGTCTGGCAGAGGTATCGTTATTGTTATCATTATGAACATCATCAAACTATATACATTTTTGGCAGTGGAACTAAAGTAGTGGGCAGAAATAGGTGTATCTGGGCTTAGAAACAGAAGGATGCTGTCATGTTCTCATTTCAATGTCTGGTTAACATTGTAACGTTTCACATGTCTTTTTCTGTTCTGTGTTCCTTCACCCGGGGTTTTTCCATTCCTTTGCCCTTCATTGTTTTCAGGGCTTGGAATGCATGTTTGGGTTTGCGCTCCTGTTCAAGGTTACTTTCCCAGGCGCGTGTAACGGTTCCTAGCACCTGGGAGGGGGTGCGTGCTGACGGGTGCTTGGGGCGGGACTGGATTGAAGGCAAGGCTTTTAAGTTTGTATTTGGCGCGCTTTTGCTCATTCTCAGCTTTCTCTGTATTTGCATACTATTCCTTTTAATAAATCAGTTATCTTTAAGCCCGAGCTTGTGAGACTGAGTATTTGGGATTAGGCAATCATTACAGATGCTTTCTAATACAATCATACAAGTCCTGTTACATACTGGGTTTATTTCTAAAAGTCTAAGTATATAGTGAATTTCAATCTGGATCTCTCACATCTGGACTTGAAAGCATATACCACTCTAAATAAGGATGCCAGTTGCTTCATTTACTGCTGCAGCATGTTATTGCATGATTTATATTTTTAATATAAATTTTATTAAATGTTTTAAAGAGAACATAAAAACTAACACAAAATAATACAAAACAAAGAAAACAAAGAAAGAAAAAGACAAAAGTGCAGAAAGAAAAAATAAAAAGAAATAGAAAGAAAAAGCTTCTGATTTCCTTTGCAGCAAATATAAGTATGATTACAAAAATCTTACTCTATGATTACAAAAAAAAACCCTTCACTTTTTCTATTATCTAATTTTTTTCTAATCATCAAAACCCTTGTCACAAGTGCATTTTTTTTCTCTTTCATGCAAAAGGGGTTTCCAGTCAACCATAAATGTAGATATTGTCTTTTCTCTAATCAAGGAAGTCAATTTAGCTATCTCTGCAAGTTCCATCATCTTCACCAACCATTCCTCTATTGTGGGTAGTACCAAACTTTTCTACTTTTGAGCATATAGTAATCTCACTGCAATCATCATATATAAAAACAAAGTTCCATGGCTTTTTTCTAGTTGTCTGTCCATTAGTCCCCAAAGAAAAGTCATTATTGCTTGATTTATACATTGGCTCACTGTTTGTTTTTCTAGCCCAACATGTTTTCAGAAGACTCTGAGCAGCTGAGTTTTAAAAGAGAGAGAGAAAAGGAAAGTGCAACTGAATGCCCAACACTTACCATTCCAAGTCTCAGTTAAATAAAATGCATGTGGCAAACACACCCTTTCAGAGCTACTTCTAGTCCTTAGTGTCCTACTGAAAAGAATAAATGGGACTAGTGCCAAATCTCCTCTTGTGCAAGTGATAAGAAGCTGCTGTCAACTGAGGTGGATCCATAGACCATCTAGTCCAGGATCTCACTGGATGGAAGCAGATCCCAAAGGAAAAAGCTTTTTCACCCCTAGTATCAGAGACCTATCAACTGCAAATCTTATTTATTTACTTATTTATTTACTTATTTATTTATTTATTTACTTATTTATTTATTTGATACACTGCCCATCTCACTATAAAAGTGACTCTGGGCAGCTTACAAATTAAAAATAAATAAAAACTATTATAAAAATACAAAAATACAAAAGATAGAAGATAAAAGAGGGAAACTAAAAGGCAGAGAGAGCGTCTTAAACCACCCACCACCCCCAGGGCTGCCTATCGCTCTTGGACCCCCAAGCTAGTTGGCAGAGCCTGGTCTTGACGCTCTTCCTGAAGGCCAGAAGAGTGGGAGCCACCTCACTTCAGGGGCATGATGTTCCACAGGGCGGGGGCAACGGCAGAAAAGGCTGTCCTCCTTGACCCCACCAGTCAAAATTCTTTAGCCGACAGGGTGCTTAGCATGCCCTTCCTGCTGGACCGGGTGGGATGGGTCAGTGTGACTGGGATAAGACAGTTCCTCAGGTAAAGAGCCAGTTTGGTCCAGTGATTAAGGTGCTGGGCTAGAAACCAGATGACTGAGAGTTCTAGTCCCGCCTTAGGCATGAAAGCCGGCTGGGAGACCTTGGGCCAGTCACTCTCTCTCAGCCCAACTCACCTCACAGGGTTGCTGTTGTGGGGAAAATAGGAGGAGGAAGGCTTATGAGGTATGTTCGCTGCCTTGAGTTATTTATAAAAGTAATAAAGGCGGGATAGAAAACAAACAAACAGACCGGGGCCCATGCCATGAAGGGCTTTAAAGGTGATAACTAACACCCTGAATTGGACCCAGAAGCACACTGGCACCCAGTGCAGCTCATGCAGCAGAGGTGTCACATGTGCAACTGCAACTTCCAGAAACTTCTATCAGATCTTACATACTGATTCCAAATACTAGCCATTGGTACTACAATACTGATACATTGCTACCTGGACCAGACCAAGAAATAAACTCTACAGAAGACTAAAAACTACTTTTATTTAGATTGACCATAGTAACATAATCTCATGAGTCTGATTGTGCTGCCTCTGCTCCCTCTTTTGTACTCATGTAAACTAGGGGGGATTCTGTCTGAGATGTTTTTGTAATCCACCCCCGTTGTCTGGGCTCAAGCAATGTTTCCTTCTTTGTTGCTTTGGTAGCGGATCTTCCCTCTCTCTGCCAAGGCCATCCCCTTTACACTAAGTCATATTGTCAATCGGCTGATTGTACTGTATAATCCAAATTCAGATCAGAATGTAAAGCATGCTTAAGGATGAATTCCATAGCCACAATTTGTACCCCTAGTTTGTTTTTTAAATTATCTTACCCATGGTGCAGAATGTCATCTATGGCTACAATACCTGGGCTGTTATACTCCAGATGACACCAGCCTGCAGCAAAGAAATAAGGACCTATGGATCTCTTTGCTGCCTTTTAGTGATTATCCAGGTAGTTGCAGCCCAAATATGGTAACCCTAGTGTCATCCAAGCCCAGAATAATGGTTAACGGTAAAGTACTGGAATCCTTTGAAAGTGGCTATTATTCTAGCCATCAAAATTCACTCTTTGCTTAGTAAATGGTGAAGTTTCTCCTCCTTAGCATTTCTGACCAGGAGTTGAAAATAAAGAATGTGCAGTCCTGCTTCATCATTTCATTTCATTTTTCTTTCTTGCAGATCTGAAACAATGGAAAACAATCTGTTGTGATGTTCTCAAGCATCTTTAGTTCCAGATTTTGTTATCTGCTTTCACTGAGAAATTGTTCAAACAAATGGCCCAGTTATAGTGGGGAAGAATATCTACTTGCTCTTGAGAATTAACCAGGGATAAGTAATTTATGCAAAATCAAAAAAGGAATGTCTACACTAGGAATGTGGGAGAAATTAATTCAGTTCACATGATACACGAGTACGTATAATTTTGCATGTTTGAACTTATATGCAAATCAAAACTGTGTTTTTATCAAATCTTAAACACAAAAAGGAATAGAATGAAGTGAACTTAAAATTAGGGAAATCAGAATTTGAAAGAAAAGAGCATCATTGTCTGCCATGATTTCAAGCTAAAGTGTGTTGTATACACAAGGAAGCTGTGAGGCTATTATAATCTGTTAGTTATAACAGGGAGGACAAATTCACTAAAAGAATTTGGGGCAATATTTGTCCACTTACTTACTGAATGCAGAAACTGGAAATCTATGTAGGAACCAAGAGGACTTATTAAATGTCATATCAGTCAATAAGAATATAAGCAGTGTGCTGCTGGATTGGCCCCCTGGCCCATCAAGTCCAGCATTCTGTTCTCACGGTGGCCCACCGAACTGTACAAGGAAGCCCACCAGTCTCCCAACAGATGGCCTTCGAGACAGTCCCATTGCCATCAATTGATCCCCATGACTTTCATGAATTGGCCCAACCCCTTTTTGGAGCCAGCCCAGCTGGTAACCAGCACCACAATAACTGGAACAATTGAGAAGGAACAGAACCAGAAATATCTCCAGCCCATAGATAAAGAACAGTGATGGAAGTGGGCATCTTTTAGTGGGAGAAGGAAGTAGAGGCCGCTGATAATTTGAAAAGCTCAAACCCAACCCATGCTATTTTACTGCTTGAGAAATTGAAAGATGCCCCCTTCCAAATCAACTGGATTAGTATATGGAATTTATTTTAGTACTGAAAACTGGACAGTGTCCTTCATTGTACTTAACAACAGCAAGCTAGTTTAAGGAGCACATTCATCGCTGTTCTCCAATATCTTGCAGCTGATCCACAACCTTGAACAGGTTACCATTGCCTGAGAGTAGGATTAGCCTTGTCTGCAAGCCTCAGAGCATAAGAGCCCTGCCGGATCAGGCCAAAAGCTTATCTAGACAAGCATCCCATTTCTCACTACGACCAACCAGATGCAGCCAAGAAACTCACTGGCAGGATTTGAAGCAATAATCCTTATCCACAGGGCTGGCTCTCAGCTAAGGCTGAGTAGGCACTGGCTAGGGGCACCATGATTTGGGGGGCATCAATCCCCTCCCACCAAATATATAATCAATAGATGAACATTTTGAGGAGTGGACAAGAAACTCATCACTTGGCAGGCAGCCTCTCTACCCGCCGCACACTCTCCTTTGCCCCACGCCCTGGTATTTATGCTTCTGTTTGTTTCTCCCCATGCTTGGATACAGTTCAAAGTTTGGCAACTCTCTAGACAGCTGAGGAAGCCCAGAGAAACAAGAGGGTGTCTTTTGGAGATTCCTAACAAAATTGGAAAATGAGCCAAACCTTAGGGGGTGTCATGAATATTATTTTGCCTAGGGCACCCAAATGTCTAGAGCAGGCCCTGCTTGTCCATTGCTAGTAGCAGCGCTGCCTGTTATTCTGGAGATAGTAACCACTGATGGTCCTGTTCTTTGTGAATTTGTTTACTCCTCTATTAAAGCTCTTGGTAGTGAATCCCATAATTTGATTATGCATTGTGGTAAAGAAGTAATTTTTATCAATCCCAAATTTCCTCCAATTTGGTTTCCATCCAACAGCCTCTTTAGACCCTAGCCCTAAAGGCCTTCCTTCTCATTTTTCCATCTACTGCTATATTTTCAAACTGCAAGCCACTCTGAAGGACCCAAGTATTGAATGATGGGACATTTAAAAACTGAATGATCAAACATATTTAGAGAAAGTGATGATCCCAAGCCATGCCGCTTAAAGACCGTGTTCTCCATGAAGATGCAGTTGCAACCAGAATGGCCCTGAGATATTTCAGCATTCTCCTTTCATCTGAGAAGGAAAATCCATTCAGGTGTTACCGGTTTTTCTCCTGGGTGCCCTTGAGTGCCAGCTCCTTTTTATAGACCCTCTCAGCCCTTCCTGCACCAAGAGCATAATAACAACATTGAACGATGATCGTCGCACAGGAAACATTTCGCTGTGGGGGGCTCAATTACACAGCAGACTGGATCCTGCCTGTGCCTCCCTGGCTCCAAAGTACACCATAACAGATGGCACATGCTGATGGCAAATCAGGAAGGAGAAGCACACTATGATTAGTGGGTCCTTTTGCAATGACCTTTTGACAGAAATCACAGGGTACTGTGCTAAACAATCAGCCTAACTGGAAAACAAGGCAGTCTTCAAAAGTGGGGGTAGAACGGAAGTAAGCAACATTCAAACAAAAAGGCATACTTTCTCCTCTACTTTCCAATAATATGTGAAGTAATCGTCTATGGACCTCCTTTGTTCTAGCCTCTTCCCTCAGGAGTAGGAGTTTGGATACGGGTTTGAGTCAGCGTTAAAGGGAAATGAAATCACTAGAGTGAAACTCCTAGTCTTCCCTTATTGTTTTAAGTACATTTACATCAGGAATTAAGAACCTGTGGCTCGCAAGAACCTGAAAAGCAGCTTCAAGCATCCCTCACCATTAATCAGTTGGCCATTGCTGGGAGTTGTAGTTCAGTAACATCTGGAAAGCCCAAAGTTCCCCATTTCTTATTCCTAACTTTTTTTCAAGGAGTTGTAAGTAAGGTGTGTGACTCTCCACTCAATATGGCCTTCATAAAAGTCCTGGGAGTTAAACTATGGGAAAAGAAAGGTGACCCAAGAACTTCATGGTTGAATAAAAATGATTTTCATTTAATTATTTTATTTTACTTTATTTTTGAGATTTATATGGCCACCCAACTCAGACAAATGTAATTCTGAGTGACTTACATCAAGAAACAGAAATACAAAATACAGTTAAAATCACAACAGCTACAGTTAATAGGTAATTGGGAACCCACAATATGCATTGCAGCTATCCAGGTAGGAACTCCTATTATGCTGGCTCCAACACCCAAGGAAGAATCAAGTTTTTTATGCCTTTCTAACCAAATGTCAGATCATTCCAGAGGGCAGGAATTTTGAGTTGAAATCTTTTGAAACCCAAGGTTTCACAATCTTATCCTCTAGTCACTGTGACGGTTCTTGCCATACCTCTCCTCGTGGGCACACTGTGTGATGCTTTTGTTAGCATGAAAACATGCAAAATTGAAAATAGTTCATATTATGGTCCTAGACCAGTGTTTCTCAACCGTAGCAACTTTATTCATTCATTCATTCATTCATTCATTTATTTACATTTCAAATTTCTATCACCGCCCATCTCTCCCGAAAAGGGGACTCTGGGCAGTTTACAATCAGAATTAAAACACATAAATTACAATATAAATAACTCTATAAAAATAAAATAGATATAAAATATAAAATATAAAATCCAGCAGTGCAGATCTTGTGTGTTTGGGAGAGATCTATAATAGCCACCCCCAAGATGAACTGGTGGCCCTCCCACCCGGGCAAGGTGGCAGAACCAGGTTTTTAGGTTCTTCTGGAAGTCGAGGAGCGAATGGGCCTGTCTCACCTCCGGGGGCAGAATATTCCAGAGGGCGGGTGCCACTGCAGAGAAGGCCCGCCTCCTGGACCCTGCCAGGTAGAATTCCTTTACCGGCGTGGTTTGTAGCATGCCCTCTCTGCATGACCGGGTGGGGCGGGTTGATGTTAGGGGGATGACGTCTCTCAGGTAACCTGGCCCCATCCATGTAGGGCTTTAAAGGTGATAACTGTTGCAGAATGCTGGGAAAGCCTTTAGCCCAGGAGAGGTCAAAAAAGTCACACACCAAGCATTTCTATAAAAATAATTTATTTACAGAAAACAAAAACAAAAGCAAAACATTTAAAGGACCTAGCTCCCTTTTTGGAGCAAGCCTTGCTGAGCTACATTTCCAGCAGAGAGAAAAAGAGGAAGTGAAGAACAAGTCCGGGCAGGTCCTCCCATCCCCCAGGCTATTTGCATGAAGCACGTGAGAGGAGACAATCTAATACAACCCCTTCACCTGGCCAAAATGATTTGATACAATAGCAGTCTTAATCTGTTAGTAGGAAAACCTCAACACTCCCCTTTTTACACTACAGATTAAGATGCAAACCAATCTTCTCTGACTTTATATGTCTTTCCATTCACATTACCATTATCTCCCCTTTGGTTTAACAGAAAGCTACCATTCTTCTTCCTGTGTTTTTCCAAACCTAGGTAATTGGTCACAACTCCAAGGCCTTTTTTTTTTTTTTTTATATGAAATGGCTTTTCATGCAGGCTTCAAAATCAAGCCTTTTTCTGTTGATGTGAACAGCAGCAAATCATCAACATAAATGCACAGATACATACAGCCTTGTTTGTCCTTCCTCATATATACACAGGGATCTGCTTTTCCTTTTTCAAAACCAAAATTCTGCAGTTTTTCATCTACTTTTTGGTTCCAGGATCTAGCAGCTTGTTTTAACCCATAGATTGACTTCTGCAGTTCACAGACTAGATTCTCCCCTTTTTCATAGCCAGGGGGTTGCTGCATGTATAATCTGTGGTCTAAATCACCATAGAGAAATGCAGTTTGAATGTCATAGTGGTTAACTGACATTCCCTTGAGTGCAGCAACTTTTAACAGTAATCTAATTGATTCACCTTTAGTAACTGGTGCAAAAGTCTTGTCAAGTCTAAATTTTTCCTTTGAGTGAACCCTTTTGCAACCAACCTTGCTTTATATTTTTGGATTTTGCCATCAGCATCCCTTTTCAGTTTGAAAACCCACCTACAACCCAGACAGCGTTCATTGGGAGGTAGATTGACCAGTTTCCATGTTTTATTTTCTTTCAAGGATGCTAATTCCTGTTGCATGGCAGAATGCCAATTTGGTGCAATCTCAGGTGGTAAAGCATTCACTTGTTCTAAAGACTCAGGTTCTGTGAATATGTGAAAAGCCTTTACTGTTTCAGCCTGAAAACGTGATGGAGGAACGCCTTTATTACTCCTCTGAGATCTGCGAGGTAATACAGGGCTTAAATTTTGACTCCTATCACTTTCCTGAGAAGCATCTATCTCATCAGACAGATCTTCAATTTGCTTTTCTGGTTTAATGTCCTCATCAGGCAAAAGATCACCATCAGCAAGTCCTTGCTGTTCTCTTGTGGTGGTCAGTTCAACTGGAGAGCTAGAATTTAATCTCCCCCAGTTTTGTTCAGCAAAAGAAGCGCTTTTGCTAATTATTAATTTCTCTCCCATTATGAACCTGTAGCTCCTCTGGCTTTGTTCATAGCCAACAAAGATGGCTTTCTTTGTTGTGGGGCCTCCTTTCCTTCTCTGCTGTTTTGGAATGTGAACCCATGCAGTGCTACCAAACACTCTAAGATGGCTTACCTTTGGTTTCACACCATAAAACAAATGGAATGGAGTGTCCTGAATCATAGAGTTATACAACCTGTTCTGAACATAACAAGCAGTCGATATAGCTTCTCCCCAGAACTTAAAACATAATCGTGAATCTTTTAACATGCATTCCATCGCATTTTGCAAGGTCCTGCCCTTTCTTTCAGCAACACCATTTTGCTGAGGGGTGTACGGGTTAGAAAGAATTTGTTCTATCCCCTTTTCCACTAGGAACCTTCTGAATTTGTGAGAAAGGTATTCTCCTCCTCTATCACATTGGAGTGCAGATACAGGCCTAGGGAATTTTCCATTTGCCCATGTCACAAAACCTTTAAATTTCTCAAATGCCTCATCTTTATGTTTTAAGATGTAGATAAATGTGTATCTTGAGAAATCATCAATGATGGTCATTGCATACCTTGCTTGTCCAAGACTTGGAGCAAAAGGACCAATAATATCAGAGTGTACAATTTCCAAAGGTCTAGTTGTAACTCTGTCACTGTGCTTACTCACAGGAGCTTTTAGTGTTTTGCATTCTTTGCAAACTACACAATCTAAGTATTTATCACAGGGTTTTATCTTTAGGTCAGCACACAGCTGTGGCATTTGTGCTATATACTTGTAATTAGCATGACCAAGTCTCCTGTGCATCAGGTGTACACATTGGTCATGATATGGTGTGTTGCCAACTGCAGCCTTGCAGCTTGGCTTCCTTGCATTTTGCACAATGTACAAGGAGTCTTTTAACATACCAGTAGCACACAATTTCCCATTTTTACGTATCTCACAACCATTTTTCTTAAATGTTATGATATACCCTGTTGCAGCCAATTGTGCCACAGATAAAAGGTTTGATTGTAAATTTGGCACATACAACACACCTTTTACAGTTTCTCCTAAGCAGGATAAATACAAGTCACCTTGTCCCATAATTTTGGTCACAGACCCATCAGCCAAAGATACACTTTGTCTTTCAGTTTTAGACAGTGACACAAAAGAGCTTTTACAATTACATAAATGACAACTGGCCCCAGAATCTAACACCCATACATCAGAATTACCCTTCTCAGCAACCTGTGCAATTTGGGTTGTCTGAAGAGCCTTCTTCTGTGTTGCCCTTGTGTTCTTCTGCTCTGTCTTTCTACTCTTGGGTCTCATGGCACAGTCTCTTTGCAAATGTCCAGCTGAACCACAAGTGAAGCATCTCTGGCTTGCTAGCGCTGTGCCCTCAGGTTCCTTTCCCTTCTTTTCCCTCATTTTCTGGTCTTGCAGCTTTCCAGAAGAGATGGGGGGGGATCTTTCCTCTCTCTTCTCCCATTCAGCGAGTAAGCGCTGTGTAACATACGATGGGGTGAGGTCTGCTTCAGGCATAGCCTCCAGGGTACAAATCAGCGTGTCCCACGTTGCATTCAGTGAGGACAGGAGGATATAGGATTTTGTGAGAGGTGTAAATTCCATTCCTCTCTCCTGCAACTCAACAAACAGCTGCTGAATATAATGCAGGTGCTCAGGAAGGCTATCTCCTTCTGCAAGGTAGGCTCTGTACAGCTTTTTCGTCAGAGTAACTTTACTCCCTGCTGTTGCCTTTACATATAAGTCTCTCAAAGCGTCCCAAAGTTGCTTTGCAGACTGCATGCCTCGCACGTGGACTAGCTGATTGTCCTGAACTCCCAAAATAATGGTGGCTCTAGCCCGCTCATCCTGTCTCAGCCATTCAGCACTGGGATTTTGGGGGGTTTGCTCACCAATTGGCAGCCAAAGATCCTCTCTGCGAAGATACATTTCCATCTTCAGGGCCCAATTCAAATAGTTGGTCTCTGATAGGCGCTCCAGAGGCATCGCTGAGGGCTGGGAGGCAGCCATGGCTTCTTCCTTCTTTTGCAAGTCACCTCAGCTAGCTTCTAAGTCCTGCAGACCGGCAGTTGCTGGAAAATCTCCAGGTGGCTCCAAAGAAAATCTTCACAGGTCTTTGCTACCTGCCTTTAAATTGTGCATGAGGTGTGGAGCTGACCTCTCTTTTCTCTCTGGGTTTTACTGGGCTGTTTTACTGGGCCCATAACCTGTTGCAGAATGCTGGGAAAGCCTTTAGCCCAGGAGAGGTCAAAAAAGTCACACACCAAGCATTTCTATAAAAATAATTTATTTACAGAAAACAAAAACAAAAGCAAAACATTTAAAGGACCTAGCTCCCTTTTTGGAGCAAGCCTTGCTGAGCTACATTTCCAGCAGAGAGAAAAAGAGGAAGTGAAGAACAAGTCCAGGCAGGTCCTCCCATCCCCCAGGCTATTTGCATGAAGCACGTGAGAGGAGACAATCTAATACAACCCCTTCACCTGGCCAAAATGATTTGATACAATAGCAGTCTTAATCTGTTAGTAGGAAAACCTCAACAATAACCAAGACCTTGAATTGGACCTGGAAGCAAACTGGTACCCAGTGCAGCTTGCGCAGCAGTGGTGTCACATGTGCCGATCTTGGCGCACCAATAACTGCCCGTGCAGCCGCATTCTGGACCAGTTGAAGCTTCCGGATACTCTTCAAGGGTAGCCCCATGTAGAGTGCATTGCAGTAGTCTATGTGGGAGATGACATACATACATAACAATACTTTATTGGCCAAGTATGATCAGACATACAAGGAATTTGACTTCGGTGGAAGAGCTCTCAATATATCTACACAACATCAAAAATAAACAATAATAAAGCAACAATGTTATTTACTAAAACCATACAATCAAGAAAGAAAAAAAAATTGAAGGAAATAACAATGAGGGCAGGAGTGACTGTTCGGAGGGCCTCTCGATCCAGGAAAGGGCGTAACTGGTGCACAACACAAAGTTGCGCAAAGGCCCTCCTGGCCACGACTGCCACCTGCTCATCAAGCAGGAGCTGTGAGTCCAGGAGGACCCCCAAGTTATGCACCAGGTCTGAATGGGGCAGTGCAACCCCATCCAGAACTAAAGATGCTAACTTCCTGAATACAGAGGAGTCATCAACCCACTCCATCTTACCAGGGTTCAGTTGAAGCCTGTTGTTCCCCATCCAGACCCCCACAGCCCCCAGGCACCTGGAAAGGGCAGCCACAGCATCACTTATTTCACCTGGCATGGAGATATATAACTGAGTATCATTGGCATATTGATGGTACCTCATCCTGTGGTGATAGATGATCTCACCCAGCAGTTTCATGTAGATGTTGAATAGGAGAGGAGAGAGAACCAAACCCTGCAGCACCTCGCAATGGAGGGGTCAAGTGGCAGATCTCTCCTATCACCACCAATTGGAACTGGCCCTGGAGGGAGGGGGTGAACCAGTGCAAGACTATGCCACCCACCCCCAACTCCCTGAGCTGGCCCAAAAGGATACCATGGTCGATGGTATCAAAAGCCGCTGAGAGGTCAGGAAGAGCCAGTATGGATGCTCTCCCTCCATCCCACTCTTGCCAGAGATCATCCATAAGTGCAACCAATGAAGTCTCTGTCCCATATCCTGGCCGGAAACCTGACTGAAAGGGGTCCAGATAATTCGTTTCATCCAGAATCCTCTGGAGCTGCAGCGCAACCACTTTCTCAACCACCTTTCCCAAAAATGGAAGGTGGGAGACAGGGCAAAAATTGCCCAATATAGTAGGGTCCAGGGATGGCTTCTTCAGGAGCGGGTGTACAAGTGCCTCTTTGAAAGCAGCCGAAAACTCGCCTTCCCTCAAGGATGTATTAACCATCGCCTGGATCCAACCACAAGTCACCTCCCGGGCCTTTTTTACCAGCCAGGAGGGGCAAGGGGCAAGATGGCATGTGGTTGCATTTGCAGTCCGGAGGATCCTGTCCACTTCCTCAGGCCCAACAGGATCAAACCATTCCCAGATAACAGGGTAAGTACGTCCCTTTGGCATCTCCCCAGACTGTGCCTCATGCTTAGAGTCCAACTTAGAACGAATCTGAGTGATTTTATCCTGCAGATGCTGTGAAAACTCCTCCGCACGGCCCTGTAGTGGATTGCCGAATCCCCCTTACCCAAGAGGGATCAGGTAATCCTAAATAGGGCCACCAGGTGGCATTCTGCGGATGCAATAAGAGCAGAGAAATATTGATGTTTTGCCGCTCTTACCGCCACAAGGTAGGCCTTAATAGCAGCTCTAGCTTGTGTTCAGTCAGATTTGGTCCTTGTCTTCCTCCAGCGTCACTCTAGACATCTCTTAATTCTCTTCAAAATCCGCAGCTACTACATAAACCATGGAGAGTGCCAGGTCAGATGAGGCAAGAGAGGCTGCAGAGGTGCGATCCTGTCCAAGGCCCCCACCGCCTCCCTATTCCAGGCAGCAGCCAGGGCCTCCACTGGACCGTGCAGTAGATCCTCGGGTATAACCCCCAGCTCCCTCTGAAACCCTACCGGGTCCATCAGTCGCCGGGGGCGGAACAATCGAATGGGTCCTGCCTCCCTGCAGAGTGGGGCAGCACCAGAGAATCTCAAGGCCACCAGGGTGTGATCTGACCATGACAATGGGGACAGATCTAACTCTCCCCTCAGATCACATTGCCACTGCTCCGACAAGAAAACCAAGTCTGGGGTGAGGCCACTGTCTTGAGTCGGGTCCCGAATAATCTGGGACAGGCCCATGGCTGCCATGGTGGCCATGAACTCCCGAGCCGCCTCCGAGGCACGCCCCAGGGACGGCAGGTTGAAGTCCCCCAGAACCATGAGCCTGGGATACTCCACCGCCAGCCCCGAGACGGCCTCCAGCAGCTCAGGCAGGGAGGTTGCCACACAGCAGGGAGGCTGGTACAGCAGCAACACTCCCAACTGCTCTTGGGCACCCAACTTGAAGAACAGGGTCCCACAACCAGCCACTTGTAGAGCAGGGCCACTGAAGGCCACTAGAGACTCTCAGATCACAACTGCTACCCCTCCTCCCCTGCCCCGGCATCTCAGCTGATGCCACACCTGAAACCTGGCTGGGCACATTTCTGAAAGGGCTACACCCACTTCTGGGCCCAGCCAGGTCTCAGTGATACACGCCAGGTCAACCCCCTCCTCTGTGATTAAATCGCATATGAGGGGGGCCTTGTTGTTAACTGATCTGGCGTTAAGCAGCAGCAGTCAGAAGCCAGGGCCTTCAAGGATCTGCTGACCAGGGCCTGGGTCTGAACACAGAGGGCCGGAACACGCCACTAGTAACAAACGCCGGGGGCGTCTTCCCTGAAGATGGCCTGGCCTCCAGTTCCCACCATAGCATCCCTGGCCTGTCACCACCTCAATAGAGTGACCCGCCCTACAGCCCCCAGAGTTTCCAAGCCCAGTTGCCTCCATTCCCAGACCTCTGGAAACCCTGGATTGAAACAAGGGTCCCCTCCCTCACGCACCAAACCTCCCACACACAATCAGCCTCAAGTGATGGCAGGCTCTCCCAGTTCACCAGCTCTCACTCTCGGCACTTTTTGGGCCTAGCCACCACCGATGCACATATGCACACACTCACCGCACCCCCCCAACCTCTCTCACTGATTACGGGGGCACCCCACCCACTCCTACCCTCCCCTATCTCTCACTTAGGGGGGATACTCTTACACAACTGAAAAACAAGGGCTCCCCCATACGTCTCTCACCCGATGAGCACCCCACTGGCACCAAGGGGATCCTAAAACCCTCTGCTGCCCCCCAATAATTGGGGGAGCAACCAGTCCTCCACTATGATGTTTGCTGAAAAGTCTATCGCGCTAGCACACCCCACTCCTCAAGGCTGGGACCCACTGCTGGGATTAGCCGGCTCAGTGAGATTCCAGCAAGGCAAATTCACCACAGGGGGTGCAAGTTCTTCCCCAGCCACTGAGACCACCAGGCCTGCCAGAGGTCCACCAGTCCGCTGAGCTCCACCACTCCACTCACTACGCCTCGGCTTCCTGCGTCTATCCAAAATTCAACCACTTTTGGATGTTTGGTCATCCCCTTTTTAGCATTTCTGAGTCCTTTTACTACCATAAGCACGCTGTGAGTTGCATTAATTGACCTTGAAGAATTGGCAGATATGCCATATAATGGAACAGAACCTTGATGGGAAGGTATTTCCTCTATCCAGGAGAGAAGTGAGTAATTACCTTTGAAATATATGTGTTCCTTCACAGTAGCACAAACAATTCAGGAGAGTTTGGAGGTATTTTGCTGAACTGTTGCTATCTCCTTTTTAGTCTCCTGACAGGTCATCATTCCACTCGGCAAGTCCCTTCACACTCAGGACTTTCAAGGAAAATATGTACAAATGAGGCAGCATCAACATACAGGAAAGGGAAACCAAAATCAAAACAGTTGACTGGTATGGATCTCTTGTTTGTTTTGATGGAGTTTCTCCAGTAGTCATTCTCAACTTTTTAGGTCAATAACTTTTTGAAGAAAAGCCTTTTAAAAAAAAAAAAAAAAGGATTTTAATTAAAGATTTTTAATTATGTACAAAATCTATGGGTCCAAGTCAAGATTAACTGCCCTGGGAACATGTCAGTCTGCTCACTACAATCTCTGGTAGGTTTAATACATAGCTTTCCCACCTTTATTAGAGGATTATGCTGGGAACAACTTTAAGGAGACAGTAGGCATGAGCTTTTTCAGCTGGCTTCTTTAAAAGAGCAGAATGAAATTTTACTAGCTTGGTCCGCAATGTCATATTGGAATTTTCTTCTGCATTTTTCTAATTATTTTCCTTCAGTTTAATGGAGTGAGATGGCTTTTAATTAGTTTTCCAAAGGACATCACTTCAGTAAAATTTGCATGGGTTAGATGAGGATATTTCGCTCTTAACTTAGTTATGAGATGGCCAAGAGTTGCATATGAATGTCCTGTCTTTCATTGTCAAATCTTCTGTTCATATATCCTCCCTCCCTGATTTTTAATAATTAGCATTTTTATGTGGTATATGCTTGTATATAAGTACAATAGAAATTGCAGGGAGTTAGACAGCATATAAATTTAATAAATTATTATTGTTTGTGGCACAGTCAGCCAGATGTTTAGACTGGATTTGGCATTTTTGTCCACCTGTTGAGTTCTTCCCAAGGACCTGGGATAGGCAGATGTTGTGGTTTAATAATATTAAAAGTATTGTCACAAGATGTAAGTTGTGTTGGTATTTGGTTGTTTTGCAAGTAGCAAGCCACTAAGTTACTATTGTGACAAATCACTCTGCCAAAGTCAGAAGGTCAAACTTAAGTATCCTCAGGTTGGGGTGCGAAAAGAATGACCAAATAAGATAAAGCTGCTCATTGCCTAGGGGAAGCTTGCCACCAGAAAGGTTTAGTTTTCTGTTTAAGCCCAGCAGCAGCAGCAGTTCGCTCTTCCTACTCAGAGCGTATCTGTGTGTATGAGCTTGTAAAGCTTTTGTGCCTATCCAGGATAGCTGGATATGAAACTGTTTATGTTTTTATGCTTTCTGTAAATACATTTATTTTTATAGAAATGCCTGGTGTGTGTTTTTTCTGATCTCTCGGGCCAAACACTTTCCAGCACTCTAACAAGCTGTTCCAAGTAAAGCTGCCTTTTGCAATTGTCTGATGGTGATTTTGTCAATGCCGGTGGTGTTCAAGTGGTGCTCCAGATGTTTTGGAATTGCACCAAGGGACCTATTACTATTGGGACTATCTTTGCTTTCTTTGCCACAGTCATTCTACTTCTATTTGCAGGACTTTATATTTTGTGATTTTCTTCAGTCCTTTCTCTTCTATTCTGATGTCACCAGGTATTACAATGTCCACTATCCAGACTTTTTTGTCTTTCTTATCAACAACTGTTAAGTCTGGGGTGGTGGTTGTTATTGTTATCTCTTCTTCCCACAACAGTCCTGGGAGGTAGGCTGGACTGTGAGGAAATGACTGGCCCAAAGTCACCCAGGACTGAGGGTGGACTAGAATCTGGGTCACCCTGCTTCTAGTCCAACACCTTACCCACTACACCACACTGACTCCCATACTTCATTTAAATCCCAAACGGTGTCACAAGGGAACTTCTCCCATGGGGCTTTTTTTAGATTTGGATGCAAGGCCAGCTAGGATTGCAAAGGGATGGAGAGGGATGAAACAGAAAAAAGAATGCCACATCAACTTCTGCCACCTCACAGAGGCATCACAGGTAACCAGGTTGATGAAGAAGTGATAACACAGTTGTGATGATATCACAACCCCAACTCCACTGTTTTGTACTTTGCATCTCAGATCAGGCACAAGTACACAAGTCACAAGATTTACGTTGTGATATCATAATGAATGTTTTCTCACTCGTCCTCTACAGGAGTCCATGCCACCACCTCACACCTATAAATTAAACTCATAAGCACTATTAAAGGAAAATTTTAAAACATTCTAAAACACTCTGAGAATGAGGTAGAAAACAGAAGGCTTCTTCCCAGAGAGAGAAGTTTCAAGAAGCTGGAAGGAGCTTGTGGATGTATTTCTGAAAGGAACCCCTTTCAGTAATGTTTGAGGGATTATGGAAGATAATCATAGTGTCAGAGGAATGAAGACAGTCAAATGTTGCTTCTGTCTCCCAAAGGGAAACAGAGGAGCCAGGTAACTGCAGACCAGATAGCTTGATGTCAGTCCTGAGCAAAACTCAAGGACAGATTATTAATTCATTTGATCATTTAGAAAACAATGCATTGCTTGGCAGAGCCAGTATGGGTTGATCAAGACCATGTCATGCCAAACCAAAAAACTCAACCACAGCCCCATCTTGGGACCATACTGTGGATGTCCACGATCCCCACCTCTGAAGTGGTCTATTCCAGGGTGACTTGGAGATGTCATGAATGCTCTCTGCTCTACTGCTGCTCATCAGTCTTTCACCAGGAGCACAAGGTCTTTATGCAAAGTTATGTTCTACCTGCCAGTGCAGGTGAGAGACCAGAATACAGAAACTAACAAGAAGCAGGAAGCAAAGAGTCTTAATATGGTGGTCTGAACAAAAAATGCACCACAGCCCATCAATGCACCATAGGACTTACTTGTCAATGAACCCTACCTTTTACAGTAGGTTACTCCATGTGTGAAATTATCGATACAGAGGGTAATAAAATGATAGAAGAAAATATTAAAGAATTTAAATAAAGGAGGGCTAGCTTTCAAACCTATTATATAACTCAAAATGGTAATAGGAGAAAGCACACTAGGAAATCGGAAGGTGGATTAATAGATATCTGCTTTAATAGATAGCTTTATGATATGTGCAGTCACATATGCGTGTGGGAACAGGTGCTTTACTGAGACAAAATTAGCCACTGTTTTGGAAACTTGCAAATCTAGTAAATGCTGAGAAAAGAAACAGCTCAAGAACTTCCCTACTTATTAAAATGGGCTGCTGTGCTCAGCTGTGGACAAGCGATGCAAGAAATCACTCAGTGGTCACTTCAGCATCCATGAGAAGGACAGCTTCTGCCAGCCGTGTGCGCAACAAGTTCTTACAGGATGCTGCTCTTGTCTGGAATACAATGCACACTGAGCTGCTGTAGCTCCAGTAGTTTGTCCGGCCGGTATCTCTCGCAGGCTGTCCTCCAAACCATTTCAAGAACATCTGAAGCATGCAGAGAAGGCAGCAATACCATGAAGAGAGGATCTGGAAACTATTGACAAGATCCTGCCTTTAACATGGAACAGCATCATGCTAACACGACTGTCAGCATTTACAAGGTAGACTCCCTGTTTACTGGTTTCCAGTGTGTGGGTGTGGGTGTGTTATGCTTGAATAACTCAAAACATCCATCCATTTGGAAGAGAAATATGAGTAGCCTGTGAGTCTGTAATGTGGATTGGTGCTTTGAGCTGTGGAAGAAAATGAAAAGCGGAAAGCAAAGAAGATTTGCATACAGAGTGGATGTACTTGCTCTGGGATTCTTTCTGGATAATTTAGCATGTAAAAGTGTTATTTTGAAGCAAAACCAGCCCTGCAGTCATACCTAAGAATGCAGAAGAGAGGGAAGCAGTCCACAAGAAGTACTGGGTTTTTGGTAATCAGAGCAGACAGCTAGAAGCACACAGCACGTTGCCTGGATACAAGTTACCAAGAGCCATGTTTTGGAGCTCTGGAATAAGCTGTTAGGAAAGAGCATGTTGGAAAGATATAGTTATTCTGCTCCAGGGAATCTTGGCTTGACTTGGGTTAGGAGCCTTTAAAACAGTGTTGTCATAGCCCAGCTCCACAAAGGAATGAAATAATTTCCTGGTCCCTCTTAGGCAGTGCCTCCTCCTGGATTCCATAACTCATTCCAAAAATTCAAGTGAATTTTACTCTTGCTTTCTGACCCTGAGTGGTGGACTTCATATTCAACTAACACCCAATCCTTGGTTCTTTATTAAGATCCCCAGCTGAGACTTTTACCTACACATACACATATACCTAGAACTAGAGATTATACAACAAACAGCCTTGACTCTTTAAAAAAAAAAAAAGAACAGTCCTGATAAAGAATATGAGAATGTATATCTACCAAAGGATTCGCCTGGCTAGACTATAAAGTCTGTCAATTGCTCCAGACTGGGATTGAAGTAACTTTTATTTTCCTTGCAAGTTTGCTATCCTTGGTACTGAAGCTGTTTCTTATACCTGTCCAGGGTGCTGAATGTGTTTGTCCCAGGCTTTTTCAATCATGCAATTGTTCTCTCCTGAGTTATCACCAGCTTGAACTGTGAAAGCCACAGTGGAGCACAATGGTTTAACCACAGTGGTTAAAGCTGTCTGAGAAACTGATTTCTGAAGAGACATTGATGTGACCACAACAGCGTTTTATGCTGGTTGCTCTCCAAAATCAATTTTCTTTTCATTGTGTGTAAAATGTAGGTGATCAAAAGCTTGTTTAATACATTGAGTTATTTCCCATTGTCCAGGATCAACCTTGAAACACTTTAGAGAAGCAATATTAATGACATATCCTCTATTTATTTCTTAAGACATTGATTGATTATGTGCTATCAAGTCAATGTCAACTCTTAGTAACCACATAGAGAGATATTCTCCATGACAATCTATCCCTAACCTGGTCCTTCAGGTCTTCCAACAGTGCACCCATCACCACTGTAACTGAGTCTATCCACTTTGTTTCTTCTCTTTCCTTCTACCTCTCCCAGCATTAAAGCCTTTTCCAGAAAACTGTGTATTTACATAATGTGTTTGAAGTAGGATAATTTGAGCCTGGTCATTTGTGCTTTGAATAAGAACTCTGGGTTGATTTGTTTGATACTCAATCTGTTTATTTTCTTGTCCATGGTTTTCTCAGGTCTTTTCCAACACCAAAGTGTGTGTGTACTGTATAGATATAATTTTTGTTTGTGAAAACAAAAAAAATCCATTCGAAATTGCCATGTTACAAAGCAAATGCCAGCCTCTACCATCATCTTCATTTAGAAAAGTCTTAAAATCATGGACCATAGAGTTGGAAGGACCATTTAGTTCATCAAGTTCATCTTCCCACCCCACCTCCATGCTAGTACAGGGAACCAAATGTTCAAGCATCCCTGACAGATGGCTGGTTAGCCTCTGGTTGAACTCTTCCAGTGAAGGAGAACCCACCATCTATCTGGGGAATGGTTCTATTGTTTATCTGCTCTTACTGTTAGAAAGTTTCTTCTAACACTTGGTCAGAATCTGCCTTGTTGCGCTAAATACATTATCCTGGGACTTGCATGCCAGAACGAGAGAGAAGAAGTCTTCTATGTGTCATCTTTTCAGGGATTTAAAGAGTGCTATCATCGTATTTTCCCTCAGTTCTCTTTTCTCATGGCTAAACATGCCCAGTTCCTTCAATCTTTCTTTGTAGGCTTTGTTTTCAGTCCCCTTGTCATCCTCACTAGCCTTCTCTAAACCTGTTCCAATTTCTCTAAATCCTTCTCAAGTTGTGGTGCCCATTTCTCTAACCTATCAAGAATTTTTTGAAATTGTTTTCTGTCCTCTAAAATATTAGCTATCTCATCCAAGTTTCTATCATTTGCAGAGCTGGTAAGCATTGCTTCCACTTCTTCATCCAAATCATTACTTTAAAAAGTCTAGAATTTCCAGGAGTGATTCTTGTGGTACCCCACTTGATTCTGTTCTCCAATTTGATGAACCACCATTAATGAGCAATCTTTGAGTATGTTTTCTGAGCCAGCTTGATAGACTTGTCATTCTATCCAACCCATAGGTAAAGGTAAAGGTTTCCCTTGACATAAAGTCCAGTCGAATCCGACTCTAGGGGGCGGTGCTCATCTCTGTTTCTAAGCCTTGGAGCCGGCATTGTCATAGACATTTCCGGGTCATGTGGCCAGCATGACGACTCGGAACGCCGTTACCTTCCCGCCGAAGCGGTACCTATTGATCTACTCACATTTGCATGTTTTTGAACTGCTAGGTGAGCAGGAGCTGGGACGAGCAACGGGAGCTCACCCTGCTGCGCGGTTTCGAACTGCCGACCTTCCGATCGGCAGCTCAGCGGTTTAACCCGCAGCGCCACCGCGTCCCTCTCTGCCTATTAATCAGCATGTCAGAAGATTTCCTTCTGGAAACTGCCAAACTGCCTTCAGAATGGCACTGTCTGGGAAGAGGTGTGGCATGGTCCCAAGGAAAACAGAATGCTCCAGAGTTCTCCAAAATGTCCCATTTGTGGTGGTTAAAGGCACTGAGCTAGAAACCAGGAGACCATGAGTTCTAATCCTGACCTAAGCATGAAGCCACTGGCTATATTTGGTTTTTTATCTGTATAATTTATCCTTTGTATTCATTTAAATTTATATTAGTATTATCTATCACCTTTATTCTTTTAAAATATATAATAAACTATAAATTGACCATGGATGAAACCAAGCAAGAGGGATCTTTCCCATTGCTCTCTCCCAATGACAGATTTTGTGTGCCACCCAATGTGCTCAGCTCCATAAATCCACCTTTGCTGTCTACATAATAAAGAGACTATAGGAACTGCACCTAAGATTGAGCCTTCCTTGATAATTTTTTGCTTTGTGGTTCCTCAATATACCAGTGTCTACAATTACCTGTGCATCGAATGCTTCACTGGTGGAGCATGTATTCTCACCAAGCCTATGTCTGCCACTGAGAACTATTTGAATGCACAAGGAACACAGTGTTAGCTTTACTTGAGTAACTGCTGAATCAGACTCAAAAACCTTGTCTGGACATAAAGTTAAGCAGACTTTCTTCTCTCCTCTCCCCATTTATTCCTCCCAGGTGATAGAAATGCTAGTCAGACATTCAGAGAGGCACTGAACGCTGGAAACTTTGTTTTGTTCCAATGGAAGATTTCATCTCCCAGATGAGGCTCAGTAGTAATTACATTAGAAAGCTCTCCTTGCTTGCCTTGTAAGAGGGGCAATATTTTAAAAAGATTTATTATTGCAAAGCTCTTCAATTTCCACTGAAGCAGGAAAACTTTAGAGTCCCATATTGATTAGAAAAGGGGATTGTGTTGCAAGGCAGAGCAAGCCCTAGAGACCTTTCCTTTCCTGCCCTTTGCTGGAAAATTGCATCTAACAACTGCATCCTCCCACTGCCCAAAACCTGGTGAATTATATGAATCAAGGCACTATTGCCAATTATTCATCCATATGCAGGTGTTGATAACCCCTAAATAGAGGGGAGGAAAGGTGTTTTCACTGCACAAGAAAATGAGTTTAGGAATGTGGTGGGAAGCCTTCAGAAGAAGGAATTAATAAGATGACTAAGAATTATCAGAAGGAAAAAGATCTGTTATCAGTCATTTAAAATTAGCAACATATATACATGCAAAGATCCACGTAACTAAGAGTTTCCTCAGCCACCGTATGGAATATGGTGTCCTGATATTATCAGAAGAAGAGGGGGCATGCACAAGATTTCCTATCTAAGTTTACCATCCCTGTAAGGTACATCCCAGGATGTTATAGGATTCTCAAGGCACTGAAGGTTTCCATGGCCTTTCTAGCCACATAGCTACAAAGGAAGGGTGTGGCCACTTTGGACACATCATGAATGATTCTTTATTTATCTGAGCATTTATAGATTTCAGGAAACGTGCACAACATCCCAAGAATACAATAAATGGTTAAAAGCCATCAAATGCGGGTTTCAATCTTGCATTTCCAGTTCAGAGATTTCAGAACTCCCTGGCAGCTACTGGGAATAAACAGCACAGATCGTCACTAGACAACTGAAGGCAGGGTACTTGTGCAGATTTTAATAATCAGCAAGAATATTGCATAAGTAAGCATTTTCACAGATAACTTGAACCTAAACTATTACGGCCCTGTTAGGAAATTTCTAGTACTTCGCATTTCATCTTGAAACTTCAGCTATTTAGGGCTCTCTGGGGAGTTACCAGCTCACTGAACCTGGGTTTGCTCTGCACCAGCTTGTGAATTCTTTTCAAGAGCTCTGCATGCAAATGTGTGTGTATTCTCTTCTAATGAATATATTTGGTATGTACTTTTCCTGTCTCTGATGCTGGAGGTACTGCAGAGTTCTTGTGATTGCCACCTTCCCTGTCATAGAATATGTCAACATTGTGATGGAGGGGCTAAAAATAATACAGTTCTAAGCTAAGTCAACAGATAGTGTCAAGACTTGAACCACTGGCCTGGGCAGAGATATACTTTAAGCCCTTTATTGAATTGTAATAACATAAGTCCCATCATAGAAAAAAAAACCAGAGTGAACGGCTGACATTGGACACATCCATGGTCTGTCCAGCAAAACATGCCCGTTGAAGTTCTATGGAAACAGACTATAAGTCATTTTAAAACAAAGCCTTGTGTAAGGCTTTATACAGCACAGTAAGCACCTGAAATTTGACCTGGAAAGCATCTGGTATCCAAAGCTTCTTGAAGATATCAACGGCTTCATAGTGTAACAGGCTACTCACACAAGGTGGTGGACTGTATTTTATTAGAATTTTTTAAACCAAACCTGGATGACCAGAAGTAGATTTTCTGAACCGAACAGGCAACGGTTTGGACTAGATGACCGTTATAGTTATATAGTCATATAGTCTAATAGCTGCTTAGATATTTTCCACTGATAAATGCCAATACTCAGTTACCCCAGTTAGCAAGGATGTCACACTAATCCTGCATCTGTAGACAATAAGGGATGTATAGTGGGAAACCACAGGCTGAAGACATATGGCCTTGCATCCAAAAGACTTCAGCTATTGGGCTGAGTGAGGCTCCTGCTCAACAGTCCAGACAATTGCAACACACAACAAGTAGGCAAAGGTGGACAAGACTCTTGACTTAAGGATCTCCAGATGCTCCTCTACAAGAATAGGATGGAATTCAAGGCCAATTAAAAACCCATTAGGAAACACTACACACCCTATGAATGTCCTCCACAATAATCTACTGCATCCAGGACAGAGAGAACAAATGAGAGGATATTTGTAGTAGTCTTCAGTTTTATGCTGCGTTATTAAACTATTTTCCTTTCTACATCTGGGCAGATGTGTCTCCGGAGGGTGCTGTGACAGAGAAAGTATGCTTCCTAGGTCCCATCGGGTGACACTGCTTAATGGATGTGACCTGAAGCACTGAGACGGATGTGCATTTCTTTTAGAAATTATTCAAATTGTGAATTGGGAGGAGCCACTGAGTACAACCCCTGGATCTCAATGCAGGAATCCAGTCCTCTTTCCAGCCTCTCCTTAAAGACACCCAGTGAAAGGGAATCCACATTTCTCCAGGCAATTGATTCTGCTCTTGGATTCCTCTTACTGTTAAGAAGTGAAGCAAGCAGCAACCCTTTCAGCTTGAAGGAGAGAGAGTTAAATCTCATATGCCCATTTATGTAAACTTGGCATCCAACATCTAAGGGGTGCATGATCAATTCCTATCAAATTCAGGCAAAAAGGATAAAAGAGAGACACTCTGAGAGCACAGAAAATTAAACCCAAGCTGTTGCCATGCACTTCAAGGAGAGAGACTTAGGGAGCACAAAGTTTGTTCTTTGTTCTTTCACTTCTCTCTCTCTAGAAGAGTTTTAGGTGACTTACAGGCTGTCAGAAACTCTCTGGGACCATGTGCCTGTGTCATGCCCACTGCATGCTACTCTTTGTTCTAATCTGAAAGCTGAGGTCTTGAATGTTGGCTAAGGCGTTATTTAAAAGCTGCCAAACTGGGGAAGGGTGAAGTGAAATGAGGCTGTGCAAATCACCCTCTTGTGTGTGGAAATGAGTCACGCCAGATAATTTTACAAACATAGGAAGCTGCCCTCATCTGTCAGACCATTGGTCTATTTAGCACTGTTTGGCCAAATGCTAAATTGCCTTGGAGCTTTTGTTGTTGTTTATTCGTTTAGTCGCTTCTGACTCTTCGTGACTTCATGGACCAGCCCATGCCAGAGCCTCCTGTCGGTCGACACCCCCAGCTCCCCCAGGGACAAGTCCGTCACCTCTAGAATATCATCCATCCACCTTGCCCTTGGTCAGCCCCTCTTCCTTTTGCCCTCCACTCTCCCTAGCATCAGCATCTTCTCCAGGGTGTCCTGTCTTCTCATTACGTGGCCAAAGTATTTCAGTTTTGCCTTTAATATCATTCCCTCAAGTGAGCAGTCTGGCTTTATTTCCTGGAGGATGGACTGGTTGGATCGTCTTGCAGTCCAAGGCACTCTCAGGATTTTCCTCCAACACCACAGTTCAAAAGCATCGATCTTCCTTCTCTCAGCCTTCCTTATGGTCCAGCTCTCGCAGCCATATGTTACTACAGGGAACACCATTGCTTTAACTATGCGGACCTTTGTTGTCAGTGTGATGTCTCTGCTCTTAACTATTTTATCGAGATTGGTCATTGCTCTTCTCCCAAGGATTAAGCGTCTTCTGATTTCCTGACTGCAGTCAGCATCTGCAGTAATCTTTGCACCTAGGAATACAAAGTTTTTCACTGCTTCTACATTTTCTCCCTCTATTTGCCAGTTATCAATCAAGCTGGTTGCCATAATCTTGGTTTTTTTGAGGTTTAGCTGCAAGCCAGCTTTTGCACTTTCTTCTTTCACCTTCATCATAAGGCTCCTCAGTTCCTCTTTGCTTTCAGCCATCAAAGTGGTATCATCTGCATATCTGAGATTGTTAATGTTTCTTCCAGCGATTTTAACTCCAGCCTTGGATTCCTCAAGCCCAGCTTGTCGCATGATGTGTTCTGCATACATGCTGAATAGGTAGGGTGAGAGTATACAGCCCTGCCGTACTCCTTTCCCAATCTTAAACCAGTCCGTTGTTCCGTGGTCTGTTCTTACTGTTGCTACTTGGTCGTTATACAGATTCTTCAGGAGGCATACAAGATGACTTGGTATCCCCATACCACTAAGAACTTGCCACAATTTGTTATGGTCCACACAGTCAAAGGCTTTAGAATAGTCAATAAAACAGAAATAGATGTTTTTCTGAAACTCCCTGGCTTTTTCCATTATCCAGCGGATATTGGCAATTTGGTGTCTAGTTCCCCTGCCTTTTCTAAACCCAGCTTGTACATCTGGCAATTCTCGCTCCATGAATTGCTGAAGTCTACCTTGCAGGATCTTGAGCATTGCCTTACTGGCATGTGAAATGAGTGCCACTCTTCAATAGTTTGAACATTCTTTAGTGTTCCCCTTTTTTGGTATGGGGATATAAGTTGATTTTTTCCAATCTGATGGCCATTCTTGTGTTTTCCAAATTTGCTGGCATATAGCATGCATTACCTTGACAGCATCATCTTGTAAGATTTTGAACAGTTCAGCTGGGATGCCATCATCTCCTGCTGCCTTGTTATTAGCAATGCTTCTTAAGGCCCACTCAACCTCACTCTTCAGGATGTCTGGCTCTAGCTCACTGACCACACCGTCAAAGCTATCCCCGATATTGTTATCCTTCCTATACAGGTTTTCTGTATATTCTTGCCACCTTTTCTTGATCTCTTCTTCTTCTGTTAGGTCCTTGCCATCTTTGTTTTTGATCATGCCCATTTTGGCCTGGAATTTACCTCCGATGTTTCTAATTTTCTGGAAGAGGTCTCTTGTCCTTCCTATTCTATTGTCTTCTTCCACTTCCGCGCATTGCTTGTTTAAAAATAATTCCTTATCTCTTCTGGCTAACCTCTGGAATTTTGCATTTAATTGGGCATATCTCCCCCTATCACTGTTGCCTTTTGCTTTCCTTCTTTCTTGGGCTACTTCTAGTGTCTCAGCAGACAGCCATTTTGCCTTCTTGGTTTTCTCTTTCTTTGGGATGTATTTTGTTGCCGCCTCCTGAACAATGCTGCCAACTTCTGTCCAGAGTTCTTCCGGGACCCTATCTACTAAGTCCAGTCCCTTAAATCTATTCTTCACCTCCACTGCATACTCCTTAGGAATATTAGTGAGCTCATATCTAGCTGATCTGTGGGTCTTCCCTAATCTCTTTAGTCTGATCCTAAGTTGTGCAATAAGAAGTTCGTGATCAGAACTACAGTCAGCTCCAGGTCTTGTTTTTACCAACTGTACAGATGTCCGCCACCTTTGGCTGCAAAGGATGTAGTCAATCTGATTTCGGTGTTGTCCATCTGGTGAAGTCCATGTATAAAGCCGTCTCTTAGGTTGTTGGAAGAGAGTGTTTGTTATGCAGAGTGAATTGTCTTGGCAAAATTCTATCAGCCTATGTCCTGCTTCGTTTTGTTCTCCCAGGCCATGCTTACCTGTAATTCCAGGTGTCATTTGACTGCCCACCTTAGCATTCCAGTCTCCTGTGATGAAAATAACATCTCTTTTAGGCGTGTTGTCCAGTAGGTGCTGCAGATCCTCATAGAACTGCTCTACTTCAGCTTCTTCAGCATTTGTGGTTGGGGAGTATATTTGGATCACTGTGATGTTAGATGGCTTGCCCTGAATTCGAATTGAGAACATTCTATCGTTTTTTGGATTGTATCCAAGCACTGCTTTAGCCACTTGACTATTAATTATGAAGGCTACTCCATTTCTTCTGTGGTCCTCTTGTCCACAGTAGTAGATCTGGTGGTCATTTGATGTGAAGTGGCCCATTCCAGTCCATTTCAGTTCGCTGATGCCCAAAATGTCTATCTTTAATCTTGACATCTCAGCAATAACCACATCCAATTTGCCCTGGCTCATAGATCTTACATTCCAGGTTCCGATGGTGTGTTGATCCTTAGAACATCGGATTCGCCGTTCACCACCAGCACCGTCAGCTGCTAGCCGTCCTTTCGGCTTTGAGCTAGCTGCGTCATCACGTCTGGGTCTAGTTGAACTCATCCTCTGTTCCTCCCCAGTAGCATTTTGACCATCTTCCGACCTGGGGGTCTGATCTTCCGATGGTATACCGACATATCTCTGGTTGTACTGATCCATTTAGTTTTCATGGCAAGAATACTGGGGTGGGTTGCCATTACCTTCCCCAGGGATCGCATTTAGTCTGACCTCTCTGTCATGACCTTCCCGTCTTGGGTGGCCCTTCACGGTTTAGCTCATGGCATCATTGAGGTGCTCAAGCTCCAGCACCACGACAAGGTAACGATCCTTTGCTGAAGGCCTTGGAGCTATGATGCCATAAATGGGATGGAAAACTCATAGACAACCACCAGGTGGCAGCAAAGAGTTTTCTGTACCTCTTTGCTGCTATCTAGACCTTGAAAAGAGTTTTGCTGCTCAAATATGTTAAGTATACCTTTAAGCAGCCTGTCAGAACCACTTGCCTAAAGTGGATGAGGCTTGTTCATTTGTTTTATTCAAACAATTTATATAGCTGCCTATATCACAGCAGTGACTCTGAGCAGCACACAGTAAAGTAAAACCAAGTAAGCCAAAAGTAAAAACAAAAAAAAAACGTAACATACAAAATAAGCCAGTTTGGTCTAGTGGTTAAGGCTCCAGGCTAGAAACCAGGAGACTGTGAGTTCTAGGCCTCCCTTAGGCATGAAAGCCTGCTGGGAGGCCTTGGGCCAGTCACTCTCTCAGCCTGATTATTTATATTACCACATATGTATTTTATTATTGTATCTTTTTATCTATTTTACCCTGGAATTAGATACTGTATTTTACCTTTATTTTGTTTTCTTTGATATGGTCATAAGACTAATCAATTAATAGTATTTTTTTTTCTTAATGAGAGCCAGTTGGGTCTAGTGGTGAAGGCACCAAGCTAGAATCCAGGAGACTGAGAGTTCTAGTCCCGCCTTAGGCACGAAAGCCAGCTGGGTGCCTTGGGCCAGTCACTCTCTCAGCCCAATTCACCTCACAGGGTTGTTGTTATGGGGAAAATAGGGGGAGGAAGGAGTATTAGGTATGTCCACCGACTTGAGTTATTTATAAAAATAATAAAGGCAGGATAAAAAATCTAAAAAAAACCTTCCCAAATATTAAACCATCATCATCATCATCATCATCATCATCATCATCCATATACCCAGGATCTAAAAACACTTCATTTCCAATCAATAAAGACCAAAACAAACAAACCCACCAACAGGTGCTGAGCCTTGCCATCTGTGTGTTATATCCATGCCCCTCCATGCTGGGGGGGGCCTCCCAGGAGATGGCATGTGGCTGGGTTCAAGCAGTGGCAAATGCCTCTCTGTGGGAAGGGATGGTTCCACCTCCCCTGAAGAAGGTGGTGGTCCACCCCCTCCTCAGGATGCCATTGCTGGACCCAGCTGTACTGGACAACTTTTGTCCACTCTCCAGCCTTCCCTTTTTTAGGGAAGTTTGTCAAGACGGAGATGGGTCTATGGGTTCTAAGGGCCCTGGAGGAAGTGGGTTATCTGGACTGAGTGCAGTCTTGGTTCAGGCTGGGATATAGCACTGAGACAACACTGATCGTTCCCATGAATGACTTCAGGCAAGCTTGGGACGGGGATAGTGTATCCATCCATGTGAGAAGTAGGTGTCAGACATTTATCAGATTTATATCCCACCTTTCACTTAGGCATTCACAGCAGCATACGTAGTATTCCTCCACCTATATGCCTCACAACAACCACCCTGGGAATAGGTTGGACTGAGAAAGAGAGAGAATGGCTTAAAGTCCCACCCCCCACCCACCCCAAACCAGACTTTCTGTGGCTGAGAGTGAACCCAGGTCTCCCCACTCCTAGACCAACATCTTCACCATGAAACCACGCTGACATGTTAGCCTTCAAGGCTTTCCAGCACTCTATCTTCTACAGCTAGATATTTTTATTAATAGTTTGAAGCCCAAAAGATCAAAAACTTAATCTATTTTGCCTCTCAAAAATAATGAGAGAGAGAAAGAGAGACATTTCAGTTGCCAAAAATCCATTTAAAACGACAATCTTGTACAAAAGCGCGCACACACACACACACAGTGGAAAAGGAATAATGAAATGCAGGATTTGGGGGTGGTTATGTGTTTTTCCTCACAGGGGAAAAAAAATGTTTCAATTAGATATTCTTAAATTTGTTGCCTTCCACTCTGTCTTGCAGCTTTCCAGCCTTCAGAATCAGGCAGAGGGAGAGGTCTCTTCCAGAGTTGAAATAATAAGCAGGATCTTGCAAGAGTAAGCAAAGAATTTATATAGCCATTTGTAGTCCATCATTCTGAGTGGCTTAAAAACTGCCACTCCTCTGACCCAAAAGCCATGTTTCATTTGTTTTCTTTACTAAATTTATACTGTGCCTTTTTTAAAAAAAAATCCCAGAGCAGTCATAAAAGTGTCCAGACTAGCATGTCTTTGCCAGCTGTGTCTCTATGTCAAAAAGTAAATTCTGAGCAGATGTATCTGCTGCAGCCTTTTCTCATTTAAAAAAAAAGAAGCAGCTCAGCCTTATCAGCCAGGGAATTTAAAAACCACCTTGTATCATGGTACCCCTGGGTGTAGCCACGCTATGAAACAAAACTGTAACAGAGGAAGAGATGTTTTCGAGAGAGAGGAAAGGAGATGATGCTGTAAGAAATGCTTCATTCTTCTGCTTGCTGTGAATCACTTTCGGCTGATTTCATTGTTAAGTTATGAGGTGAAAGGAAAGCATTTGATCTATATTCCACTAGCACAACAGAAATAATCTGGTAACACAATGATCTTTTATATTGTGCAAAGCACTCGGGGGGAAAATTTAGGGCAGGGTCCATGAACACTGCACCAAGTTTTAAAATTCATTACATGTGTGGATTTGCTGAGACAGAGAGAGAGATTTCAGCGGAATGTTTCTAGACCAGTGTTTTTCAACCTCAGTGACTTTAAGACGTGTGGACCTCAACAAGCTGGCTGGGGAATTCTGGGAGTTGAAGTCCACACAACTTAAAGTTGCTGAGGTTGAGAAACACTGGTGTAGAGGATCATTGCATAGTGTTGTTTTTTCCTGTGGGTGCTTCCACATTTTGCTTTAATTTGAAACAGCTCCAGACCGATGCGACTGCATAATGTCAGGCAGGAAGCATGAGAAAGAGAGCCGGCAGGGGGTACTGTTTTGCAGTGGTTTGCAACCCTCCTGAAGAGATGTTTCAGTTGGGGACTGAAAGACTGAGTCCAAGTCCCCTCAATTCTGGGATGCTACAAGGCTCATTGTTCTCCCCATTGCTATTTAACATTTATATGAAACCACTAAGTGAGGTCACTTGTCAGCATGGGGCCAGGTTTCATCACTGATGATACCCAGCCATACATCTCAACCCCTGGCCAAATAAACAGTGCTATCAAAGTGTTGTCCAAGTACCTGGAGGCTGTCTCAGCCTGACATGGAAGAAAAGATTAAGATTCAGTCCCAGCAAGATGGAGTGGCTTTGGGTTCAAAGGCCTACTGATTCCAGCGAAACTCCATCATTAGCACTGGATGGGGTAGAACTCCCCTGAACAAAGATAGTCTGCAATTTGGACAACCTCTTGGACTCACAGCTCCTGCTCAAGGAGCAGGTGGCAGCTGTGGCCAAGAAGACTTTTGCAGAGCTCCATCCTCTGCACCAATTTTGACCTTTTCTGGATTGGGAGGCATTACTCATTGTCACTATTATGCACCTTTCAATGGGATGACTAAAATATGTTCTACATGGGGCTGCCCTTGAAGACTATTCAGAAGCTACAACGGGCCAGCGTGTAGCAGCTCAAATAGTTATGAGTGGCCTACATAACATATGTATTTCAAGAGCTACATTGGCTGCCACTTGGCTTCTGGCTGCAATTTAAGACTCTGGTTGTCACCCTTAAAGCCCAGTGTGGTTCAGGGCCTGAACATCTATATGGCCATCTTCTCTCAGTAACATTTGCCACCCAATGACAGCTAGTAGGTTACATGGTGATGAAATAATTGGCAGGTTTCAAGAAATGAAAGAATGATGAGGTAAAGGCAATTTGTGGCTTAGCTGACATAGGCAGCTGTTGATGTTAGTGGTTACATCTCAAAAATTCTAGGATCTCTTTAGATCAGGTTGGATCCAAGCTTGTCTAAGAACCAGAGGATTTTAGGATCAATGCAAACAGATCACAGCCATACTATAATACATGGGACAGTCAATGCTAGATAGGATAGATCAAAATTTCTGAGTGACCTACATGATAATAGGGAATGGGAGTAGAAAAAGAATTAAACTTTGAACTTGAAGAAAATGTCAGGGTGACAACATCATTCCCAGATGTGAACTGGGAGTACAAGAAAGACCAGAATGTGTGTCCACAAGCAATGTTTTCTCAAAGCATCCATTGAAGCAGACTTGTTCATTCTTGAACAGATTATTAAGTTCCCTTCCATCTAATTAGGAGTCACATTTTGAATATTTCCAGAGGGGTAGCAGCAGTAAATGACTTGCTGTATTGCAGCAAAACAAAAACCCATCAAAAGGAGTCCTGTAGTATCTAACACATGTTAATTGTTTTAGAAACTTTTGTGATGGCACAAGATTCAGAAGGACTCTTTCTGGCTCATGAAGAAAGAAATAGAAGGAGGCAGAAGGAACTTCTGTTTTTCTAACAATCTACAACTTTTTTATTCTGCCATCAGTCAACTGACAGCAGGCAAATTCTCTTTGGGAAACATACACCACAGTGGAGAGTTTGACAGAAATAGATCTTCATCTCCAACGTTGGTTGTACAACACATAAGTTTTGCATGGGATCTATCTTTGATGGGTGAGATATATTTATGTGAAGTCTGTGCACAACCATGTGGACAGCAACACATTCCTTTGGACAGCATGAAATGGATAAAACATGAGATGAAGATTTTCAGCAACTCCAGACATTTTCAGCAACTCCAGACATTCCCTGCACCAGCTACGTGCTGGACTATTCCAACAAGATGGAATCCTTAGCTATCTGCCACTTTGAAAACCTAATTAATGTATTAGATGGGTTTCCTACCCTTCCTTTATGAGTTTAAGGAAATCTGCATAGTGGTTTCTCCTCCTGTATTCCCTACAACAACAACCCTGTGAGATATGTTAGACTGAGATTGACTGGCCTAAAGTCACCCAGTGTAGCTACTTCTATAGCTGAGAGTGCACTAGAACCTGGATCTCTCAACTCATAGTCCAACACAATAACCTTTACATCATACTAATGCTAATTAATTTCTTATGCATTTCTGATGCATCAGAAATGGACATCATGCTTTCTTTCTGAAAACTACTGTTGCAATCCCCTTACTAACTTCTGGGTGTTTGTTCATTTTGTACTGTTTGGGTTATGTCTTTTTTTACCTCTGTAATGAGATTACCCCATACAAGTAATTGTAAACTGGGGATAATAATTCCCACAATTAACATGATTAAAACAAGATTTTATCCAGTGTATCAAATATCTTAATGTCTTTGGGATTAACTTCCCAGTTTGAGCTACTAATCCTATTTGCCTTCATGAAAATACCAAGCAATTGTCAGTAGATACTCCAAGGAAGAAACAGACATTTGAAATTAGTTTCACAATGAATCCACTATTCTTCCCTTCTGGTCCCCTGACAATGTGGGATGACACCAGAAGAAAACTGGAGAGGCTACAACCTGTTTTTCTCCAGCCCAGATGCATCATGTGAATAATGAGAATAAGAAGGTGCTTCCATTACAATTTTCCCACTCTAGATCATAACTGGCCCATCATGTACAAATCCTCTGCACTCTTTCTTGGAGATAAAGGGGATGGGAGCCTGGAGGCAGACCTTCTGAGTGATTAGGCCTGACGTTATGGAATAGCTTCTCTCCTCAGGTCCATTGGACTACCTCCCAGGTTTTTTTTTTTTCATAAAGCTATACAATCAGCCCTGTTCAGTCAGGCACTGGAGCTGCCAACTTGGTGCTGCTCAGCTGTTGTTTTGTTCTGTTTTGTTGATTTGAGAATTTCACTTTTGGTTTAGATGTTCTAGGTTACTTGGATAGTGATCATTTATTATTATATTCATAGACCAGAACAGAACAGAGCAACTTAAAAATAAAATAATAAAACAGATACAGCAAAATCCAAACATAATATAGAATAATGTACCAAAGCACCTACAATGTTATCATGAAATAAGTCACTCAGACTTACCCAAATTGAAGCAATTGTTTATTTCAGATCTATACTATACATTTATTTGTCAAATGTTATGTATGTATGTCACAGCCTCGTGTGGCACAGAGTGGTAGGCAGCAGTATTGCAACCGAAACTTTCCCCATGACCCAAGTTTGATCCCAGCAGAAGCTGAATTCTCAGGTAGCCAGCTCAGGTCAACTCAGCCTTCCATCCTTCTGAGGTCAGTAAAATGAGTACCCAGATTGCTGGGGAAGGTGACGACTGGGGAAGGGAATGGCAAACCATCCCGCTATAGTCTGCCAAGAAAATGTCGCGACAGCGGCGTCCCCCCAAAGGGTCAGATATGACTTGGTGCTTGCACAGGGGACCTTTCACCTTTCATCACATGTATGTATGTATGTATGTATGTGTATCACCACCCATCTCACATGAAGTGACTTTGGGCAGCATACAATAAAACTAACAAAACATTCTATAAAACCAGTTAAAACAATAAACATAAATAAAACAAGATCATGAGAGGAAATGCACCAAGGTATTGCATGTGATGTAGCCAGCATGCAGGCTCCCTATTACCAGGGGATCCCCAGGCCTGTTGAAAAAGAAGCATGTTTTGAGGGCTTTCTGAAAGGCCATAGGGGTTGGGGCTAACCTCACCTTGGGGAGCGGGTGGAGAATGATGTTCCAGAGCAAAAAAAGGCTTGTCTCCTAAGTCTCTTTTGCCATAGCAAAAAAAGGCTTGTCTCCTAAGTCCCATCAGATGGAACTCCTTAGCAGACGGGACCCGCAACATACCTCTCCTGCCAGACCTGATGGGACAGGTAGATTTAATTGGGGAGAGGCAGTCCCTCAGATACATTGATTTATTTATATATGTATTTATTTTATAAAAATAAAAAAATTATTTTTATCCCACCTTTATTATTTTTATAAATAACTCAAGGCGGCAAACATACCAACTACTCCTTCCTCCTCCTATTTTCCCCACAACAACCACCCTGTGAGGTGAGTAGGGCTGAGAGAGAGGGACTGGCCCAAGGTCACCCAGCCGGCTTTCATGCCTAAGGCGGGACTAGAACTCTCAGTCTCCTGGTCTCTAGCCCGTTGCCCTAACCACTAGGCCAAACTGGCTCTCACATACTATACTACAGTATACACTAAGTATACTATTAGTTCATAATATAGCCAGTATACAGAATCTAGTATATTACCTGAAATCTCCACTTCCTGATCATTTAATACGAGATTGAGGTAGTCCTTTCTTTTCATTTGTTATACATTTTGAAAGAATATAAGAAACAGATAGTACAAATAAGAAAATCAGGTCCAAAAAGCATAATATGAATGGATAAACAGCTAATCTAAAATATGATAAAACTAATAAAATCCCACATATCATTAGAATTTAAAGTATTGTGATATATTTTATAACCACTCAAAATCCACATATTCCTCTTAAGCTTTAAGCTAAAAAAATACTTGGTTAACTTTGTTCAAATCACTGAAAGAAAACTATAAGTAGTAAATAATGCATAGTACCAATTCTAGTCCTGCCTAAATATTGTGTTGTAATTTGGGATAATTGGATTGTATGGATTTTATTTTATGAGCATGAGGAATGAATATGATATATTTTTAATGTTTTAATTGTGTTCTATCTCTGTAAACCACTTGGAGGATGCAACTGAGCAGTGTGCACTTTTTTGCAATCAATCAGTCTTATTTGCCAGCTTCAGTGAAGTGGAGATACCTGCACAAATGAGAATTTTCTAGCATACCAGGGAATTTTGGACTAAACATTATTGTGGTTGTTAATCATTCAACAGTAATGTTGGACATACCATTCAAACAGAACAGACAGGGAGAGTCTATGTCCAGATAACTTACAGACTGCAGGAAAGTGGCTATTGTAGTAGTATGAAGATGCATAAACAGGGAGCCACTTGAATGTTCTCCCTAAATTCTAATTGGTGGAATATGAGGGATTCAATAGGACATGGGGAAAACAAAACACTCTAGATTTTGGCTTCTAGATGTTGAATTGCAGTGAGGAAAAATATCCATTAATTGACTTGGTGCTTGGAGAACGACAACTTTGAACTCTAGTCTAAAAGGTGCTGCTCCAATGTGGATTTTTGCCTTATTTTTGCAAAAACAGAAAAGATGCCACGTTTTCTTTTGCCCATATCTGCTAGCACGTAATCCCTTCTTTGCAAAGACAACAGCCCCTTCCTCAAAGTCATACACTCATTGGAAAGAGCCATTGAGTCCGACCCTCTGCTCCATCCAGGAATCCAAATTAAGTTATCCCCAACAGATGTTTGTTCAGTCTCTATTTGAACACCACCAGTGAAGGACAGCAAACCACCTCTCTGGGTAATTATTCCCAAATTGCTCTTACTATTAAGAAGTGTTCCTAATATTCAGTTGGAATCTGCCTTCCTGCAACTTAATTCTCTTGTTCTGTGTCCTGCACTTTAGACTGATGGAGAACAGGTCTTAACTGTCTTCTGCATGACACCTCTTTTGGGTATCCTTGAAGCATCTTCTGTTTTCAAGGTTAAATGTGTCTTGAATATTCTTCTTCAATTACTGTATACAGGACTTGTGTTTTTGTAGCATTTATTTGCAGTGCTTTGTGATGTCCAGATGCAGAATGATGTACTTGACCCAAGAGGGATGGGAGCTTTCCAACAAAGTTGCCAAATTAAGATTGCCTACGTAAGGAACACTCTGAAGTCCTAGAATCTTGGATTAACAGCTGTGCAAGGTACCCTAGCCAAAGACTCAGCTGCTCCTTGAGCAAACAAATTACAAGATTTGATTTGTCCACTCATCTGCAGCCCTTACCGGCACTCTTGGCATCTTCTACAGACCGCAATCTCTTCGAAGCACCCTGAAAAAAACCACCAATCCACGGCACTTGCTGAGGCATGAGAAGGATCCATTGACATCATTTGGCAAAAGCCTGTTCCGACCAACTAGACTTAATATGGAAGAGGCATTAACGGGTTTTATTTATTACAAATTAACGCACAACTGCAATGGCTGAAGCGGGTGAGCAGGGATTCAGCCAGTGTGGCTGGAGTCAAGGACTGGCATTGTTTGAGACCAGACAGGGAGCCAGGCCAGACTGACAGACCGAGTCACCAGTGGCAGGATGGTTGAAACAGCCGGCCTGGAACTGGCTTGCACAGCAGCAAAGCAAGGGCAAGACTGAAGTGGTTGGCTGGAATCACCAACAGCAAGGCAGGAGTATAACCAGACTGGAGGACCGAACTCACTGAGCAGCCAGGCAAGGAGCAGAGACAAATCAGATCGTTGGCAACAAGCAGCTCTGGAGACAGCAGCAGCACAGCAGCACAGGAGACAAAGCTGCTCTCACCAGCTGAGGAGAATGGATCCAGGACCAGCGGCAGCGCAGCAGCAAGGCAGGAAGGCAGGAAGCAGAAGACACGGCTGGGAGGGATTCCAGGGGAAGTGGCGGCTTGGCGGCAAGGCAGGAAGCAGGAGGTGCGGCAGAGACAGGATTCTGAGGAGAAAAGTTGTCACAGAAGGTGGGGAGGTTGGCTGAGGTGGCATGATCTGGGGGCGCAGCTGGGAGAAGAGAATGGTTGTCACCGACAACCCATTCTCTGTGTGGGTGCCTTTTAAGCACTTGACTTTCCCACCATTTTTGGCAGGGAGCCAATCATCTTTCGAGCTCCTGAGCTCTCTTTGCCGCTCTCCACTGTCGAGCACTGATTGGCTCTTGAGTCTCTTCATCAGAGACTCCACCAATCAGCAGCTCTGAAGGCTTTTTGGTTTTCACCCCCTCACCAACTGTCATCTGGTTCTCCTTCTCCTCTCTGTCTTCGGAGTCCTCAGACTCCATCTTTACAAAGCCATGCAAAATTCAGTACTGTCTTGGATGTTTGGTATGGGCTTCCCTTTTGTAGTCAGGTGCTCTAAGACATGGGACTTTCTTTTGTAAGACTATAGAGGCTTGAAAAGAGCAGATCTCATGAATCCAGGCCAACCATCACATTCTTTGTTACTTTTGGAGGACTCAAGGTGTAAGGTAGGCTGGCCCATATGAACCCATGGCTTCCATCTGCTTCATCATGAAATATAGCATTGGCATCATGTCATTAAAATCAAAATTAATAATTGCAGGTAGAAAGACTTTGTTAGAACTGAAGCTAGCTGCCATAACAGGTTTGACCCTTTCTTCCCTCACTACATTGTCTAGTTAATCCCACTGTTCCACTTTGGCTATTCAGCTTGAGAGGAAACACCAGTGACAATGAAATCTTCCTTTCTGGTGCTTACAGTAATAGTAGGATGGGGTAATTGTCCTGAGAAGACCATAGAGGATGATGAAAAGGTTGAATCCTCTGTTCTTTGTGATTCCTTCAAGGAAAAAAAATGCTGTATGGCTATATTCACATAACACACGAGACTAAATCTGCTGCTGCTCTCAAGAAAATTTATCCAGGGATCCAGCAGCAGACAACTGATGAAAACAGCAACTGTCTCAGTACAATAAGGTCACACTACATGGAATACCATAGTCAGTCACTCATGCCCTAGTCATCTCCCATATAGACTATCGCAATGCGCTCTACATGGGGCTACCCTTGAAGAGTATCTGGAAGCTACAGCTGGTTCAGAATGTGGTCGTGTGGGCAGTCTTGGGTGCCCCAAGGATGGCGCACGTAACACCTTTGCTGCAAGAGCTACATCGGGTGCTGGTTTGCTTCTGGGTCCAATTCAAGATGTTGGTTATCACCTTTAAAGCCCTACATGGCATGGGGTCAGTTACCTGAGGGACCATCTCATCCCCATTACCTGTCCCACCTGGTCAGGCAGAGGGGGCATGCTGCAGACCCCGTCCATGAGAGAATGTCGATTGGCAGAGTCCAGGAAGCGGGCCTTCTCTGCAGTGGCCCCTGCCCTTTGGAACACTCTTCCCCCAGAGGTGAGGCAGGCCTCCTCTCTCCTGACCTTCTGGAAAAAGTTAAAGACCAGGCTCTGCCATCTTGCTTGGGGTAGAAAGGGGGGTAATCAATCCTGGGGGTGGCTAGCACCTTAAAGTAGTCCCCATGTATTTATGAATCCAAATCAGAACTTTAAATTGCCATCTTGGATGCTCTTTTATACTTTATACTTATATTTATATGTTATGTAATATATCTTATTTTTATTGTATTTTAATCTTTTTAGCTTTATTGTAAACCACCCAGAGTCCCTCTTTTGTGGGAGATGGGCAGTGATGAAATTTGATAAATAAATAAAATGAAAAATATGTACCTGGCCTTGTGCAACCTTGAAAATGCTAAGCAGGGTCAGGCATGGTTAATGCTGGAATGAGAGCCTTTCCTCAAAATACCAAGACTGTAGACCTCACTGAGAAACTGAAAAAATAAAAGGAAAAAGCAGTGCCAAACAAAAAATTTATTGCTGCCAAAAAACAAACACAAAAACCTGCATGGTAGCATAAATTCACCACAGGTCAGGCTTAACACATGGGAAGTTTACTTTTACAATTTGGTGTGTGTCACAGCCTTCTTGATGGCTTCTTAGATTTGGTGAGTTTTTAGGGGAGGCTGTTTTCTTACATTTTAAAAATATCTGTTGTGTTTAATGAAGGTCACCCCTGTCACTTTTCTACCCCTACTTCTGTTTCTCTTTTCTTTCTCCCTCATGCAAACACATGGAGGAGTGAAAAGGTATCAAAAGGGAGTGCTACTCTAGTCTCCTGTCTTTAGGATCAAAGTTAATCCTCTCTTCGGGATTTGTCCAACACAGCCCAATTCAGGGTAAATAGCCTACAATTACCCCGAGATGTTCTAGAGTTACCTGGATTCAATCCTGACCAGGTTGCTGGGTTTGTACAAAATGCTGGACCTTTAGATTCAGGTGGGTGTGTCATATGAACATGTTCTACAAGTAAAGGTTGACAAGATGGTGAAATACCTTCCTCACCAATACATTCCTAACAATCTCTATTCTCTCATTTTCCTGCTATCTCTTCCTGCCCCTTCCATCTCCTTTCTTCATGTATGTCAAGATTACATTGCTTTGTTTTTCAAATGCCTTTTGGAAAGGTTGAATGAAGATATATTTGTGCTAGATATATTTATACCAGGTCAGCACTCGGCTGTCTCCTCTTGTTTGCCTTTCCACATGGTTAACCTTTTCTGATATCTTCCTATTGTTAACTGGATCTGGATACAGGTAGTCCTTGCTTAATGACCACAATTGGGCCTGGAATTTCAGTTGCTAAGCAAAGCAGCCATTAAGCAAATCCAACCCTATTTTGCAACCTTTTTTGTGGTGGTTGTTAAACAAATCACCATGGGCATTAAGGAAACCATGTGGTTGTTAAGCGAACCATGTGGTTCCCCACTGATTTTGCTTGCCAGCAGCTGACCAGGAAGGTTGAAAATGGCAGTCATATGACCACAGGACACTGAAATGGTCATAAATGCAAACTGGTTGCCAACTGCCCAAATCATGATCACATGACTGTGGGGATGCTGCGATGGTCGTAAGTGTGAGAACCAGTCATAAGTCGTTTTTTTCAGCACCATCATAAGTCTGAACCATCACTAAATGAATGGTTGTTAATTAAGGACTACCTGTAACCCTATAAATATCAGAAAAAGCTTGCATAAAGATGAAAATCAAGTTAACCAACTTCCCAGGTTGTTCTGAAATTGATAGTCCAATGGCATTCAATGGGAGCAATGCTTCTCCTGCTGCCTGGATTAAAAATGTACTTAAAATTGCAGTTTGATCAGTGTTTGTAATTGTTTTCATCTCCTCACCTTTTATCCATTTTGATGTTATCACATCTGAAAAACACCCTGGCTGTGCTTAAGCTCCTTAAAAGCTTAGAATGCTTTTCATTTGTCAAAGAACAGGATGCATGAAAGAAAAGCTCAATTTACTCACCGCTGACCTGAAGGGGCCAGGCAGCCTCTCCTCCACCCCACCCTGCTCTCCTCCCTGCTACCGTGAAGTCAAATTCAAAGGAACATTTATTCTAATCAGTACCAAGTTTTGAAAGTATTCAACTGTGGCAACCCCAGGCAGTAGGGACAATTGGCTTCTTTGCTTTATTTACTGTAAGCCGTTATTAGCAGTGGTGACATTTTAAAATGTATTTTCTTAGAAGCTAAAGATGTTGACCTCTGCGGAAGAGAGATTGACATTGAATGGGAATAGGAGAATCATGGAGATAGAATCTGAGTGTGAGAAGTCTGTTTGGTCAACTGCAAAGGGCCAAGCCTTGAGCACCTTCTAACCCCAGGAGTAGCATGATTGCATGAAATCGAAGATTTCTAAGGATGAAGCCAGAGTTGATGGATAACAGAAAGGAATTTAGCCCTGGCCTTGAGAAAAAGATGGGAGAGGTGAAACAGGTGTTCTTCCCTGGGAAGATAGAAAGTGTGAAAAAGAGACTCAGACCAGCCCTGCCTTGTGCTCGTTAGCCTTAAAAAGAGGCAGTGAAGGTTTGGAACAGGCTTTCACATTTCTGTTAACATATCCTAGAACCATAAAATAACATTTCTGGAATCCCAAAGGGGTCTGCTTCCTGTAAAATAACAATAACCCAAGGAGGTCTGTTTCCTGGCCTAAAAAGTAGAGAGATTCCTGGACTTAAACTGTTGAGCTTTCCAAAGGAATCCCCTTTAAAAGCAAAGGTCAGCCCTTTTATAGTCCCCAAAGTTCAATTCCCACATACACAGAAAGGGAGAGATGAGTAACTGAAGCATTTTCACAGAGTTACATTTTAGCTTTGGTATATTAAGTACAGCCGTGTTATTTGAACACAGCTTGCCAGGCATCTCGGGAGGTCATGAGGAGGCCACTGACAAAAGCAGTGTTGCTCCACCATCAGAGAGGGGAGCCTGCATTGTAACGGGCACTAGTCTACATTCATCATTTTCACTAAAGCTTTCAATCGTACAGATGCCTTTATCTGTCCATCTGGTCCTGGCAGTCTATGACACCTCAACAATTAAATACATTGTTATTGACCTGATAACAGCTAGTACTGCAAGAAATGCTCCCTGAAGGCTTGCCTCTTAAATTCTGCACATGGTGTGTTAACCGACAGCAATCTAATTGGAGCATCTTTCATTGATGCTTTGCTTGAAATGTCCTTCTGTAAACTTCCCTTTGTTGTACCTACCCAAAATATGCAGGAAAATGCTAGTTGCCATGGCAGCACAGTTAGGACCTGGCCATCTAAAACACCTCAATTTTTTAAAACTTGTATCATGATTTATGAGCAAGACTAAAGAGAAAGATGACATTTGTGCAGGAATGGTCTTGATACATGTTTCTCTATGGAATAAATAATTTCCACATCAGTATTTTCAGAAGGCAATTGTAAATCTCCAGACATGCTTTTTAGGGTAGTGTTGGATAAGGTTGAGATTTTAGGCCTGTAATGCCTTCAAGGAAGGAAAGACTATGTCTTGCAATGAATCCTTGACTAAGGATTTCATCTATTTCATTATCACAAGTATCATAGCTTACTAATTTCAAGACCATAAGATTCATGATTTATAAATTTTAGCAGAAACAGTTCATATGTATGTATATTTTCTAGTATGCAGTCTGTATTCCTGGTGGGAACTGCAATTTCTGCATCCCTTTTCTCTAAATATATGCATTTGGCCATACATTTCCCTAAATGTATCTTAATATGTTAAGAATTTCCATTATCAGTAAAGTAATCATCTGACTCCAGTATCATCTTTATCACTGCTTCACATAGTGCTTGCTTGCTTTAGCTTGGCAGCTGGGATGACCATCATGCCTTGGATAACCCTGCTGCGATTATACACGTGGTGTCATTCTTCATTCATCCCTCCCAGGAGCACCCTATTCCCCACCATAATGAGAATCATAGCAGGATTTGACAGGAATATTAAAATTTACAACCCAAAAACATTAAACTTTGGACATTTCAGATCCCTCCTACATTGTGGTAATAGACAAGGACCAGAAGACAGCTGTGGTGATAGATGTAGCGGTGCCAAGTGACAGCAACCTCAGGAAGAAGAAGCATAAGAAGCTGGAGAAGTGCCAGGGCCTGAAGGAGGAACTAGAGAGGATGTAGAAAGTGAAGGCCAAAGTGGTCCCAGTGGTAGCAGGGGCACTTGGGGCTGTGACTCCCAAGCTGGGAGAGGGGCTCCAACAGATCCCAGGAACAACATCAGAGCTCTCTGTCCAGAAGAGTGCAGTGCTAGGAACAGCTGAGATACTGCGCAGAACCCTCAAACTCCCAGGCCTCTGGTAGAGGACCCGAGGTTGAGGAAGACACATACCACCCATAGGGGTGAGAAGGGAAATCTTTATATATACATTGACTTATATTATTTATTTAAAAGATATACTGTACTTTTTGCTATTTGTGGTGGCATACATCTGTAGGAGATGTATAGTGTTCATACTTTTGTACAATTTCAAATAAAACTCACAGGCTATAAAAGGATTAAGTTATATTCAAACTGCTAGGTTGGCAGGAGCTAGGACTAGCAATGGGAGCTCACCCTGTCATGTGAATTCGAACTGCTGACCTTCCGATCAGCAAGCTCAGCGGTTAGGGTTAGGGTTAGGGTAACGGCGTTCCGTGTAGTCATGCCGGCCACATGACCATGGAAGTGTCTACAGACAAACGGCGGCTCTTCGGCTTTGAAATGGAGATGAGCACCGTCCCCTAGAGTCGGACACAACTGGACTTAATGTCAAGGGAAACCTTTACCTTTACCTTTATATTCAAACACATCAAACATATAAACCATATTTTGTTTTTCCTCCCCAAAACTAATCTTTCCAGGTATGAGAGGTTCTTTTTTCAATGACTGAACACAACTCAGCTTAGAGTAAAACTTTATCCAGTACTTTATTATATCATGCCCATTCCCTAACAATAGGTTGGGCAAAGTTAACTTCACTCCCTTACCTCTTATGGGCTGGCTTAGCCATGTAAACAAGTCTTTGGGGCTCTGTCCTTACAGTTGTGAAAGCTCTTAAAATGTAATGCAATCCATGTCTATCTCCAAAAGGTTTTGCCCTTGTTGATGATTATGTGCTTGCCCTAGCATGGTTGCTACTTATTTAACTATAGTTGCACAGCAAAGCTGCTGCCAAGCTCCAGGCTAAACTCCAAGTTCTGCTCTAAGCAATGCTGCCCTTGAGCACTCATGCTGAGCTCCCAAGCCGAGCTCCAGGCAGGAATCAAGCAGGGTTGGCTGCTTATCGTGGTTTGTGATCCTGACAGCTGGATTCAGCCCTGTTTCTTGCTTGTAGCTGTTGAACTTGCCCGGACATTGCTTCTCACTTCCTCATCTCCTTCCCGCCTCCCCTTCTCCCATTCTCCTGCTCACCCACACAAATTCTTGTATCCCTAGGTGGGGGGAAAAGATGAGCTGTGTCTAGCCTTGGGAAGAGTGGGGATGGCTGTTTTTGCCTGGCACAGCCACTCCAGTCAGCATTTTCAGCACAGCTTTCCCCAAGCCCTGAGGGCATTTTCAACTATGCTCCTCTTTCCCTCCCACCAGGATTACCCCTTTTTCCATCGAGACTGCGATCTTAAAAAGTCAGTTAGAGCACTGGTTCATTTAAGGGCTGGATTTCCAGACCAAAGTCCAGAGCTTCCCCTCCTAACAAACAGAGCCTCCAGCAATTACATTCAATAAGCACATTTGCCCAGTCAATCTCTAACCTGTTCATAATTCCTCACCATTGGATCTGGCAGCAACATTTGGGTCAAGGACCACCATTCTGGATAACAGTCCCTTCCCAATTCTGCTTAATATCTCATAAGCTCTTATGCCAAGAGATTATTGGCAAGGCTGCAGTAAGCTACCATTAGTTTCCATAACTTTTTTTGGGAGGCTACTATGTCTGTGACACTACAGCTAATATTTAGGAGGCATATCCTATAGCTGACAGGCATTGGCAGGTGGTTATACAATAGATCTTCAGTTTCAACCACTCTTCAACTCCATCTCTTTTTCTTGGACTAACTGCAAAGAACTTAGATGCTGCTCTGAAATTGACAAGGGTTTGGGGTTCACCAAACATGGCTAGAAGGAGGAAGGTAGTTTAATTCACAGTTGCTTTGGTACAGTTTTGAATTAAAATTGTCCCTGTCCTGCCCAAGTCTTGATTGGTTCATCTGGTGTATACAACACAGTACTATTGCCACTATTGACCCAGTGAAGCATATTGTGTGAATCCAGCCAATGAGCAGCAAGTGAGAGGGGCAGCCTCAGCACCTAAACCAGCATGGGCAGGTTAGCTGAGCAGCAAGTGAATCTGATATATGTCACAGCATCCTTCCTTTGTACTGATCTTTAAAAAACATTTTATTATCAAGCCAGCAGGGTATCCATGTTCATTCTAGAGACATTCATTTATTATCTTATTACCAATCTGTATTAACGTTTTATTCAACAACAGAGCCCTTAGTCCCAGCAACAAAACAGTAGGAGGCAGCTTTATTTTATTCCATAATCAGTGTGATGCTATAAAGGCAGGATGGGGAGAGGGAGAGAAAAATATCAGTTGTCAGTTACATGCTACACAACTGCAGCATGGCCCTCTAAAACTGCACTCTGTATATCCATTATGCCCATATCTAAAATGATTTAGCTGCAAATATTGCCTTCATCCACCCCACTCTGACCTCTCAGTTTGGGGATATTATTAATATATTTCAGTAAAACTTAAAGTTGTATATAAGTGATCTTTGGGAACTTTTGACCAATGAGTGGTAAATTTTTCCAAATTTCTCAAGACAAGGAGACGTTCACCAGCAATTTCTCAAGGCTGGGATTTCTCCTTTAAAGGGTGAACAGCATTGCTACTAACAAAAAAATCCATGGGAGGAATTTTCTCCTGTTGCTTTCCTTTGGAGTGAATGGAGGCATGAAAAGCCAGTGAGGCTACAGACTCTGGGAAGCTGACTGTACAATGAAAGACAGGAAATTTTAACATGCTCTCTGCTCCCTCTACTAACTAAATAAGCGCACTCTACCCAGGAGAGTGTCAACAAAGTCCTTTACTCTTTCCACAAGTATTTCAAAGGCAGGTTGACTTTAATTTCATTTGAAAGCAAACCTGATTTTAAAAATGCAGGAGCCTTTCTCCGCTTGCTACTAGAGGACAGTGATTGCATAAAGAATGGCAGAGCTCCGATCCCTGAGGGCAGAAGCATAAGAAAGCCAAATCCAGAAAGGTTTTGATCTCCAAGCACCCCGCTGCCTGGATAGCTAGCACAGCATTAGCTGACCATCCTCTTGTTTACATGTTGAAGCTAGAGGGTCTGCTCAAGTGGGACTGGGGAGACTCTAAATACCTGGGAAGTGCTTTGGAGAAATCCTGGCTGGGAAGCTGTAATTACATCCCTCAGTGCTGTGTGTGTGAACAAATAATTGGTCAAAATCCCCTCTGAAAATTCCTGCTCTGCATTAACACCAAGGGGGAAGCGGGGAGGGGGGGAGCTGTAGAATTTGCTACCTCCTTCTCTCCCTCTTGACTACTAGAGGAGAGGCATCATTTAAAGCATTCACCACTGCTTCTTATCTCTTCCACTCTGAAGAGGCTTATTGTGAATTATGCATTCCAGCCCTGCATGAAATATTCAACTTGTGTCCTTTCATTCCTGCTCAGCCTCCCAACAAAGCAATAAACTGTCAGCATGCCAAACGGCGAGTCTGAAGGCAGGGAAGGCGCCACTGGCTTCCTGCTCTTCAACTAAATCATCCAGCATGGCAATGTAACTCAGGCATCAGGTGGCCACAGGTAAGGAAACCTCTGGAGAACCAATGCTCACACCCACAACACGACCCTGTGATGCCACAACAAGGCTTTCATCATTCAGACCCTCCTTGCCTGACTACAGATTTTGTTGCTCTAGCTAAATCTTCGGCTACCCATAATCACTATCAGATAATGCTTGTAACCAGGACTGATAGTATTATTTGTTCCTTAAAGCTGCTGTTTAAGTATGGAAATTCTGAGTGTGTATCCCCTGCCGCATGCCTCCTCCTTTTCACTTTTCTAGATCATTTTGAATCTACTTCTGAAACATAGATGAAATGGAATGTGGGCTTTTCAGACTCTGTGATTTGCTCCCACATGATGAACCTAGATTACTAAAAGTATGAAAGATCAAACGGAGAAACCTCGCCCAGCCTGGATGTGAAAATTGCCAATCTCATCCTTTCAAACTTCTTTGCTTGCTAAGCAAGACGCCACACAGCTTCTTATGAAATGGGAAGTCCTGTATTATAGGCAGAAGGCACAAGGCATTGTGGATAACCTAAAACCTGAGGCAAATTTTGAATAGCATAGGGAACTGACAGTTACAGTTCAAGAATATAAGGAAACATAATATTCAGAGCTTGCTATCAAGGCTACATCATAATTGATAAAGTACCACATCAGTGCTGGCCCATCTCTACCTCATTGCAAGAAGACATCACCAGCTCTCCATTCAGTGCAAAACCCCTAGTTTTCACTTCCCTTCATCAAACTGCTTTGGATTTTTAAGAAGCAGGGTTTTATTTTTTTAAAAAAAAAGTTGTATTCAGCCTATTTTAGGGTTTAGATTCAAAATGGCAAGAGACCATGTTGCCAGTTTTCAGCAATCACATTGCCAACATTTGGCTGCCAGGTTCTCCTATTTGGCCACAAATAAAAGGATTGCAGTGAGTATAGGCTGATCTGGGGCTGCAGTTTGCCCAACCTGCTGTACTGCTTACTTGTGAAAGAAAGGTGAAAGGTCCCCTGTGCAAGCACCAAGTCATGTCTGACCCTCTGAGGGGACACCACTTTCACAATGTTTTCTTGGCAGACTATAGCAGGGTGATTAGAGAAAAGTAATCAAAAATCAAATTAATAAAAACATAGAAAATCATATTTGTATTCTATGCAAGTGATTCTACAATAGTATGAATGTCTTCTACTTCTGAACCCAGATCTGGGGATCACAACTATAGTGCGATGGTTAAGGTGTTGGGCCAGGTTCCAGAGATAAAATGAGGAGATTTTCTTATGCAATCTGCCTTAAATTGCCAGGAAAAAAAAATCAGTATATGATTCCAAGAAACAAACTAATTCACATCACTCCTAGGAGAGCTAATGTATCTAAAAACATTTTCTTTAGCACCTGTCAAGCTCTCTCCCACCCACCCTGACTTTGCACATCTAAGAAAAAAAAGAAGAAATAAGGTTTAAAAAGTGGGGGGAGAGCTGGCATGCAGGAAAGCAAAGCACCAACATCTGTGATCATCTTTACTTCCAAAAATTCTTCAGGGCCCCAAGCAGTCCCATTAAGCTTTCTTATAAAATAAAAATGATTTGCAGCTGCAGCCCAGGGCTTGGTTTGGAAATCCACTCACCTGATAAGCATTCTGGTATACATCTACATATGCATGTGTCCTGCCAGATTCCAACAACTGATTGTTCCCCAATGGTAGCCATGTTGTAAATGGACAAGTCCCATCTGATAACCACAGCAAACATAGCTATAATCAACCCATATGATATGAGCAACTCATGAAAAATGGTTGGTAGTTCCCCATTATCATGAGTTAGAGGGGGTAAAGTTAAGAGAACATGTTTTTTGTTGTGGCCCCTGTTTTGTGGAATAGTCTTCTACAGGAGATTAGATCTACCTCAGCCTTGATGGCCTTCTGGAAGCAGGTTAAAATGGAGTTCTTCTGGAGAGCTTCTTAGAATTAGTTAGGATAGGAAGTGTTTATATATTGCTCCAGTTTTAAATCATGGATGAGCTTTGTTTCAATGGTTGTTTTAATACTGCAATTTGAACCATGGATGTGTTGTTATTTATAAACCACTGACACTGTATAATTGCAGCAGAATAAAAATCCAGTTAAAAAAATAAGTAAATATGTTCTCAAAATTCCCAAGGTTACAAACCCTAGACCCTTCCTGCCTGCACAAAGCTGCTTCTAGTAACCCAACGATAAATCAGGACAATTCTGCCCTTCCAAACATCTGAGAACATTAGCTTTTCTTTATCTCTGTAACAAGTGTGCTATCAAAGGCTGTTTTCAGGCAGCACATTAAACCTAGCTTGAAAAACCCACACATCTGTGAAGTGCACACAGCATGCTATATCTAAACCAATAAACCATACTTTGGCTTAAGTTGATGATCCCATTCACACAAAATCCTAAGACAATGTCTAGGTTCCCATGAAGACTGAACCACTAACTACCCAGCTCCATGTTAGCTTAGTCTAGTATATTATGCAAAGTTATCTACCACATTTTCCATTTGGTATAAACGGGTTTTTACCTTTAGTTCTAAATAAAGTTTGAAAACCTTGCAACTGAGCATCATATAAATCTTACTCTATATGTAGAATAAAACAGGGATAAAGTTGGTGAAAGTAAGCAAGAACCATTAGCAGATAAAAGAGACAGTAAATGACATCCGAGCCTGAGAAAGGAGGGGCCATGAAAAATATATTCAGAATAACACCACCTTATTCTGTTTGGTGTATGAGTAGGCAGAGGGAAACTCTGGCGGATTTTCAAGATTCTGTTATTTTACCCTACAACAATAAAGTAGGGTTCTGATAGTCCTTGCTGTGTCTGTTGCTTGGCCCGGCCTATCTCAAAGGACTGAGACTATATTTTTGAGGATGGTTATTACTATTTCCTGAGCTTGCATTGGTATGACCTTCACACTATCCTTTGGAATGTGTGTGTGTGTGTGTTTTAAGATGTTTCCAAAGGTGCTATGCGCACACCACTCAGGCATGCTCCAAACTGTATTTCTCCTTTGAATCTGGAATGAATCTCACAGCCCTTAGGATCACTATCTACTGCGTATAAGATTGCTGCCAAAACAAGAGAATAAAAAAACCTGTTCCATCTGCTCATGTGATTTGTGAAATAGAAGAAGCCTCTAGAGTTCTCCAACAGCCTGCCCTTTGTTGTTTCTTTATCTTCTCTGACATGCAATAGACGAATGTCCATCAGTGATTTAAATGCAAATGTTCTAAATAAAACTTACCTGTGTGGAGTCTCCTCCCAGCTTGCTCACCTTAAATGGCTATTCTAAGTGTCCTCGTAGTGGCTGGGACACTTCCAAATAGTTATTTCTTAATGCCAGTCCTGGTGCCACTTTCCTTTTTTTTTTGGTGTTCCTCTTGCCACCCTGCATAAGAAGGTTTCAGCATCACGGAATCCTGTGTGTCATCCTTCAAGGAGAATGAACCTTTCTTTTATCATCACATTAAGCAAACCAGACTGAAGCGACATTCAGATGTGAATTGCTCTGCAGCTGCTTTCAACTCAGGATGCAAGATCACATTTGTCTAATAGGAGAGGTTTTAAATGAGTTTTATGGATGTATTTGCAGGGGTGAGAAATATCTGATCACTTCCTTCCTTCTCATACCTACTCCTTACATTCCTGATGCACTAAAATCACAGGGTGGATCTGAAGACAGGTGGTATAGCTCAGTGATAAAGTAGATGGTTTGTGCACTTACTCCCTGGTTCAATATCAAGCCATTTCTACTGGAGAAAAGTAATTGAAACTCTGGAAAGAACAGTTCTGAACTACTTAAGCCAATGTTCACAGGATTAACTGTATTGGTACCCTTGGTATAGTTCTACTGATCTCAGTTCTCCAAATCTGAAAATTAAAAAAATGAAGTTTCTCAATGGCTCCCCTAGTTTAGGGGCAGGCAACTTTTTAAACCCCCTTTCATGTATTGGAAGGTTGTTATCCCTGCTCCTTTTTTCAAGGTTAAACATGGTTCTTTCAGTTTCAACTCATAGAACGTAATCTCCAATCCCTGATCCTCTTCATTGTCCTTCTCACCTGTTAGTTGGTTTGAAATATTCTTGAGATTTGGAGCAGAACTCAGGGTTCAGTTTGAACTCTTCCAAACTCTTTTCAGAAACTTGAAAGCTTGTATATATCTTTTTAGTGTCAGTTTGCTATCTCCTCCTCCCCCTTGTTACCACACAGTTTATTTTAAATTTTATGCTTTGGTAGAACCTGTCAATCCTATTGTTGGAAGGAAATCCTTCCAAGGGTTCATCCCAAGCTGGGAATGAAGAAATGCAGGCAATTGCTTGAGCAGAGGTAATTGTTTTATTGTCCAAGAGCATGTACAGAGTATGCTGGTTGGAAGGTGGCCACACTGGTATTTCCCCCACAAGCTCTTTATATAGGAGAGCTTAGCTGTTGCTATGCAAAGGTGTTCTCGCCCCCTAGGAACTTGAGAGAAGTGCAGTTTACCAGAGTTCAGAGAGGAGGCGCCCTGTGGCCAGGCCCCTTGCTGTTGGTGTTTCCTGTTCTGATAGTCCAGGTTCCCTGCGGGGCTGTGGCTTTGTCTACTAGCCTGGACTGTTCACCTTGGGAGGAATCTTTTGTGATTGGATTACGGAGATCTGTTTGGCTGTTCAACTGAATGGGCTTTGCTAAATTCTGTGAATGAGTGGGCTTTTGTTTTCCAAGATTTCTGGTTAAATCAGAAGGGAATCCTTTGTTTTAGCAGTTGGGCTTCCTTTTACATTTTAATCTCTGGCATCCCCTTTTGGAACCCAGTCTATTTTGTAACTTTTAACCTTTTACCTTGCTAAGGGAAGGCAATATTGCAGGAAGACAGTGTTCTGGGGGGAGACAACATGGCGGTTTGCAAAGGAAAAATATAGAAAGGGGGTGCATTTGTCTGAAACCTTCCAACACTATATACTGTGAAATGTTAGATGAATTATTGTTCTTCTTGTGGACTCTTCACTTTACTTGCTGAATTCAAGGCTACTGCTTTATTAGCATTTGGATCTGAGGAGCAAATTATTGTGAGGGGGAGGTTCCCTACTTATATAAGTGGTAGTGACCTACTTTGTCATCAGGGAAGGCAAAAGAGTTCCTTGTAAATTGAAGCCAGTGGATCATATGCACATTTTGCTACTGGACAGAGCAATCCTGCTTTGGGATCAAAGAAAGCCCTCATTTTGCAGAATGGTTCCAGAGATCAGTATTTAAAATGTGGGGGAAATTAAAAGAATGAAAAGAAATCGAAATGAACCAGCCTCTCTATGTCAGCAGGTCAGTGTGATTTGGCACTTGTAGATGTTCCTGTCTCTTACTTGTCAATAATGTCTTCCTTTTTCCCCAACCCAGATCCTGAAGTTTACTGATAACTTTGGAGGAAATTGCAGAGCAGCTCAAGATACACCCTTAATTATAGAAAATAATTCACTTTCTAATTCGACATATACGGTACTGCAGCGACAATTCTTGAAGAGAGGACGATTAACATTTCTGGCACAATATAAGTAAGCCAATGGGTTTCAATAGGATTACTTTGAGTTCAGGGCACACAGTTTCCAAGCTTTTTCCATTTGCTAGAATTTTCATTTGTGGTAATTTTTCCTCCTTTCTAAGTCTTTTGGTGCTGGGTTCTGCCATTCACAGACATTTCTTACATATGTAGAAAATCTTAAGCAGTATCCCAGTGAATCACAATCAGTTTGTGCATATCTTCTAAACAGGAGTGGGTAGGTAACCATTTTCTGGCTGGACCCTAGCAGGGGCATCTTCAGGGATGGGGAAGGGAGGGGGTCCAAAAAATCAAGATGGCAGCCATGACTGTGTGGTTGAAGCCCCAATCTTTTTTACTTGCATTTCATGCATTTGCCACAAGTAAAACAGAGCAGGACTTTGAACACATGGTTGCAGGCACCATCTTGACTTTTTTGACACATACATACATATATATCCTTTTCTTTAAAGGTTAATCTCTAAAAGTCTAATTTTGTTTACATTACAACAATGAAGATGCCAAATTTCAGCAACATAATTGGGGGAAAGGCAAACAAGGGGGTTGTTACATATTGGGGGGGGGGGGCTATCCCTGTATAAAATGGTCAGATTGCAAGCAAGCAAGTTCTCCTATCATGCTATGCACCTAAAGGTCTATTATGCTCCATTCCTGTTTGTGATGAACAAAGATTTACTATTGTGCAGATTCCTAATTTTAATTTTGTTTTGTTTTGTTCGCATTTGCATAATCATGTTTTGCTTTTTTGCATGATGGTAATGTGAGTCAGCAGCTCCTCGTAGTGGCAAGGAGAATGAATAAGTAGCTAAGAGAAACTGTTTGGGTCATTGACTGTAAAATTTGACCACCTCTGCCTCAAATATGTATTCCCTGACCTCCCCTCCCAAAATGTTTATTTTTATCCCTCTCATGTAGCAGTCATTTCAATATGTAATCATTCAGCTTTGGAAAATGATGCACAGAGAAAGAGAGAGAGAGAATATACAATGATTATCTATTTGTCATGTCTGATACTGAGGACCAACAACAAGGGAACACAAGGATGTGCTGTTTATGAGCATCCAGAAGCAAAAACCAACAGCTTCTATGGACCTGGTCACATCCATCTGTCAATTCTTATTTCAGAGCCTACAATATTTTAGAATTCACCCAGAGGAGGATGTGTTCCAAGACTCAGTGGAAAGATACATTTTTTTAAAGTAAAGGAGATAAAATTCTGATATTTGTCTTGATGGTTATAAGCCTATAACTATAGGACTATAGCAAAGAGAGAAGTGAGAAGTAGCCCTTCCACAGGCCTTGTTCAGAATCTAACTTCTCTTGGTACTTCCTAAATGGTTTTTGGTTGCAACTTTGCAAGCCATGGTATTCCCTGTGACACTGTATAGAAGTGACTTTAAAGAAGCAGGAAGTAATGACTGCCCTACTCAGCTTCCCATTAAATTCAGTTCACACATGGTTAAAGTAAAAATCTCTTTAATGGAGCGTAGTGTGCAGTACAGCAAAAAAGTTGCGAATAGAAATTCCCTGGCTTCCCCCAGGTTAAACAGTCCAATGAAACCAACCCCTCCCCCTTTCAGTATGCAGCCCCCCTTTCCAGTACCAGTTCGTTCAGCTCCATGCAGATGTCTCCCACTGCTCTTGGCAGTCTGACCTTGAATGCCAGAGATAGTCCAAACAAGATGGCTTCACACTCCTGCCGTGCTCCCCTCCCACTTCCAGCAACTCGCAAGGTTTGCCACGTGTTGATTCTATTCATGCATGTGAGTTCAATCAGATGTTCTGGGAACATTTGATCGGGGAGATTGACACAGGATAGGAAGAGTATTGATGCCTTTGAATGTTCGTGTTGGAGAAGTCTCCAGAGAATACCATGGACAGCCAAGAAAACAAACAAATGTATCATGGAACAAATCAACCCAGAGTTCTCCCTTGAGGCACAAATGAACAGGCTCAAATTATCCTATTTTGGACACATTATGCAAAGATCCAGCTCTCTGGAGAAGATTCTAATGCTGGGAAAGGTGGAAGAAAAGAGAAGAAGAGGATGACTAGCAGCAAGGTGGGTGGAATCAGTTACATTGGCGATGGGTATGCTGTTGGAAGACCGGAAAGACTAAGTTAGGAAGACATCATCATGGGGAAAATCTATCTATGTAGTCACTAGGAGTCAAAAATGACTTGATCGCACATAATCAATCAACTTTGCTTTGTTCCTTCTCTTTTTCTCATCCCTTTTCCTTTAGTGTCACATCTTTTAATTTATAAGCAAGGCATGTTATTGATCTTTTATCAGATGCTGTAGAAGCCTTTAAATCAGTGATGGCTGATTTCAAGCTGCCAACATTTCTTATAGTCTGGGAAATCAGGGGGAGTCAAAAGTTAAGATGGCAGCTGCGACAATGTGATTGAAGCACTGACTCTTTTTATATGCACTTTAAAAAGTGTGGGGCTTCATGTAGCCACAGCTACCATCTTGACTTTTTTGACCCCCCCTCCATGTTGGAGGTCTCAGCAAATCATCATGCCTCATTAGCATGTGGATGAGTTCATTCTAGGATGCAATTCTCTATGTGCTTCTGGAGGAAGCTGTTTGTTTCCCCTCCCACATTCCTCAGTCTTCCTCCTCCACCATCTGGGAAGGGAGCATGCGGCTGCTGCTGCTCTTTCCATCCTGGGTGCCATGCATGGCCCTAGAGTCAGGAGGTTCCCCCCTTCTGCATGCAGCCTTTAGCAGCAATGAGGGCTAAGGGTTAATTCAGTTTAGGGAAAGAAAGAAGAACAAGGATCATTATTTTTTCTGGATGGATGTAACTGGACCAAATAAATGAGTAAGACCTTCTTTTGCTTATTTTTGAACTTACTTCGTCTAAGTGTGTAATTCTTTATGCTTGGGTGGACTAAGTGTGTAAGATCAATAGCCTATATTTCTCTAATGTGCTCATCAATGCTATTTTAGATAATATTCTTTTTCTGTGTGCATCTTTTGCTGTGTTAAGCTCTGCTTCATTCAGTGGTCCTAGCTATCCACTAATGGCTTCACTCTGCAGACCCTGCCCCCCTGTTACAGATAGTAATCTGAGATGACTTTTCAGGCTGAGAGCTGCTCTGATTTCGAATGCTGGGGACTAAAGTGGCAGACATATGGCCAGACTGCATTTAGGACTTGATCAGAAAATGGGCAGGAATAATTTTTAAAACATACAAATCCTTGTCAGTGACAGCAGCCAAAGAATTGGTTATAAAAGAGTCTGGAAGAGAATCCTATGTGGCCTATGGACTGCGGGTTACCTACCCCTATTCTCAATAAATCAATAGAAACCTTAAAGTCGAAACATCACCAAGAATTCCCATGAGACTAGACTTGAAAGTAAAAAAATAAAAATCCCAGAAGTAGACAGTAGTAAGCTGCTTTTGTATTTTTAGCAGGAAAACCACACAGGCATGTCCGTATATCACTGCACATGAGATGCCAGTCTTTCACTTTTACAGACTCAGAAACCAAGGCACCCTGCATCAAAATTGTGTTTGGGGGGTGGCACAGACAAATATGAGAACTGTGGCATTTGTGCTGTCTTCCTTGCAAATTGGGGGTCCTAACCGGCCATTGCTGGAAACAGGGTACTGTACTGGGTCAAGCAATTTAATCCTAAAGGGCTCTTTTAGAGGAAAAAAAACAAAATCAAACCAAAAAGATGAGGCTTCTTACTTTCTGATGCATGTTCTCTCTCTCTCCCCCAAACCCCCACCCCACTTTTTATCTTTCCACAAACAGCATAATATCCTGAAACTGCTTCTCATGCCAAATACTTGAAGAAAAAATGCTGCTCCCCACCCCTGCCCGCCATCCTCCGTGAGCATTGTTCTGGCATCTTTCTTTGCTAACAGCCAAGGAGATCCTCACTTAAGTTTCAAAATGTCAGCATTATTTTTAGCTGTGTACAAATTCTGCACCATTGGAAATCATTTAAACTGAATGCAAGATTTCTGGCCATTGTAGCAGGAATCACTTTGCATAAGTTAAAGAGCAGGGCTGACAGGGGATGTCTATATTCAATTCTATGCTTGAATAGGTATCTCCCTAGATAAAAAGCAGCCAGCAACAATACATGCCCAAGTGTTAACCTCTTTTTCTGTCTTCCTCCTTGCTAGAAACTTCTGAAATGCTGCTCTGGTTCCTCAATTTAAAGAGTATAAAATGAACCCAAATGCACCATCACTTTAATAGCATTTTCTTTCTTAAGTTTTGAATGATTTGGTTAAAAAAACCCATCAATCAAAATGGCATTTCCCTTTTTTTTTAAGAGTAGAAGCACAGAATAAATCTACATCTCATTTGCTTTAGTTTTATTAATAAATGAATTTTCTGGAATAATTCATTTCACAATAACTATGGTAAATGTTGCCATTGACACAGAAACCAAGACAAGTTTTGTTTTTTCTTAGGAAGAAACAGATGACGTTCACTGATACATCTCCCTCATACAACTGCCTCTCTGGCCAAGAAAACCAACTAGAAGATAGAATATTTGGCAAGTTTAGAGAAGTATTCCTACCTTCCAACAAGGGCAAAATGTTAGCTTTCAACTGTTCTGATGTTTTGATTATACCTCAGTTACATTTAATTTTGCAAATGTATTTTTCAAATGGGAAAAAAGATGGAACCCTGGAATTTATTCCTACTGACATATTATCCCAGACCCTGGGCCAGAATAAGTTAGTTGGTTATTGGCTGTTTGGCTTGTTGGATTTTGGTTCCAGTTAGCTGCCTTCTGTTTTCTTTTTTATGTATTTTGTTTTCTTTTAATTTTTATCTATAAGCTGCCCAGAGTCACCATAGAGTCAAGTGGCCTTGAAACTGAATTAATAAATAAATATCTGGGGGACTGGTGAAGGCATCACCATAATCTGAATGGGTAGTGCTCAAGGCTCCTTTAAATCAAAGCAGCACAATGGCCAAGTGACTTTCTGCTCAGCTGCTCCAATGGCCAAGTGACTTTCTGCATTTACTAGGCTATCATCTTCAGAACCTTGTCCTCAGTTCAAGCCATCACCTCCAGAGACCCTCAGAGAGATAGAGGATCCACCATTCAGATCCAGCCACCAAGAGCTCCAACTTGGACCTTATATAGTAAAGCAACTGCCAAGGCCAGGCAGCTGCTCTGAGGTAGCTGAAGTGCAGGTGACCATTTGTCCCCACTGTAGACCCTTCCCCAAGACACCCTAGGAACTTCAGCTCCCAGAATTCCCAGCAATAGCTAGGCTGCCTGATGATTTCTAGGGGTTGAAGTCCACCATGTGGAAGAGAAGGCTGCTGATAACTTTACTCCAGTAGAGCAGATGCACAGGATGGCTGCCTTGCAAAAACTTTAGCACAGTATTTCTGAACCTTGGCAACTTTAAGATGTGTGGACTGCAACTCCCAGAATTCCCCAGCCAGCATTCTAGCTGGGGGATACTGGGAGTTGAAGTCCACACATCTTAAAGTTGCAAAAGGTGAGAAACACTGCTCTAGCATTTTGCTAATTGTTTAGCTCTGCTGCTTAATGCTCTCTAAGGCTCTGTAAAGCTGAAATGGGTCAAAGTTCTCCTGATAACTTTGGTAAGCCTTGAACTATGTTATGTTAGAGATATTTCCTATGCCGAAGGCTACACACACTTTTTCATTACAGAGACTAGCAAATTCAATAATATAAAAGAAGGAGCAGAGAAGGATATTCCACACAATACAATATTTTTTTTAAAGCTGGGTGATGAATCAAGCTTTTACAATAAAAATCATACATTACCAAAACCTTGAGACTTCTTCAAGAATTATGAGGAGGGGAGAGGTATCTTGAAATCTACAACACATTTGTTTGTGCACATATATAGCATGTATATCAAAGTTATTCTTATCTTGTGTCACTAGCCTAAGTTGCAGGAATGCCATGCTAAATTTTAATCAACACGAATTCTATTGTTTTTCCAAGCTTTTTGCAAAAAGCTTTTTATTCAATGTTATGATTCTTTATACCCAACTTCTTTGTTGTTTCTGCCTTTGGACACTTACAGTCTACCTCTGTTGGCAGAGTTGGGTACAAGTCTCTTTCTTAGCTGAAATGTTTGAAAATGTCAAGACTCCTTTGAGGAGAAAGTTAGCAGCTTTCTGAGAGCTGGGCTGATTCTAACATGGTCTTCCTGTGACAAAATCCACCAGAAAATACAGAGGCCCTGTTCAAACAATGTGTTAATCCATTTTATGACATGCTTCCTTCCAGATTCAGCTGAGCAAAACCTCAGAGTTTGCAGAATGCCTTTAACCCTCCTTTTTCTGGCCTTTGATTGCTGAAAATTGGTGGTATCATTAACTGCCATTTTGCAGTGGTAAAGCCACACAAACCATAGTATAAGCCCTAATATATGCTTAATATAGTTTAAAAAGCTAGGAAAAGAGCTCAAAAGTGATGGGGTTGCCTCATCCACTTCTGTGATATAGTCCCACTCCCTTTGCATCACTGTCCCTCCACTGAAGCCCTCGTCTTTTGGGTGTTACCAAAATGATGCAGGTGACACCCAGCCACTAAAAGCTTGTCCACCCTGGTGTTTTTTTGTTTGTTTTTGGTGTAAACTCAGGTATTGTGGCTTATAAATGGTGGTACAGCGTAATTATGGTTCTGCATGTTGTGTGAATGTAGCCAGACATTACTAACTGAGTAAACTGTGTTTAGCTACATGCAACATGCAGAGAAAACCATCAGCTAGCATGGTGTGAATCTTATCCTTTTTTATATGCAGTAGTTGGGAAGGGAATGTGAAAGGTGGATAGGATTCTTCTACAATTTTTTTTGTTACTGTACTACAATGCCTGAAGGTACAAACCAAGGCCCATATGAAAATTGTTGCCCACCAGTCTTTAAGCTGGCAGAGAAGTTTGCCACGTAGTATTTGCTGCCCCAACAGCTGAACCCTGTCTGCCACGGGCACCGTAGCTCATATAGTCCTTACAGATTTAATGTGGGTCAAATTAATTAAAGTGATCCCTGGATCTCCTGGCTTCTGGTTCTTCTCCCATCAAGAGTCAAGTGCCATTGGGAAAACAACCAACTGATCTCCGCCATGGAGGGATGGTCAGGACTGGAGCTGATCCAGACACGCACACACACACACACAACCAGCAGATAAGCGACTGAGTGATTTTATTCTGGACGCTATGACACCTATACAAATGAAGTAATGTGACCTACTAGTAGTAGTATGTACAAGCGAAAGCATTATTTACAAAACCAGTACATCTGCCAATGTATGCACAGAATAATAGAAGAAATCAAGTCTTAATCAAATTACTTTCCTCCCTCTTCTGTATCTTTCTCTCACTTTCCATTTGTAACTTATGACAGATCCTTCTGCCCCCTCCTAATCTCAGTCACCAACCCTGGAATACCTCTGAGCTTTCTCCTGGCTGTCTTGCTGCCAGGCAAAGCCTTTAACTCCTAAACGCCCACTCTGCAGCATCTGCTTCTTTGTGCTGTACACACAACCCAGTCCAAGATGCTTTCCTTAGTGAATTCTCCTGGTCTTTCCACACTCTCATAACCTGCTTCAGGCTTTTCCTCCAGGTCTTCTTCCATTTCCCAAGGCTGGGAGACGTGATGGGCTGGATTAAATCAACCTTTCAAGGAGCACAGGACAAGCGTTGTCTCATACAAATGCTAAGCCTCTTTTTTTTCCCTTTAAACACAGGCCTGGTGTTCTTTCAAAATAGAGCATCAAACCTATGTTTAAAAGGAGCTCATGTAATTTGGTTTCTCTGCAGCTTAAGCCGAAATGGCCATGGACAGGAGCTTCCAGTTATCAGAGAGGAAGAGGCATGCCCACAGAAGGAGTTGTGCAGATCCCTCCCTACCTCAACCCTTGTTGGAAAACTACTGTGGGTAATTTCCCCATTATTTTGCCCCCAGCACACACTCAATCCCTCTGCAGGTCAGAGCAAGCACACACCACTCAGTTCAGCTAGCAAGATATGTATTTATTAAACACCAAAACCAAAAACAATACTGTGTGATCATTAGCATGGTCAGTCCCTTTGGCTGTTCCAGCTTGAATCCTTTTATTAAAGCAACAGGAGAGAGATGCAAAGCAGGACACGAGGAGGGCTCTCCTGGGCTCTGCACCATGAAGGGCTTGGTTTGGTAGACAGGAATGATGTGCCTAACACTTCTGACCATGTCAGCCACTGCATCACCAATGAAGCATATTACATTCCATTCCTGGCAAAAAATTGCATTGCAAGCAGAGAGAAACTATGCCTTTAAACATGGAACAGCTAACAGCAGCTTTAAGCTGAGGATGAGATAAAAGCACAGAATGTGGATGTGGCATAAAAAAAAGTTACCAGTTTATGTTTATGTTGCATTAAAGGGGATGTGAGGGTGAGACCTGAATCTCACATCCTTCAGTAAAGGCAGAATCCCATGAATACGTGGCTTTCAGCTGCTTTGCTTGAGCACTAGAGCATAATGTGCTGACAGCAAGAGAGCTAAACTATTTTATGTTTGGCACCAGGAAAGAAAATCATCTGGAATTGTCTGAGCAGCCATCTCGCTTGCAGAAATATCTAGTCAAAGTCCTAAGCAGCTAGCCAATTATTCTTTTTTAAAAAAAAACAATTACCTATGCTCCTAGCTGGTTCTATCTTTTGTTTAATTGGTAACCCCTTTTCACCAGTGAAGAAGCTCAAGGGGGCTAAACCAGTGAAAATAAACTGTGTAAATGCCAATTGAAAATGCAATTAAAACTGCAAGACATCCATAAAATAAATAGCACTTACCCAGCCAACAGGTTATACACCAAACCTCTGTCTGAATAAAAATGTTTTGTTTGCTGGTAGAAGGTAACAGAGAGAGAGCAAGCTAACTTGACCTCTATTACGACAAGAGTTCCAAAGCCTAAGAAAAGATATTTTCCTACACGGTACCCAAATTTGCCTCAAATGATGATAAAATAGGAGCTGTGTTCATACAATATGCTGGACCAGATCAGGTAAAGACCCAGCAGATGAATTCACCCCACATGTTAAATTTGATTGTATTAACCTTGTTTAACCTTTTGAGGCCCAACAATAAAGATATCTTCTAAAGGTCATAAAGCCTGGGCAAGCTCATAAGAAAGGATGTTATTTTTTTTCCCCAGTACCTGGGTTCCATACCCATGTTTATTCATAGTCGCTTCCGACTCTTCGTGACTTCACAGACCAGCCCACGCCAGAGCTTCCTGTCGGTCGTCAACTCCCCCAGGGTCGAGTCCATCACCTCTAGAATATCATCCATCCATCTTGCCCTTGGTCGGCCCCTCTTCCTTTTGCCCTCCACTCTCCACTCATCAGCATCTTCTCCAGGGTGTCCTGTCCTCTCATTATGTGACCAAAGTACTTCAGTTTTGCCTTTAATATCATTCCCTCAAGTGAGCAGTCTGGCTTTATTTCCTGGAGGATGGACTGGTTGGATCTTCTTGCAGTCCAAGGCACTCTCAGAATTTTCCTCCAACACCACAGTTCAAAGGCATCGATCTTCCTTCTCTCAGCCTTCCTTATGGTCCAGCTCTCGCAGCCATATGTTACTACGGGGAACACCATTGCTTTAACTTTGTGGACCTTTGTTGTCAGTGTGATGTCTCTGCTCTTAACTATTTTATCGAGATTGGTCATTGCTCTTCTCCCAAGGATTAAGCGTCTTCTGATTTCCTGACTGCAGTCAGCATCTGCAGTAATCTTCGCACCTAGAAATACAAAGTCTTTGACTGCCTCTACATTTTCTCCCTCTATTTGCCAGTTATCAATCAAGCTGGCTGCCATAATCTTGGTTTTTTTGAGGTTTAGCTGCAAGCCAGCTTTTGCACTTTCTTCTTTCACCTTCATCATAAGGCTCCTCAGTTCCTCTTCGCTTTCAGCCATCAAAGTGGTATCATCTGCATATCTGAGATTGTTCATGTTTCTTCCAGAGATTTTAACCCCAGCCTTGGATTCTTCAAGCCCAGCATGTCACATGATGTGTTCTGTGTACAAGTTGAATAGGTAGGGCGAGAGGATACAGCCCTGCCATACTCCTTTCCCAATCTTAAACCAGTCCATTGTTCCATGGTCTGTTCTTACTGTTGCTACTTGGTCATTATACAGATTCTTTAGGAGGCAGACAAGATGACTTGGTATCCCCATACCACTAAGAACTTGCCACAGTTTGTTATGGTCCACACAGTCAAAGGCTTTAGAATAGTCAATAAAACAGAAATAGATGTTTTTCTGAAACTCCCTGGCTTTTTCCATTATCCAGCGGGTATTGGCAATTTGGTCCCTAGTTCCTCTGCCTTTTCTAAACCCAGCTTGTACATTTGGCAATTCTCGCTCCATGAATTGCTGAAGCCTACCTTGCAGGATCTTGAGCATTACCTTACTGGCATGTGAAATGAGTGCCACTCTTCAATAGTTTGAACATTCTTTAGTGTTCCCCTTTTTTGGTATGGGGATATAAGTTGATTTTTTCCAATCTGATGGCCACTCTTGTGTTTTCCAAATTTGCTGGCATATAGCATGCATTACCTTGACAGCATCATCTTGCAAGATTTTGAACAGTTCAGCTGGGATGCCATCGTCTCCTGTTGCCTTGTTATTAGCAATGCTTCTTAAGGCCCACTCAACCTCACTTTTCAGGATGTCTGGCTCTAGCTCACTGACCACACCGTCAAAGCTATCTCCGATATTGTTATCCTTCCTATACAGGTCTTCTGTATATTCTTGCCACCTTTTCTTGATCTCTTCTTCTTCTGTTAGGTCCTTGCCATCTTTGTTTTTGATCATGCCCATTTTGGCCTGGAATTTACCTCCGATTTTTCTAATTTTCTGGAAGAGGTCTCTTGTCCTTCCTATTCTATTGTCTTCTTCCACTTCCGCGTATTGCTTGTGTAAAAATAATTCCTTATCTCTTCTGCCTAACCTCTGGAATTTTGCATTTAATTGGGCGCATCTCCCCCTATCACTGTTGCCTTTTGCTTTCCTTCTTTCTTGGGCGACTTCTAGTGTCTCAGCAGACAGCCATTTTGCCTTCTTGGTTTTCTCTTTCTTTGGGTGTATTTTGTTGCCGCCCCCTGAACAATGTTGCGAACTCCTGTCCAGAGTTCTTCCGGGACCCTATCTACTAAGTCCAGTCCCTTAAATTGATTCTTCACCTCCACTGCATATTCCTTAGGAATATTAGTGAGCTCATATCTAGCTGATCTGTGGGTCTTCCCTAATCTCTTTAGTCTGATCCTAAATTGTGCAATAAGAAGTTCGTGATCTGAACTACAGTCAGCTCCAGGTCTTGTTTTTACCGATTGTATAGATGTCCACCACCTTTGGCTGCAAAGGATGTAGTCAATCTGATTTTGGTGTTGTCCATCTGGGGAAGTCCATGTATAAAGCCGTCTCTTAGGTTGTTGGAAGAGAGTGTTTGTTATGCAGAGTGAGTTGTCCTGGCAAAATTCTATCAGCCTATGTCCTGCTTTGTTTTGTTCTCCCAGGCCATGCTTACCTGTAATTCTAGGTGTCATTTGACTCCCCACCTTAGCATTCCAGTCTCCTGTGATGAAAATAACATCTCTTTTAGGCATGTTGTCCAGTAGGTGCTGCAGATCCTCATAGAACCGCTCTACTTCAGCTTCTTCAGCATCTGTGGTTGGGGCGTATATTTGGATCACTCTGATGTTAGATGGCTTGCCCTGAATTCGAATTGAGATCATTCTATCGTTTTTTGCATTGTATCCAAGCACTGCTTTAGCCACTTTACTATTAATTATGAAGGCTACTCCATTTCTTCTGTGGTCCTCTTGTCCACAGTAGTAGATCTGGTGGTCATTTGATGTGAAGTGGACCATTCCAGTCCATTTCAGTTCACTGATGCCCAAAATGTCTATCTTTAATCTTGACATCTCAGCAATAACCACATCCAATTTGCCCTGGCTCATAGATCTTACATTCCAGGTTCCAGTGGTGTGTTGATCCTTAGAACATCGGATTCGCCGTTCACCACCAGCACCGTCGGCCGCTAGCCGTCCTTTCGGCTTTGAGCTAGCTGCGTCATCACATCTGGGTCTAGTTGAGCTCATCCTCTGTTCCTCCCCAGTAGCATTTTGACCATCTTCTGACCTGGGGGTCTGATCTTTCGATGGTATATCAACATATCTCTGGTTGTACTGATCCATTTAGTTTTCACGGCAAGAATACTGGGGTGGGTTGCCATTACCTTCCCCAGGGATCGCATTTAGTCTGACCTCTCTGTCATGACCTTCCCTTCTTGGGTGGCCCTTCATGGTTTAGCTCATGGCATCATTGAGGTGCTCAAGCTCCAGCACCACAACAAGGTAATGATCCTTTGCTGAAATCCATACCCATAAAGGACTTTATAAATAATATCAGCACTTTGTATTTCATCTAGAAACAGACCTGGAGCCAAAAGTCACCCTGATCAACAGCCTTCATAAGCAATTGCAGGGGGTCCAAGTTCATTCCACAAATCTTGTAATTCATGCCATTTGTCTAATGATGTGATGATGCACATGATGTCATAACACTGTGATGTTAGCATAGTTTGCTCTCAATGCCTATGAGTCGTATGACACTTTTTTCAACTAGCTGAACTTTCCCAACAATTTTCAAAGGCACTCCTATGTAAAGTGAATTACAATAGACCACCTGGGATGCTGACACCTCCAAGCATGAGTAAATGCCCTCCTGCCCTCATTAGAAACCTGGGCATCCGGATTCAAGGCACAATGTGGAAATATATGCAATTGCAACCCTCAGTTGTTACAGAGAGGAGTAATATATAAAGGAAGTGGACAGGATCCTACAGACAGTAAATGCCACCACATGCCATCTAGACCCGTGCCCCTCCTGGCTAGTAAAAGCGGGCCAGGAGGTGACATGCGGTTGGGTCCATGCAATGTTTAATACATGCTTGGGAGAGAGGGTGTTTCCGGTGGCCTTTAAAGAGGCCTTGGTACACCCTGTCCTCAAGAAGCCATTGCTGGAGCCTACTGTTCTGGACAATTTTCGTCTAGTCTCCCACCTCCCCTTTTTGGGGAAGGTGGTTGAGAAGGTGGTGGCTTTGCAGCTCCAGAGGGTCCTGGAGGAAAGGATTATCTAGACCCCTTTCAGTCAGGTTTCAGGCCTGGTTATGGGACGGAAACGGCATTGGTCGCACTTATGGATGATCTCTGGCGGGAGCAGGATGGAGGCAGTGCATCCATTCTTGGTCTCCTTGATCTCTTAGCGGCCTTCGATACCATTGACCATGGTATCCTTTTGGGGTGGCTCAGGGAGTTGGGGGTGGGTGGCATAGACTTACGCTGGTTCACCTCCTTCCTCCAGGGCCAATCCCAGTTGGTGTTGATAGGGGAGGAGAGTTCGGCCCCATGGCCACTTCTTTGTGGGGTTTCACAGGGTTCAGTACTCTCCCCTCTCCTTTTTAACATCTACATGAAACCACTGGGTGAGATCATCCGTCACCATGGGATGAGGTATCATCAGTATGCTGATGATACTCAATTGTATATCTCCATCCTGGGTGAAGTAAGTGATGCCGTGACTACCCTTTCCAAGTGTATGGGGGCTGTGGGGGCCTGGATGGGGACCAACAGGCTTCAACTGAACCCTGGTAAGACCTAGTGGCTGTGGGTTAATGGTTCTTCTGTATCCGGGACATTAACATCTCTGGTTCTGGATGGGGTTGCACTGCCCCAGACAGACCCAGTGCATAGCTTGGGGGTCCTCCTGGACTCATGGCTCCTGCTCAAAGAGCAGGTGGCAGCCATGGCCAGGAGAGCCTTTGTGCAGCTACGTGCTGTGCACCAGTTACGCCCCTTCCTGGACCGGGAGGCCCTTCGAACAGTCACTCATGCCCTTGTTATCTCTCATATAGCCTATTGCAATGTGCTCTACATGGGGCTACCCTTGAAAAGTATCCGGAAGCTCCAGCTGGTCCAGAATGCAGCTGCATGAGCTGTTTTTGGTGCCCCCAGAAGGGCACATGTAACACCACTGCTGCGTGAGCTGCATTGGGTACCAGTTTGCTTCCGGGTCCAACTCAAGGTGTTGGTTATTACCTTTAAAGCCCTACATGGCATGGGGCCAGGTTACCTGAGGGACCGCCTCTTCCCCATTACATCAACCCATCCCACCCAATCGTGTAGAGAGGGCATGCTACGGACCCCATCTGTAAGAGAATTTCATCTGGCGGGGTCCAGGAAGCGGGCCTTCTCTGCAGTAGCTCCCGCCCTGTGGAACATGCTGCCCCCAGAGGTGAGATTGGCCCCATCACTCCTGGCCTTTCAGCGGAGTCTGAAGATCTGGTTCTGCGGCCTCACTTGGGGTGGAGAGGGGAATAGATCTACGTGGGGATGGTTGCTATAGACCACACCTCCCACACTTGGACTGTTTTAGATTCTTCACCACTTGGATTCTTTATCTTTATTTTTACCTCTATTTATATTATTTATTACTGTATTTTACTCTCTGTATTTATGGTTATGGTTTTAATCGATTGTTGTAAACTGCCCAGAGTCCCCTGATGGGAGGAGATGGGCGGGGATAAATTAGATAAATAAATAAATAAATAATCTTGTACACCAAAGGCTGAAACTGTGCTTCCTCATCTTTCTTGGCCAGGATTTCTTGCTCTGGTCTGAATTAAGCATCAATTTATTCAGCTTCATATAATCCAACACTGGGATCAGACCCATCTCTAGCCTTATTACAGCTTGTAAAAAATGAACATCATGGAGCAAACTAACGTATTTGCTTTATTTAGCCTGGGTATTTACATTAAAGAAAGATTTTGACTTTTTGACTTGTGCAACTCCAAAAATAATTCTGGCTGGGAAGTGAGCCATGATTAAAAAGCTTGCCATCTATGTTTGTTTTGCTGTAACAAGCCAAAGAGATCTAAGGCTGTTCTTCTTGCAAATCTTGGTAGACCTGGAATTAAAAATGCTTTTCTCCCTTCTTGATTATTGATGTCTTTCTGTAACATCACATGGTGCAAAGTGGATCTTTATCTGGGGCAAAGGAGACAAAAATCCAAGTATATTGGGGAAAAAAATGCATTGCCTGTCAATATAAGATAGCCCCCTGGTAGATATTCTGTTATTGTCAGGATGCTGAGAAGGGAGGTGATTTTCAGATCAAAGACAACACTCTTCTGTTGTAGAAGGCATGCAAAACATGCTGAGATCGTACTGCCTCCAAGAGGTAGCTGGAGAAAGAAAGAGAAAACTAGATTTGGATTATACAGAGGAAAATGGGGGAGAAGTCTTTGAATCTGTACTGAGAGTTCTTTGCTATCAGAGTTTTATCAGTTGTCTTAAACTGCTTGCAACACATTTAGTCCTTAGCCTATAGGATGATTCCTTGAGAAAACAGCAGCCACTGAGTTCAAAAACTGGAGACTCTGACAGCTACTCAGTATTCTGAGCTACTTCACTATTCATTAGTAGCAGCATCTCCCATATCAAAATGCAATGAAGTATCCAAGTCTGACTCTGCTTAACTGACTGGTGGCAATATTGATCCCGAGTAGCACTGAATTACTGTCTGTATCATGTTGTATCAGCAGTAAAAATTAGACAGAGAGCAATTTTGCAAGATCTTGCAAAATGGGTTCATAGAATTATAAAGTCATAGAATTGGAAGGGGCTATTTAGAACATCACATCCAACCACAATGCAGGATCCAAGTGGTCTTGACAGATGGCTGCGGTCTCTGTTTGAACATAACCAATGAAGGGAAGATCATAATTTCTCTGGGTAATTGGTTCCATTGCTGAACCATTCTGATTTGTGGGATTTTATTTCCTAACATTCAGCCAGACTGTACTTTCATAGACCTGCAGAACTGTAGAGTTGGAAGGCACCACAAGGATCATCTGGTGCAGCCCTCTTCATTATGCAGGAAAACCATTTAAATTCTATTAAAGAAGTCGCTGTCCACTTAAAAAGAAGACTTCCATCAGTACACTGTTTTCTCCTATATTTAAATGAAATCTAGGAAGCTTCATTTATACCCATTGTTTCTAATCCTGGTTTCTGTGGCTGTAGAAAATAGTTCTTGACAATTTTCCCTGTCTCCTCTGTGCACCTGAACATGAATATCATGTCTCCTATCAGTTTTCTCCAAACTGAACAAATCCCTTCATCCTATCCTCCTAGGGCATGTCCCCAGGTCCTTGTATCATCTTCATTGCTCCCTGAAATGTCTCTAGCCTACCAATCTCGTTCTGGAAATGTGGTGCCCAGAACTGTACACAGAACTTCAAATGTAGTCTCACTAGTTCTTTCTGGAGCAATAGAGAACAAGTTTTGATCTTCTTCTGTGTGATATACTGCCAAGTATTTGAAGGGAGCTATCCTTGCTTGGTTCTCAAGATTAAACATACCACATTCCCTCAGTATTTTAAACTAGAGTTTAATTTCCAATCCCTATCTTCATCATCCTTCTCTGTGTTAGAGGTCCGGGTCCAGTGGCACTGATTCTTCAACATCTTGTCACCTCCTGACCAGAAGGAGCAATAGAGCATAAAAGGAGAGTTAAAGATTTTCTCTGTGTCCCCTCTTGGTCACTTTACTACTCTTTGTCTAAGATATTTGTAATGTTAGGTCACTTCCTTCCACCTTTCTGCCCAGGCACACTGGGCCCACTGACTCTTTCTTCTCCTGGTAGGATATAGTTAACTAGGTACTAGGCTTTGCCTAACCATTGAATGTACTTCCCATAAATAAACCTCTTTTCTATTATAAATATAAAACTTACTCAGGAAAGATTCCCACTCTCAAGAAGACTCTCACATAGAGAGACAGAGAAGGCCTCAACTTCCGGTACTCTGTACCTGTTCTAGTTTGCATGGATTCTTCTTAAACTCCAATGCCAGAAGTAGATGCAGAAGTCTAGGTAAGCTCTGACCAATACAGAGTAATGGGATTCCACCCAATGTTGTGTCATCTGTAAATCCAATAAGCATTCCCTCCAAGTTATTAATAACAATGTTGAAGAGAGCAGGGCCCAAGATTGAACTTTGTGGCAGTCCCTTTGACATCTCAAGCCAATTGGCAAGGAACCATTGTTAAGTGGTCCTGCACAAGTCTTTTCAGCCAGCTGTCATTTCATCAATTGCACTGAAAGCAACATGGAATGGGACACTCTAGAGTCTATCTTGGGTAGATCAAAACTCTTTATATGCCAAAAATGGTGAGAAATTAGTCAGAAAAAGAACATGTTTTGGAAAATTGCATTTGTTGCTTTTTAAAACAACAGGAAAAGCTTGCATTGGAGAAATTGTCATTTTTAAAATGATGTCATTTGCCTAACAAAAATAACGCTGTTCATAATGCTGACAAGATTTCTGGGCCTCCCATACTCTTAGATGTTCCATTTGTCCTCTCCCCAGTTTCACTCCCTCCTTCCCATTTTCCCACTCTCTTCTTCTTATAGCTTGATGCTTTTTCTCTGCAGTCACCAATTATCTCATTCCCTCTCTCTCTCGCTGAGGTCATTTCTTCACTAGCAAGTTATACTGCCTTCCAGCATCATGCGAACAGCATCGTACTGATATAACAGAAATGAGGACAAGTTTTATATTGCCTCAGCAATGGCTGGCTGGTGCTTTGAGTCCCCAGTAAGGAAGAGAACTAAAGCTCCTTATATTAAGAAAAGTTGTGAATAAAACTGGTTCCTTGAAGTCAAATTTAATGGTTTTTTAAATCTATTTTTTTTAAAAGCTAGAAAGTTGCTCTCCTAACATGGACTGAAGATGGAATAGATTTATATTGACCAGCACATCCCTTTCAAGCCGTAGTCTCTCATGATGCACACTGCCAACAGCCAGTAACAGTTGCAGTGGTGGACATAAGCTTTCTGAAGTATCTATGTGATTAATCTCAACTCTGCCCCATCCCTACTATTTCTATCATTTCAAACCCTTTATAGTTCTGCTCTTGGCTCCACATTCATCATCTAGGAAAATTGCTAGGAAAACCATTTCATGGACAAATAATTTCAGATTAATTAATATTTTGCTCAGTTGAAATGAGCAAAATATTAATGTTTTCCCCTACTGGAGACTTAAGAATAACTGGAGGGGAGATAGTAGCACATCTCAATACTGAGGTTTCCGCAATATTCAGCAAGCCCCAAGTGTCCATTTTAATAACAGTTTCTGTTTGTTCTGAACACTAGAAAAGAACTTCCCTAATCAATATTCCTTCTAGCAGTGCGATCTTGCCTTGAGACAGATTCAGCCTGAAGAGAAATGTCATGTTTCTGGCTGTAGGAGCAGTTTGCGAGCAGAAAATAGGACATGAAAAAGAGACCAAAAGGCAGCCTACCATTTTGCCTAGAGGTAGCAAATTCTATTGCCTCCTATTAGTTCAGCTCCTGCTGAGAACTTGTAGAGCATTGAGGAGGAAGGGATTATGTATGATTTTTGCCTAACATCTGTTTAACCCCTTCTCCCAACCAACCTGCCTTTTTCTTTCTTTTTTCTTCTTCTAAAGTGTGTTTCTTCCAAGCACATTTTGTTTGTTCATTTATTTATTCATTCCATTTGTATACTGTTCAATCAATAAAGGCACACTCGGTTTATACCAATCCAGTAAGAACTTACAACCAATTAAAATATCCAAGGTAAGCATTATTAAAATAAAAATTGTAAATAAGGAAATAAATAGGAAAATAATAGTAATGGAGACAGCTCCTAGTATTATTGAGGTACACAGGTCCCTTCACAGACCTCCTCACTATGGTGAGATAATGGTCTGTGAGAGGACCTGTGTGTAGTCTCACTATAGTGAGGAGGTCTGTTTGCCTTAGTGGTAGCAGGGCTATGCTGGTGTTAGCTTAGCTACTGTCAGGTTCAACCATACCAGACAGGTCTTGGTGGGGAGACCAGATAAAATGTGTGACCCAAACTCATTCTCAATGGTATGCATGCACAAGAAAAATTCCATACAAGATCGTTATTGTCAGGTCAACAAGGACAGTATCTGGTGCTGTGGCTCCTCAGCATTAATCAAAAGTGGGCTACATGGTTCAGCTGGTCCTGCTAGGCAACTAGGACAACCAGCTGTAAAGCTCTTGTAAAGCTTTACTGGACAACCAGCAAAGCAAAAGAAATGGTCAGTTGAAGGAAATCAAGCAAAATCAAATCCTGAACTCTACTTTGAATCAAACCCTAAAACTAAGGGATTTCAAAAGCGAATGTTCCATATTGGGAAACAGATAGGAACTGATGAACAGCAATTAATGGATCAACTAAGATTTATTCTTAGAACAAAAGCTTTTACCAATAGCAAATTGCAAGAAATGGAAAAACTTGCTGAGAATGCTAATGATATTGATAACATCAACCCAAATGAAACTGAAGTTCATCAAATGAATGACATTTTTGAAGAATATCAAATTTTATTAACTTCTGAGATAGGTATCAGTGATGACAAAAAACATGAAAATTTGCACAAATACTGAACATCAGCTGTCTGGCAGGCATATGGAAATGAAAGGAAAACTTACTGACTATAAAAAATGTCAATCCATAAGGCAAGGGTTTCACCACTGAAAAAACAAGTGGAAATGAATTATCAAAAATTCTGATAGTATCAAATTTGGTAGTAGAAAATATTGAAACAAATACATTGGCTGAAACTAATCAACTGAGTTAGTGCACATCAGGAGTTATAACATCGGAATAGGGATACAATGCTATAAAATAAAAGCAATAATATTAATTCCCAAAATGGAAAATTCAATTGGAAAGAAAGATCAGTGAATTACAAGCTGATATCACCAATCTAAAGAAAATTGAAAAATAATAAGGCCAAGGAAATTTACAGAAAAGATATAATCTTGGTACCAAGATTATTTTAAAATTTTCAAAAAAATTAAAAAATGATTCATGGCTATTTCAAAGAAAATTGAACAATATGAAGGTAGAATAAATCAGTTTTGACAAAATCACCAGTTTTGAACAAACCAGCATTTGTTTTATATAGCATGGCTTGGAAAAGTACTGCAGACTTGGATATTTGCCCAGATAAAGATGAAATATTAAAATTTTGGAATGACATCTGAGATACCAGAAAAGAACGGAATAAAGATACAAAGTGGATAAAAGAGATTGAGAAGAATATTGGCTCAATCAAAATGGATGATAGTCAAAACATCAGAAATTATTAAAAAGCAACCAAAACATAGTTAAGAACTGAAGTGTACCAGGAAAATATGAAATATATGGATTTTGTGTTAAACATTTGACAACTCTCCATTAAAGATTGGTCACTCAATTTAATGAAATATTACAAATTGGAAAAGTTGAAGAATGAATGACAATTGATAGAATTGTTTTAATAATAAACAACAGAGACAAGAGTGTAGTTGCAAGCAACTAAAGACTGATTAATTTTTTGCCAGCAATGTTCAAGCTGTTAACTGGTATATCAGCAACTGGAATTTCGAGTTACTTATTCAAATATTCATTTCATTGACCTGAACGAAAAGGTAACTGCTGAAATTCACAAGGAACAAACAACCAATTGCTGAATGATAAAATTATACTAAAATTCCAAATGAAGAAAAATCAACATACATACAAATAGCTTGGATTGATTACAAACAAGGATTTTGATTTCTCATCCACATAGTTGCATACACAAATGTTTGGAAATATTTGGCATTGGTGTAAACATCCAGAATTTTGTAAAAGAAGCTATGAAAATATGGAAAACAACTCAGAGGGTAAATGGCAAAGAAATTGGAAATGTGAACATGAGAAGAGGATTTTTTCAAGGGGATTAATTGTATCCATTCCTTACCATCTCAGTGATACTCCTCACTCATATCTTGAATAAAACAAAACTTGGATGTGAACTGTTAAGGCAAATGGAAAAATAGCTCCCCTGTTATACATGGATGATTTGAAGCTATTTGGGAAGTCAGAAACTGAAACTGAATCTTTATTTAATGCTGCAAGAATATATAGTGAGTATATCAGAATGGAATTTGGATTTGACAAATGTGCAATGCTCAACATAAAGAATTGAACAAAATGAAGGTATACAGCTGAAAAATGGGAATCTCGTAAAGTTTTTGCCCATAGAGGAAAGCTACAAATATCTAGGAATACTGGTCTTGGATAACATCTTGAATGGTGAAATTAAAAAGGAAACTAGTTTAGAATATTTAAAATGAGTACAAAAAATTCTGAATTTAAAGTTAAATTATAGAAATATAATCATAGCCATAGACACATGGGTAATACCAGTAATCAGATATACTGCTGGCAGGTTAAATTGGGCATAGCCTGAATTGAACAATTTAGATCAGAAACCCCCAAAACTGATGCCATCATCCACAAAGTCGATGAACTATATTTGGTGTGCAGAATTGCTGGCCATGGTTTACTATAGGTAAAACCGCCCAGAGTCCCCTTTTCGGGAGAGATGGGCAGAGATAGAGATTTGGAACATAAATAAATAAATAGAACAGATAGTTGAGGAAGAAAAACATGGATTAAATGATTGTCAAGGCAAACAGAGAGAAAATGCTAATAGCAGTCTGCAAAGAAAACATCCTGAAAGTAGAAAAAATGACAATAATCATGAATTCTTAGAAAACCATTAGAAAATTGAAGAAGTAAAGCATTAGATGGCCAATACATACGAGAAACTGAACATAAAGTGGACAAGACCAGGAAGTGGCAGTGGTTAGAAGACGGCACCCAAAAGAAAAAAGGATTAATTTTTGCAGTTCAGAAACAAGCATTACAAACAAATGTGAGGAAATCAATGATTCAGCATGTATCATAATAATGGGGAAAATAAATAACACAGACATAAGACAAAATAGAACACAATTAAATTGAAAATTAAAATAATGGCAGTTAACTTATCACCAAATGGTCTATGGAAGATTTCCATCTTAAACAGCTTATGGAGCATTAAGAGGGATGGTGTGGGTGAATTTCAAGGGGAAGTTATTCCACAAGGCCAGAACAGCAACTGAGAAACACCACCTTTTGGCCTCCATTTCCTTGATAAAAGAATGAACGGCAACTTCCTATAATCTCTTTCTCACAGGAATACACTGTGCATTAAATAATATCAGTGCTGGATACTTAAAAGGGAGCATAGGAAACAGCCATATACCAAATCCACTAACTCAGTACTATCTACTGAAAGACCCACAGTTCTCTAGGTTGTAGCAGAAAAGGAACTTTCCAACCACTTGCTATGTGGACCTTGTATCTCAGAAGCACTCATCCTGTAGCCCAAGTGTTGCATGTCCCCTCTGACTACTAATACTGAAAATCAGAAGCCAAGTTTCCAGCCAGTTCTTCTGTGTTTATTTTTATTAGTTTTCTTTCATTGCTTTCTTTCATTGCTTTCATTGCATTCTCCCAAACCTTTCAGCAGTTTACAAGAAAAACAAACAAAAATCATAATTAAAATAGTCCATCCAAAGGCTTCCACTGTGCATGATAAGGCCTTTTTAAGCGCCAACCCAGAGTTTGATCTCCATGGACAGGGAGGGAATTCCTGAGACCATAGCAAGTATAGAGAAGACACAATGCCAAGTTGCCCCAAGGTGAGCCTCTGGGAACTCAAAGTGAACCTCTAGAAGTATCCCGTTCCAGGCCAATCACACAGATGCACCCACAGAAGTTAGGTTACTAAGGCTTTACTTCTGGTTAAAGCAAGTATAGGAGGTGGCAGGCAGAACATGTGTGCAAACACATATACATCTCAACAAAATCTCAACCACATATGAGTTTGCCTGTAAGCAAGTTCAAACAGGGAGAGTTCAAAGCAGTGGGCCAAAGCATTGTCAGGTCATAGTCCAAAGATCTAGGCATCATGGGGAGGTCATCTGGCAGTCTAGCTTCAAAGCAAAAGGTTCAAGACATCAAGCACAGAGTAATCAGGTGTGACAGTTGTTCCCAATGAAGTCTTGTTAGCTAATAGTGGGTCTTAATAAAAGCCTCCACCAGGTGGGAGCAAATCAAAGTGGGGAACACCCTAGCCAGGCAAGTAGGTACACTGAATGTGCTCAAGGGCTGGGCAGCTGCCTGGGATCCAAGTCCTTATCATCTGACCACCAGAAAGCTGCTCTTGATTGCCGGCAGAATCAGCCTCAGGTACTATGATCACAATGATCAAAGAAGACCTAGACATCTGCTGCTGTCAATTACTGGTATCAGCAGGTGTTCCCCTGTCATCCGTTTGAGATAGGCCAGGTCAGGAAACAGACATCACAAGAAATACTAGAACTCTACTTTATAAAGTAGATGTATAATAATAGAATCCCAAAAGCTTGACATTTCCCCTTCCTTCCCTCTTATACCAAAGTGAGTCAAAATGGGGCAATCTTGAGTTTCTTTCCCACACTTCCCTGTTTTTCCAGGCTAAACTCATGTTTTACTAATGATCAGCACATATATTCTCCAAGGTCATCTCTGTCCTCCTTTACAGCCTCCACACTCACCTCTCTTCTTTCTTTGCATCTCATATTATCTGGACCCACACTCTACTTCACCCCAGAGGCAAAAAACTGATTGGACATTGGCATTTCTTTAAGCCCAGCATACTTTTCTACTGTCTACTGCCCTGAATAACAGAACTTATCTATGGAAAAGCCTCTAGCATTCAAAATTTTGGCTCAACAAGGGCCAGATCTTCCTTACATAGGTGGGTTTTCAGACATGCTATTTGGCACATCTCACAAGATTGGCAGGCAGACATATGAACTACTTGCAAGGTGTCCATTCTCCATCACCTTGTGCATTAACTAGGCACAGAAATCACTACTGCCAGCTTGTCTGCAACCTCCTCCAAAAAGATTCACAATCATTTGCTGACGTTCTTTGATGTCCAAGCCATCCACCTGGAGTCAATAGCATTTTCATTAACCAGTGTACACATTAAATGGAAGTGATTAACATTAGCACGCAATACCCCTGAAATCACTCCATGACATAATTACACTCCCGTTCATTAGCAAGCATATTAGAGCCATAATTAAGTTCCAAGGCTCCTGTGAATTGCAGGCAAAATTAACTTGTTTTCAAGTAGTAAGACTATAAGAGAATGGATTGTTAATTGCAGAGAGTTGGGGCTCAGATTTTAATTCCAGCACCAACACCTTTCCAGAAAAGACTGTTTTACAAAGCAGGTAACTGAGGAACATTGTGGGTGGTGAGCATGTGGCCCTAAGTGAATAGGAAACTCTCATGGGTTTGTTTGCAAATGTAATCCAGATACTCTGAAGTGTAGCAGTAAAGTAGCTTGCAGGAAAACATGAATTAAAATGGGCGGGCGGGCGGGCGGGGGGAGGTGTCCTCCCAGCAGTTTAGTATTTTGGGTTTCCTTATACATTTCCACTTAGCAGATAATGGATTTCAGCGGTCCAAGAAGAATGGCAGGGAAAAATACATTGGACACCTGGATTTATAGCAATAAGTGTGTCTGGCAAGAAGAGATAGAACAAGTTATTTTAGCTTTCTGGAATCTATTGAAAATTGAGTTGTTCCTGAGGGCTTATGGTGAGTGATAGGTTGACCAGGATTGAGTTATGATTTAAGGTTGTGTGTGCCTGTTTTAGCCTTACCATAGATGATTTAATTCTGATTGCCTTGTTTTTGTTGGCACTTTTAATTGCTGGAAATTGGATGAGAGTCTGGTTGATTGAAGCTGATATAAATTTGATAAATATATCACTTTCTAGAGGGTGATCATCATAATGCCTGGAATGGTAATGCAATTTGGCTCTTCCAGGTAGTTATTTCTGTTCCTTGGCTGATCCAGTTCCACAACACAAGACAATAAACCGCAACTAAAAAACTGTAGGGGTTTTAATGCATTTCTTAAGGCAGTGCTTCCCAAACCTGGGTAAATTACCCAAAATTGGGTAAAAGTGGTTTTTCTTTGGGTAATGACACATGAACCCATTACCTAATCACAACAGGGACACTTAAATTGACTTAAACTGTTTTACCTACATTGGGTAAAAAGGACTTTCTGATAGGTTTTGGGTAATGAAGGAAAAAAAATTGGGAAGCACTGTCTTAAGGGCTTTGCTTTGCCATGGTACCATATTGGCACAGTAATCCACATTATTGATAATTAGGTCAGTTTGCTGTTTAGCATATTATTTGGATACATACTCCATTTATCTTTTTTGCACAGTTATTAAGTTACTTAGCATACTTAAGCATTCCTCAAACAATATTCCCACACTTTCAAAATTTAAATAACAACGCAGGACTTCCTCCTTCACAGCAAGCACTTAGTAACAAAGGTTCACTTGGCCCAAGTCATGGAGACAACTTCCTTGGCTGTCAGTAGATTGGAATGAATAAATAAATACATTCATATTGCAAACATAACAGAGGGAATACATTTTTCCCCCAGTGTATATAAAACAGACCGTTGACTGTTGACAGATGGTTGACAAACAGATATTTGACAGTCTGAGCAAAAGCAAAGATTTTTATCTGATTTTCAGAAGAAAACTGAACCGGCACCAGATGAAACTTCTTTGGGTGGGACTTCTAAAGGTCTCACTAGTGTGGCAATTGCAAAGTCTTGTTGTCTGGTATTACTGACCAACTGCAGAGGGCAGGGGCTGGAGCATGGCTAAAGAGACTGATGTCCAAGCCGCTTTGAGTCAGAGAAGGCTTTCCCTGGGGAACTGTGGGAAATGCAGAACCCAATTTTCCTTGCTCAAATTAAAGAAACAAATGATACCAGATAAGCAGTGACATATTTCATGAAGTCTATTTTTTATGAAGCACAATACAGATTTCTTTTTTTAAAAAGTATTAACTATGTAACTTCTGAATTGTCACCAGAATTCAGAAATGAAATTCTTTTAATTCTTTTTTCTACAAATCTCCTAAGAGTATTTAAATATAAGTGAGGAGTGGTCAGCTAAAATCAAGAGAACCCAGTCAGAGGCCAACCACTGTCTGGCAGCAGTTGCCATGGAAATGAGAACTGTAAGAACACAACAGCACAACCAGAAGAACAGGTGCAAGGCAATAATAGGTAGCAGGCAAGTATCGAACAGACATCTGGCTGTTAAAATATCAGCTGTCTATTGTGAAAGACGTAAGGCTCTAATAATTCCACATTTTGGAGAGCATGCAGCTTCCAGAGTTCCAACAGTAATGTCTTGCAAAAGAGACAAATTTCCATGGAATAGAAATTCACCTCCAATCCTCTAGCCAGTGTTTCTCAACCTTGGTGGCTTTAAGATATGAGGACTTCAACTCCACATATCTTAAAGCCACCAAGGTTGAGAAACACTGCTCTAGGCTATTATACCTGGGCTGCAAAAATCCAGATGTTCGCTAGATGTCCACAAAGAGATCATGTTCCATCTCTGAATCTGTTTGGATTTGGTGGCATACCAATCAAGTAAAGAATAATAATAGAATAGTAATAGAAATTTGAATAATAAAATAAATAAATGTATTGCGCAATTTTAGACTGCTTCTCTAAATGTACGAAGTGGTTTGCATAAAAATACAACCCACACCACAAAAAACTGAATTCATATCTGAGCAGCCTATCAAAGAAAAGGTTACATCAAAATAACACAATCATCACCATCTTCTTTCCAGAGTGGCAGGACATTAATAGAATATTCAGCATTCCCACTGTTGCGACAGCCTTACAGGCACTTCCAGGCAACAAGATTTCCCATCAATTGAAACTTCTAATTTCATATCAGAAAAGGAGAAGGACTTATGAGGGTTGGTCTGACAAATAAACTTAACAGGTGCTACAGGCACCTTGAGCGTCAGGGACTTTCATTCATATACTGCTTTCTGTCTTATTTCTAAATCAACCAGTATTTTTATTAAAGAAAAAAACCAGAAATCCACTATTTTTTTTTCACAAAATACTCAATTTGTGTGCATTTTAAAATATGACGTTATGACATGTATTTATTTATCCCTCAAATCTGTATGCCGCCCGAATCCCATGACTCTGGGTGGCTCATCACAACACGTCTTTGAGTTCAGTCACAAGATTTAGAGAAAGCCAAAGGATAGCAGTGTTCTGATGCATGTATTAGCCCAACGCATATGTAGCAGGTCAGTTTGGGGGAAAATGCAGACTGAATGAAATCCTTAAGTGCCCCAACTACAAATGGGTAGGTCATGTGAGAAGATCTCCAGTCAGTCTTAATTTTGTGGGCTTTTCATCTGGAAATACTAAACCTGGTACATTAAACTTTCAAGGGAACCAGAAGCAACTTCCAGAGAAGATAGCCAAGGACAACTAGAAGTCAATTGCCTTCTGCTCTCCTCTGCAAATAGAATAGAAAATGACATTTATACACTCTCTGAGGAAAAAGGCTCTTATTACAGATCACACCCTATCATTTTCCTGGAGAAAAATTCAGAGGTTGTTCATTTCATTTTACCCTCATTACCATGTGAAGAATAATCTGGTTGCTGGCTTTGTGGCTGTGATACATCCACTTATAATAAATCTCAGCATAAAAACAGGGTGTAGGAAAGCTCAGTGCATTAGGCGCCAAATTGCAGGCCTCTCATGCACTGCGATAACCCACTATCAGAGCTTTTTGTAATAACCAAACAAAGAGAAAGAAACTGTCATCAATTTTCAAGACGCTGCCATCCAAACATTCCAGGAGCAGCTGGGGAAACTTTTTATCAGCAACGTGAGGGAACTTAACAGGAACAGGAGCAAGACAGAACAGGTTCCTGTCTGGAGATGTTAATCCCCCTCGCCTGTTAATTGGCCAGCTGCAGATATATTCCCAAGAATGTGTCTTGAGTGTGAGGAGTTAGGAGCAGAAAAGCAAGAGGTGGTCCTCACAGGCATTGCCAAGTTGCTTAGCATGAGAGGCTGATTGATGTCCAAACCAGAGGTGAATTCCATCCACACACAATAGGTCTGGGATATGGAGAAGGCTGAATCCTAGAACCATAGAATTGTGGAGTTGAAATGGACCACAAATATCATCTAGTCCAACACTCTGCAATATGCAGAAAACCAAGTAAACCATCCATGAGAAATGGCTAAATCTGGATGAATTAATTGGCTGATAGGAATCATTTGTATCCTGTTATGATTTTACTTTGTAAGACACTGGGAAGCAAGTCAGGTGGGATCTCTAGGAAAGCAATGACAGCGACATTGTTGGTTTTTTTGTTTTGCAAGGTTTATAAGCCACTCCAATTGAAACCAGCTCTGAGCAGCATAGGATTCCCAACTTCATAAAGTCAGGTCAAAACTATTACCTTTTTCCAACATGGTACTTTTTGGATTCTTAAGACTGACCAAGTTGTAGCTGGGACTTTGGGGGGCTATAGACCTGGCACATTTGGGGAGCAGTGGCTTGGGGAAGGCTGTTCTCAATGAAATGACAATGCCTGATGCACAAATGCAAGTAATTAATTGGAATGTCATGTCCTATTCAGCCATTCCTGAAATTAATTCAGTAGGCACAAGAGAATCTTTGTTTTGCCATTCAGTGTTTCATGTGTGATGTCATTCAAATGAATGTAGTGAGAGCCTTCAGAGGCCTCTTTGGTGGGGAGGGGACAGGGAGGATTAAAATCTGCGATATGGCAGGTGCAGCATCATAATCCAAGCTCTCACCTATTGTATTTGCATTGACACACACATACAAAAGAAACCAATGGATATCCTTGAGGGTCCTTGTGTTTACTGGTGTGTATAATAGTTGTTTCCCAGACTAATAACATTTCAAGAGATTATTATGTAAACCTCAAGTTGCAACCTTCTGTATTATCAGTGAAAAGACCAACCTCATTGCCAGCTCAAGCTGTTAGAAAGAAGAAAATCTCTGTCTAATTTTGTTATCAGCCCAAACCAATCTGCTGAGGGATGAAGGTCTCTCCATTTAAGATTATTGACCACAATCTACCAGTAGTCCAATGCTGGTTGCTAGATACCTATAGATGTTTTTTGACTTCACAGTCTAGGCTGAGAGAGAAAAAATAGCAATGCCTACCCTCTGGAAAGAGGTCCCCACCAAGTTCCAGATGGCGTGCTTTCTGCTGTTGTTTAGAAAAGCCATGAAGACCGGACTCTTCATCCAGGCCTTCAGTGAGGGAGAATGAGACCCCTTGCTTCATTGCACTTGCCCTCTTTTATCTTTATTTTTGTTTATTTGTTTGTTTTATTAATTTTATTGTAATTTCTTTGTTTGTTTATAGCATGCCACCCAGATTCATTGAGAGTTAGGCAGCATACTAGTTTAATAAATTAATATTATTTAATTTAATTTAAGTTCAGGTAAAGGCAACTGTTGACCCTGATGACTATACAGGTAGATTTCTTGGAAACCATTTGAACATGGCTTGCTGTTGTTTTCTGGTTTTGTTTTATTTTGTTTTCAACTTCCCAACCTAGCATCTAACCTTGGATTTCCTGATGGTTTCTCATCTCAAGTCCAATCCTGTTTAGTTTTTCAAGGTCACACAAGGTCATCTAGGTACTGCTACTTAGCTGGACTCAAGAGGTGAAGATGCCTTTGAGTCAAGCTCACCTCCTGGTGACTACATAGACACACCCATGTACTGGTTTGACATTGCCTTCTTCCAGGATATTTTTTGGCTTTAGCTTGGGATTACCTAATGATCTCCAAATTAAATTAAATTAAATTTTCAGTTGGCCTAGGGGTTGCCTAATTTTAGAAGGAATCTTCCTGCATACTACTCAAAAACCAGGTCTTGTTCACTGACTGGTAAGGAGTTTTGTACACTAACTAGCATTCCTAGTCAATAGGTATTTATGATGTATCATCTCCATATCAAACAAACAAAAATTTGTAGGGACTAAAATGCCATTTTTAGCTATAACTCCCTAAATCCCGTGTCTTTCCTCTGAAAAACAGCTCAAAAGAAAAGTCATGCTTACCAAATTTCTTCCTAGACTTTCAGAAAATATAAAAATAGAACTACTTGTTGACTTTTTCCCATCATTATATGTAACGGTATATGGAGACAGGGGGAAGAGCCACAGCCAGGGCAATGGTCAGATAAGAGGTAGCTTAGCCCGCAGAAGAAACTTGGGCATGACAAATGTCTCAGAACCCTCCCTAGTTTCTTGGGGTATAAAGGTGATGGGAGAGAAATGTACTTTCAAGACATGCAAGATTCTGTTAATGTAACCTTACAATAAAGTAGAGGTAGTACTTCTGGGTGTGCTTCTTGTCTGGACGACCTCACAAGGCTGACATCAATCTTGCAAGTCTTTGAAAAACAAGGTAAGCTTCCCCATTAGATCCAAGAGAAAACGTGATCTCATCCTGAAGCTCTAAGTTAATGGGTCCTCTTATCGGAACAGCTTTCTTGGTGGTGGCTGCCGATTTCCAACTCCCTACTCCAAGGCATCAGTTCCTCTGAGTTATCTTTTCACCAGATGGCAAAGGTATTTGTACTTAGGCAGGTATTTTACAGGACATTGGGTTTGAGCTGTTCAGGTTGAGACTATGTCTTTTTAATATGTTTTTAATTTTACTATTTTTATGCTTCTATTATGCTGTTTTTATTTTTGTTACATACTGTATGTTAGTGGAAAATCCACCTACAAATAGATAGATGGTAGATGAATCCAAGTCCATTGTTTTTTCTCTGCATGGCCTTCCTTGGTTTCTCATATAATTAACAATACTAATGGAGAAGTCTTGTTCTTTTGTCCTCAACAGAGCAAGACTATAATGAGACAGCATATGGTGCTCATTATGAGCATCACTCTCCTGTCCTCTTTGAAATCTTAGGCAGTGGAGCAGAGCTGCCCACCCAGAAAACAGTGCAAATTTTTTCTGGTACCTTTGACAAGAACATCTTAAAAGGGAAGCTTGAGAATAGGCTTTGCAAGGTCACTGCCTCAAAGTCACAGCTGAGTAATTGAATTCAGCTAAAACTGCTTTTCTGCCAGTGGCAGATATAGGAAACTCTTTGGAAGAAAGTCACCAACAATTACAAAAGAAAAAGGAGGGGAACCAACAAACTTTTGAGTACCCTTTTCAGGAGAGATGGGCGGTGATAGAAATTTGAAAAATAAAGAAAGAAAGAAACAGACAAACTTTTTGCTGCCTCCCAAGACAGAGATGGTGTTGTGAACCCCGTGCAACAAAATATAGTGTGCGTGATGGTAGAAGGAAACCGTGGAGTCCAGCTAAGGCATGGAATCCACTTGAGGCATCCGATAGAATTGCTTTTATAAAAAGGGAAACTGCTGCCATCCAGAGGCCACAACAAAAACAAAAACAAATGTAATCCTAGAGTTCAGCAGAAGTACAATGTCAGTATCAAGAAAAGGCGTTGTTCCTCTCAATTCTGCATTGCTCAGACCATATTGGAAATACTGTGTCTGGTCTGAGCATCTGCATTTTAGGAAGGGCTTTACAAAGTAGAGTTTGACCTGAGGACAGCAAGTTTATAAGGGGCCTGGAAGAAAAAAATGAGGAACGGTTGGAGGTGTTATGTTTAGCCTAGAGAAGAGAAGACTTCAGGGACACACAGTAGCTGTGTCTTCCGGTAACTGAAAGGCTGTCAAGTAGAAGATGAGGTAGTCATGTTCAGTGTCATTTCAGAGGACAGAACAAAAAACAGTGGGCTTAAGTTATAAGGATGCAAGGAAGCAGACTTCAACTGAGTAGCATGAAATTTTTTCTATCAGTAAGAGCTGTTCAGTACCGCCTCAGGGGGTTTCCTGTGCTTATTTAAGCAGAGGCCATCCATCAGGGATGCTGTAGTGGTAGATTCCTGCACTGGACAGACATTGGACTAGCTGATCTTCAAGGTATCCTCCATCTCTTATCTTCTAATATTCTATGATTCTTCAGGTAATAAAGTATGCAGAAATAATGCATGCCAATATTATTGTTTCTGTGAATATGAAAGCTTGGTGATTGATGAATCTGTCTGTTTTGAAAAAAATGGCAGATTTCAGAATGATGCTGTGTCTTGGGTCAGTTGAGAGGTAAGCTTACTAGGTAAAGTTGCTTACATATACAGTATTTCACCCCCATCTCTAGATGAGAACAACGTCTGATCATAACAAAAGAATACTACATGTTTTATGCATATCACCTGGCGTGTGTTTGGAAGAGGATCACGAGAAAGAAATCTGGCAAAGAGTTTAGCCTTGATGAGTGCTTTAAAAAGTAAAGTCTCTTCTTAGCTGAGCATATCTGTGTAATTTTCTTGGCCATAGCAGGAAAGTGATTTGCCATTGATTTCTTCCAGGATTTTTTTTAAAACTTTCCAGTCTAGCCTATAGCCTTGGGACTTCCTAGTCCCCCCCCCCCCATTTGAGTACTGACCAAGTTAGCTTTTTTAGATCAGTCAAAGTTGTCTAGAAAGGCTGAAATGGAGTCTGGAAAATGGGGGATTTTTGCTCTCCACCAAGACATCAATTAATGGGTGATGGTTGCACATTAAGGAAGAGGGGACCAGTGTAAATTGTCTACATTATTAAGTCAGTATTCTGGCCAAAGAAATACATCACATTTTTGTTTAATTTTCATAGTCTCCTTCTACTTTTTTGGTTTCTTCTTTTCATGCATTGGTCTCTTGAGCAACTTGGGTCCATAAATAGGCTTTTAAATACATCTTTCCATCCCTACTTGGTTCCATAGCAAGCACTACTTACACAATTTCTACATGAATTACCTCCAATAAGCTATATTTTAACTGGCATGTGAATCTTTAGTTGTGCTCATATTTGTAGCCTCTTATTTTTGTTTCCCAGTCTTAGAATAACCATTCCAGGAATTCAACTGAAATTTTCCTATCAGGGAGATGATGATGATGATGATGATGATGATGATGATGATGATGATGATGATGATGATGATGGATGTGTTGGTGATTTGCAATTATTTTCATAAATGTGAAAGAAACCTCCTGAGGACTTGAATGCTGAGATTATTTGGGGGAATCTATCATCAACACCATTTCCAAGAAGAACAAATTAATTATGAAGGTAACAAAGATGCACTGGATATTCATTAGAGATAAATTGTACTGGAAAATTGTCATCAATATGGTTAATGAGCTTTTGGTTGTGCAATTATTTTTGGACACTGTGGTTTGCCTTCTTAATTATGTGAAAAGAAGAGTGCCATCTTGCCTGCACGAACCAGACATGCAGGAGCACAGCCTGGAAAGGAAGAGGAAAATGGACAACAGAATGTCTTTGAAAGGGGCAAGGAATGAAAAACAAATCAAAGACTGCCAACAGAAAACCAAACAGGGAGAATGGAGGAAGGCTGATTTACTGCTGTTCTGAAATTGACTGCTTTACTAATGTTTGGGTTGTATACCTTTGCAAACTCCTTTGAATTTTTTTTTCTGTACATAAAGTGGTATATACATTTAGGAAATGGAACCAACCATTTCCTTTTTTCTCCCTGGCATTCTGTGCAATATTGGTCATCTTCTTCATTGGTTCTCCCTCCTGCAGATGAAATACTTGCAGCTTTAGCACTCATCCCTTACCCTATTCTAAGAATCCCATTCAGATTAAAGTAGGAGTTCGTATCACTTTCTGTTGGCTGTTCAGCAGCCCTGTTAGTTAGGTCAGCTATAAAACAGTGATTCAGCCAACAACAAGTGCTTCACATCTAAAGCCAGGAATTCAAACCTGGATCCTTCACAGCCAAATCCATCAATATCCAGGCCTATATAGAAGCTCTGAGATTATTTCTCTGAGGAACCAGAAAGAATGAAAGTGTCTGCCTGCAAATCTTAAAAGCGAAGAATAACATTCTAGTTGCTCTATTTCAAGAGCATTTATAAAGGCCAAGACACTTCCCCAAAAGAAAGCAGGAAAGACAGATGGGGTTGTATTGGGCTTAAAGCCCTGTAAATCAAGTGAAAACTAACTTTCTCCCTAGATGTGCATGTATTTATTCTTTCCATCTTTAAGCTCATATACTTTGGAGATAGAGGAAGATCATTCTTCCATGGTTGCAGACTGGGGGCTGAATCCTTATGGGAGAAGAAGAACAGCCCCCCCTAAATAATTTGGACAGGGCAGCGGAGAAGACCAGGAGATACACTTAATTCAATTACCTGGCAAACACAATCGTCCTCCTCCTCAATCATGACTGATTAATCATGATGGTAGAGAATTATTGCTGGGAATAAATTAGGGCAGAGGTGAAGAATCTGTCATCTTCTAGAAGCTGCTAAATTTCAACTCCTAGGAGCTCTGGCCAACAGGGCAATGATGAGGTGTGCTAAGAACTGTAGTTCAGCAATATCTAGAAGATCTGACTCAGATCTCACCTCTGAATCAGAGCAAATCCCTAAACAGATATAATGCATCTCCTGGACTTGTGGGTGAACAGGATTAGCAAGATTTCTTTTGACTCAGCAATCTTTTACTGAATATATTCTGAATAAATTCCACCTTGACCATGAATTTACTAAGTGCTGTTTAACAAGACACCTTCAGTCTTAATTTTTCCATCATTAAAACGGGTGGTCCAGTATCTGCTTTTTAGGGCTGTTCCAAAGACACCTGGGGAATTGGCAAAGGAATATGTTTTCCAATAGAAGGGGTCCAGGGGAAAGGCAGATTTGTGCTATGCAACCAGCAGAAGGCTTCAACCACAATTTCATATTAGCAAGTCCCAGCCTTGGAAATACCTTCTTTCCCACAATATTATAAGGTAGTTCTCTGCAATGTTCTGTCAGCTACCTGGAACCTCTTTTGCATGTCAGCATAGCAATAGTGGGATTTTTTTTCCTCCAAAACAGATATTCAGTATAGCATTTGCTAGATAGATAGAGAGATAGAGAGATAGAGAGATAGAGAGATAGAGAGATAGAGAGATAGAGAGATAGAGATAGAGATAACATGAGACAGACTCACAGAAGAGGAGTTTGGCAGGAGAATGTACAAAGAGATTCCTATCAACTGCAAGCAAAAAGCAAAGGAAGCTTTTGATGATCTATAAGATGTCAGGTTTCCCCCAACAGGCTAGACTAGAACCAATTAAAAAGGAACACAATAATCCGGGAACTTCTGTTAAGGCAGTTGCATTACAAAAAAGCTAAAAAGCCATTATGAAATAATTCTAGTGACTGCAATATATCAAATGCATGCCCCATTTATATTCAAATATTCAAATTCCTTGAGTCTCTCCCTCTGGCTCTATGTAAAGCTCTAGAAGCAATTCTCTTTGGGGCAGGAAATACAGTTTCCATCTCTTCCTTCCTTCCTAATTTTCCCTATCACCTCCCCCTTCAATATTTCTCCTTCCCTTTCCCTTGTTATTTATTCATTTAGTCGCTTCCGACTCTTCGTGACTTCGTGGACCAGCCCACGCCAGAGCTTCCTGTCAGTTGTCAACACCCCCAGCTCCCCCAGGGATGAGGCAATCACCTCTAGAATATCAGCCATCCATCTTGCCCTTGGTCGGCCCCTCTTCCTTTTGCCTTCCACTCTCCCTAGCATCAGCACCTACTCCAGGGTATCCTGTCTTCTCATTATGCGGCCAAAGTATTTCAGTTTTGCCTTTAATATCGTTCCTTCAAGTGAGCAGTCTGGCTTTATTTCCTGGAGGATGGACTGGTTTGATCTTCTTGCAGTCCAAGGCACTCTCAGAATTTTCCTCCAACACCACAGTTCCAAAGCATCGATCTTCCTTCTCTCAGCCTTCCTTATGGTCCAGCTCTCGCAGCCATATGTTACTACAGGGAACACCATTGCTTTAACTATGTGGACCTTTGTTGTCAGTGTGATGTCTCTGCTCTTAACTATTTTATTGAGATTGGTCATTGCTCTTCTCCCAAGGATTAAGCGTCCTCTGATTTCCTGACTGCATTCAGCATCTGCAGTAATCTTCACACCTAGAAATACAAAGTCTTTCACTGCCTCTACATTTTCTCCCTCTATTTGCCAGTTATCAATCAAGCTGGTTGCCATAATCTTGGTTTTTTTGAGGTTTAGCTGCAAGCCAGCTTTTGCACTTTCTTCTTTCACCTTCATCATAAGGTTCCTCAGTTCCTCTTCGCTTTCAGCCATCAAAGTGGTATCATCTGCATATCTGAGATTGTTAATGTTTCCTCCAGCAATTTTAACTCCAGCCTTGGATTCCTCAAGCCCAGCATGTCGCATGATGTGTTCTGCATACAAGCTGAATAGGTAGGGTGAGAGTATACAGCCCTGCCATACTCCTTTCCCAATCTTAAACCAGTCCGTTGTTCCGTGGTCTGTTCTTACTGTTGCTACTTGGTCATTATACAGATTCTTCAGGAGGCATACAAGATGACTTGGTATCCCCATACTGCTAAGAACTTGCCACAATTTGTTATGGTCCACACAGTCAAAGGCTTTAGAACAGTCAATAAAACAGAAATAGATGTTTTTCTGAAACTCCCTGGCTTTTTCCATTATCCAGCGGATATTGGCAATTTGGTCCCTAGTTCCTCTGCCTTTTCTAAACCCAGCTTGTACATCTGGCAATTCTCGCTCCATGAATTGCTGAAGTCTACCTTGCAGGATCTTGAGCATTGCCTTACTGGCATGTGAAATGAGTGCCACTCTTTGATAGTTTGAACATTCTTTAGTGTTCCCCTTTTTTTGGTATGGGGTTATAAGTTGATTTTTTCCAGTCTGATGGCCATTCTTGTGTTTTCCAAATTTGCTGGCATATAGCATGCATTACCTTGACAGCATCATCTTGCAAGCTTTTGAACAGTTCAGCTGGGATGCCATCGTCTCCTGCTGCCTTGTTATTAGCAATGCTTCTTAAGGCCCACTCAACCTCACTCTTCAGGATGTCTGGCTCTAGCTCACTGACCACACCATCAAAGCTATCCCCGATATTGTTATCCTTCCTATACAGGTCTTCTGTATATTCTTGCCACCTCTTCTTGATCTCTTCTTCTTCTGTTAGGTCCTTGCCATCTTTGTTTCTGATCATACCCATTTTGGCCTGGAATTTACCTCCGATGTTTCTAATTTTCTGGAAGAGGTCTCTTGTCCTTCCTATTCTATTGTCTTCTTCCACTTCCACGCATTGCTTGTTTAAAAATAATTCCTTATCTCTTCTGGCTAACCTCTGGAATTTTGCATTTAATTGGGCATATCTCCCCCTATCACTGTTGCCTTTTGCTTTCCTTCTTTCTTGGGCTACTTCTAGTGTCTCAGCAGACAGCCATTTTGCCTTCTTGGTTTTCTCTTTCTTTGGGATGTATTTTGTTGCCGCCCCCTGAACAACGTTGCGAACTCCTGTCCAGAGTTCTTCCAGGACCTAGAAAAGCCTGGTGCTTCTTTCCCCAGCCCCTCCTGGTTATCTGAGTTTCTTCATGTGTCTCCTAGAGCTGTTATTCTCTTTCTTCCCTCTCTAGGAGAATCTGTAAGAACAGCAATCACTTCTCTCTTCCCCGAGTTGGGGGAGAGGGGAAGAAATCTCTAACTCCTCTAGAACAGTAACTGCAAGACAGCAGATTCTGACACCATAATCTACTGCTTGGACAAGCTGTCCAGATCAGAATTCATTCTACCCAAGTTCCAGTGGCAGGTGGAGTGGAGGAAGAGGGGGAAATGACAAATTGCAACTTGCAATAGAGACAGACAGGAGTTATTTCAGTTCACTCATACAACATTGTCTGGAAGTATGTCCCTTGGAAGAAGGTTTTTTTCTCTTTTCAGTTACTCCCACAACATTTGGTTAACAAGGAAGAAACAGATAATTCTTACTAGATATCTGAAGGGATTGATCTCTTGCAGAGGGTTTTGAAATTAGGCAGGAGGCCAAATGAAGTTGCCCTGAGGATTGCATGTAATTCTGTATGCTGTTTTTTAAAAATCACTAGTTTCCTTCCTGCAAACCCTTTCCTTCAAAAAATCCCAAAGGAAAAGGTGTGACTCTGCTTGCTTCTTTTAGAATTCACTACATTTTGCTCATATGACAGAGTTCCTTTGGTTATCTTTTAATATTCTTCTCCTCTCTACAGAAGCATGCTCATCCAGGGTGTGCAAAGCATGTGCAACTGTCCCAGCCTTTCTCAAATATATTGGGCTTTCTCCCTCTTGCCATCCCCAAAAACCAGGATTTTGAAACCATTCCATCTGGCAAGAACTATAACACTGCAAAATCAAGGCACACTTTAATCAGTGGAGAACATAAGCTGCAGTTGCCCTGAAGACCCATAATAAAAGCAATCTGAGGTTTGTTTGTTGTTTTAAGCCAGAATACTGAGAGAAAATGGCATCAGGAGGAAAGATTGGGAAGTGTGTTTTGTACTTCGTAAGTGAGTCAGAAATCATAGTGATGGGATAAAATGCTTGTATAAATTGCCCACTGATGTAATATAAAGCTAACTTCATTCAACTCAGCTATTCAGCTGCTGCATGTGTGTGAGTGTGTGTATGTGTGTGCACATGTCTGTATTATTGGAAACTATTCCATATGGCTTTATATATAATATTACTCATATTATTATGAAATTTGCAAACTACAAGGAATTGGAAATGCAAAACATTTTAAACTTAATTTTCTATCTTGTCACATTCAATATTAGATGCTGATAATATTTTTAAAAATGCTTTCCCCTTCTTTCTCTCTCCTTCCCTTTCTCTCCACAAGGATTTAAATAAAAACAAAGTGCTAATCATTAATTGAAATCACATATCATTTTAAAGCATTTCTTTTATTTAAATAATTGGTTGGAACCTGAGAGAGAATCAAACATTTCCCTCCCTCCTTTTTTTCTCATTCATTTTGTAAAACAGAAACATAAAGCAAGGCCTATGGTTGTGAAGCTGAGTTTTGCGCCAATATATTTTGCAAAGCAAAAGAATCCTTAGGAGAAGATCCAAGCTGGTCCTTGGAGAAGCTGTTGTTCATTTTTGCTTATTTCAATACCACCAGAGAAGTATCAGAAGGCACAAGAGAGCTGAATCTTTGTGATTCTTCCATTAGGAATGAAAACCTTAATTGTTGCTAACAATGATGAAAAAAAGAGAAACGATTGAAGTAATAAGTGACAGTGGGTATAATTCCTTTTTTCTTTTTCTAGCTAGCTTTTATTTATCAACAAGCTTGGGAATCCAAGAAAACAGAGCTAAGAAAAACTGCAAACTAATGAGCCAGTAAGGTGTACTGATATTTCAATCCTTGTTTATCTATGAATCTCAGTGGTTTATCTGCTGAGCCTTCACCACACTGGGTTGTTCCAAGGATAAAAGAGAAGAGAGAATATACCCTGTCTTGAGCTTTGGAAGGAAAGGTGGGGTGTAATGGTTATAGTACCTACTTTTCGGAATCATGGAAATCCTGAAACTTTTCTCGAAGAGTCGTATGGCTCTGCCATAGCTCCAGATGAGGAGCCTTCCCAGTTTGACATCACTGTCTCCATCTTACCCTTCTGCAAAGCAAAAAAAAAAGGGGGGGGGAATGTTCTGCCAAGTGTCCAAGCGGTGATCAGATGCTTAGACAATTGATTCTTTTAGATTCAGAGACAATAAGCACACCAGTGGATAAAGAGATTTTAAGCTTTATTATAAACTTAAACAAATTTATAGCATAAAGAAAGGAAAATCATTACATACCAAGCAAGTTGATACCCAATCTCCCATAGGCTGTCAGGAGCCCCTTAATAAGGACAGTGGAGATACCTCAGGATGGCTCAATTTCCACAGCACCCAGTGCTCAGGTCTGTGCAGAAACTCCCAAACTCAAAAGACAATCCTAAGGTTTTTTATCAAGGTCTGATCCTAAAACCTCAGGACCTCAGGACGGTAGAGACTGCAGGATCTGACATTGACTGAATAGTTCCCAGGATCTGGAGCAGCTGCTTATGACATAATCCAAGAGCCTGGGAAGCTATACAGATAAGCTGGTGTTAACATAAAAAATCTTGGGGTTTTCTCTTCTCCCCCACTTTTCAACAGAAATAAAAAACAAGCCAGCTAAACATTAGTATAACTCAAAATAAACTCCAAGCTTCTTCGTGTGAAGGAGAAAAATCAAAATATGTCACTTAAACTCCTCGAAATAACAAAGGGCTTCCACATTGCCACTACAGGGGGGACTAAAATTAGATATAAAGAAGACCAAATTAATGACATGTCCTAACAGCCAGGAACCACGCTGAGACAAGGAACTGGTCTCTAATGTTTTATTGCTTGTACATAACAGGAATCCTAACAAACTGAAGAAGCGTGGGAAAAACCCAGACCTATAAACCCCAAAGGTTAAGGCGGTCCCGATCTGTGTCTCTTTGAATGGCTGCCCAATTCCTCAGTGCTACGCATGCGCTTAACAGTCTGGATGGGAGCCCCCTGCTCGCCATCCTTACTCATGACATCACATGTAGAAAAGCCAGCCTTAGAATTGGCAATGAAAGTATCAAAGTGGTGGATAGCTTCTGCCTTTTAGGATCAACCATCAATAGTAAAGGAATAAGCAGTCAAGAAATAAGCTGCAGGCTAGCACTTGGTAGAGCAGCCATGAAGGCCTTGAAGAAGATTTTCAAATGCCATGATGTGTCTATACTTACAAAGATCAGAATCATGCAAACCATGAACTCTTGGTTGATTTGTGAAAGTTGGACTTTGAAGAAGCAAGATAGGAAGAGTATTGATGCCTTTGAATGTTGGTGTTGGAGAAGACTCCTGAAAATACAGTGGACAGCCAAGAACAGATACTAACAGATCATCAAACAAATCAACCCAGAGTTCTTACTCAAGGCACAAGTGACCAGGCTCAAATTGTCCTACTTCACACACATTATGCAAGACCCAGCTCTCTGGAAAAGGCTTTAATGGTGGGAAAGGTGAAAGAGAAGAGGATAACCAGCAGCAAAGTGAATGGACTCAGTTACAGTGGTGATGAGTGCACTGTTAGAAGTCCTGAAAGTCCAGGATAGGGATAGATCGTCATGGAGAAAATCTATCTATGTGGTCACTAGGAGTCGAAAATGACTTGATGGCACATAATAAATCAATCAATGGGGTCTCACTCTAAAAGTCTGGGAGATGTAGGACAGCACCAGAAGAAAAATTAAATTTAATTAAAAGTCAATATAAAGCCCCCCTCTAATCAATCTTGATACTTGGTGACTACATGGACACAGTGAAGCAGAAGTGTTTAGCCATTGGCTTCTTCTGGAAAGTTTATTATAACTTCCCGGCCTAAAGCCCTAGTGTTTCCTGGTGTCTCCTATCTAATAGGATAGGATTCATAATTGAGATATTGACCCCAACCTCCCACTAGGAGACAAGAGAGGTCCTTTGGAGCTAAGAGTCTGCAAAGAGACAACTTCTCTGTTGGCAACCCAACGAATACAGGCACATGGACTCACACATATATTAACATTAACTATAGTAACCAAATAAAGTAAGCTAATGAATGAAATAGAGGTCCTTTGGAATCTCAGGTTGTGTATCTCTGCATTAAGACATTACCCCCCTTCCTCTGGCATCCTCCTGATCCTTCAGAGGTGATAAAGAAGAGCTGGTTCTATTTCAGGAGCTACCTGTTGAGTAAATAATAACTCCTTGGGAAGGGAACTGAGTGCCTCAGGCTGCAGATGCAAAGCACATCGTTCTGTCTGATGAAGCATGTAATCATTCATGTAACTGGATTATAGCAAGCAACAATTAAAAGGAAATTGGAAACAAGCAAATGCTGCAAATAGATCAGGAACACTTCTCCAAGAAGGCTGTTTGTGGGGCATCAAATTAGTAATATCAATTTTTCATTTGCTGTTGGGCAACTAACAAACAAAATGTTTAATTATTTATTAACTAGGAGCTAATTCATCTCTTGAAATCCTTTGTGGGCAAGGGGGGGGGAATTTATCTGCACAATGCAAAGTATCAAGTAATTAACTAATTATTTTTTTAAAGAAGCCTTGCTTAGCTGCCACTGTTCAATCCATGCAAAAAGAGTTTAAATTCCTACTCTTGACTGATGAAATGATTATTCTGTTCCCTGAATCAGGATTAAGAAAATGGTCTATTGAGCAGCTTGCAAAAATACCCTTTTTCCCCCGAGAAGACATTGCCCAACCCTAACGTTGGTTGCCATCAGATACACATAATATAAACTTTTGGATTTTATTCCAGGGATTAATAGCTTCTACTCCTCAGATTAACAACTCCATTTCTTCTATGAATAATTGTGTTCCTTCCTTGAAGAAGGTCTTCTGCTGAGTTATCTGCAGGAATTTGTTCAGTTGTATTCCTCCTTTGTGTGACTGTTTAAGAGTTGGAAAGACAACATCCAGTCCTGAGAAGCATGTTGGTATCTGTTTGTTTCTGCTTGGAGTAAGACTCAAGATGCCCTGGTTATCATGGTAACAAATGATTTCTTAAGTGTTGGCAGGGTGAACAGATTAGGCTTAATTGTTGCCAGGTCGGGGAGTGGAAAAGGATGACCAAATAAGAAAAAGCTGCTGCAGGCTTGGGGAACTTGCCTGGACTTGCTACCAGAGGTTTCAGTTTCTTTTTCTGTTCAGCCCCGCTCAGCAGCAGCTCTTTTGCTCAGCACGTGTGCACAGGTGTATGAGCTTGTAAATATGCTTTTTTGTATTTAAGAAGCTTTTGAGCCCATCCAGGCTCTGGATGAGGAAACGTTTTATGTTCTATGTTTTTCTTTAAATACAATTATTTTTGTTGAAATGCCTGGTGTCTTCTTTCTGATCTCTCGGGCCAAACATTTTCCAGCACTCTGAACAAACTCCAACGAAGCATGAAGGGCTGTCATTACTTTCTAAAGATTCTGATAAAAACATCTATGGTCCTAGAAAGCTTTAGGTGTCAAATGTGGGGAAGGATTCAGAACATAAACCTCCTGCAAAATGTAGGTACACATGTCAAACTCTCTCGTTCTCCATGATCAACATGGCATCTAAGCCAGAAATATACAACCTGCACCCAAAAAACCCTTGTGTAATGACCCCAGTACCCCTTCATAGAGTTACCAATGTCATTTTAATGGAACACAAGTGATCAATTATTAAACACATGAAGAGTAGCCTTACTGACTCTATGCTGTATATATGATTTAAATTAAATAAAGTCATATATGAGAGCCAGTTTGGTGTAGTGGTTAAGGCATCAGGCTGTTGTTGTTTATTTGTTTAGTCGCTTCTGACTCTTCATGACTTCATGGACCAGCCCACGCCAGAGCTTCCTGTCAGTCGTCAACACACCCAGCTCCCCCAGGGACAAGTCTGTCACCTCTAGAATATCATCCATCCATCTTGCCCTTGGTCGGCCCCTCTTCCTTTTGCCCTCCACTCTCCCTAGCATCAGCATCTTCTCCAGGGTGTCCTGTCTTCTCATTATGTGGCCAAAGTATTTCAGTTTGGCCTTTAATATCATTCCCTCCAGTGAGCAGTCTGGCTTTATTTCCTGGAGTATGGACTGGTTTGATCTTCTTGCAGTCCAAGGCACTCTCAGAATTTTCCTCCAACACCACAGTTCAAAAGCATCGATCTTCCTTCAGCCTTCCTTATGGTCCAGCTCCCGCAGCCATATGTTACTACGGGGAACACCATTGCTTTAACTATGTGGACCTTTGTTGTCAGTGTGATGTCTCTGCTCTTAACTATTTTATCGAGATTTGTCATTGCTCTTCTCCCAAGGATTAAACGTCTTCTGATTTCCTGACAAATTTGTATTTTCCAAATTTGCTGGCATATAGCATGCATTACCTTGACAGCATCATCTTGCAAGATTTTGAACAGTTCAGCTGGGATGCCGTCGTTTCCTGCTGCCTTGTTACTAGCAATGCTTCTTAAGGCCCACTCAACCTCACTCTTCAGGATGTCTGGCTCTAGCTCACTGACCACACCGTCAAAGCTATCCCTGATATTGTTATCCTTCCTATACAGGTCTTCCGTATATTCTTGCCACCTTTTCTTGATCTCTTCTTCTTCTGTTAGGTCCTTGCCATCTTTGTTTTTGATCATACCCATTTTGGCCTGGAATTTACCTCCGATGTTTCTAATTTTCTGGAAGAGGTCTCTTGTCCTTCCTATTCTATTGTCTTCTTCCACTTCCGCGCATTGCTTGTTTAAAAATAATTCCTTATCTCTTCTGGCTAACCTTTGGAATTTTGCATTCAACTGGGCCTATCTCCCCCTATCACTGTTGCCTTTTGCTTTCCTTCTTTCTTGGGCTACTTCTAGTGTCTCAGCAGACAGCCATTTGGCCTTCTTGGTTTTCTCTTTCTTTGGGATGTATTTTGTTGCCGCCTCCTGAACAATGTTGCGGACTTCTGTCCATAGTTCTTCCAGGACCCTATCTACTAAGTCCAGTCCCTGAAATCTATTCTTCACCTCCACTGCATATTCCTTAGGAATATTAGTGAGCTCATATCTAGCTGATCTGTGGGTCTTCCCTAATCTCTTTAGTCTGATCCTAAATTGTGCAATAAGAAGTTTGTGATCGGAACTACAGTCAGCTCCAGGTCTTGTTTTTACCGATTGTATAGACGTCCACCACCTTTGGCTGCAAAGGATGTAGTCAATCTGATTTCGGTGTTGTCCATCTGGTGAAGTCCATGTATAAAGCCGTCTCTTAGGTTGTTGGAAGAGAGTGTTTGTTATGCAGAGTGAGTTGTCTTCGCAAAATTCTATCAGCCTATGTCCTGCTTCATTTTGTTCTCCCAGGTCATGCTTACCTGTAATTCCAGGTGTCATTTGACTGCCCACCTTAGCATTCCAGTCTCCTGTGATGAAAATAACTTCTCTTTTAGGCGTGTTGTCCAGTAGGTGCTGCAGATCCTCATAGAACTGCTCTACTTCAGCTTCTTCAGCATCTGTGGTTGGGGCATATATTTGGATCACTCTGATGTTAGATGGCTTGCCCTGAATTTGAATTGAGATCATTCTATCGTTTTTTGCATTGTATCCAAGCACTGCTTTAGCCACTTTACTATTAATTATGAAGGCTACTCCCTTTCTTCTGTGGTCCTGTTGTGCACAGTAGTAGATCTGGTGGTCATTTGATGTGAAGTGGCCCATTCCAGTCCATTTCAGTTCACTGACGCCCAGAATGTCTATCTTTAATCTTGACATCTCACCAATAACCACATCCAATTTGCTCTGGCTCATAGATCTTACATTCCAGGTTCCAGTGGTGTGTTGATCCTTAGAACATCGGATTCGCCGTTCACCACCAGCACCGTTGGCCACTAGCTGTCCTTTTGGCTTTGAGCTAGCTACGTCATCACGTCTGGGGCTAGTTGAACTCATCCTCTGTTCCTCCCCAGTAGCATTTTGACCATCTTCCGACCTGGGAGTCTCATCTTCCGATGGTAAAGGCATCAGGCTAGAAACTGGGAAATCATGAATTCTATTCCTGCCTTAGACACAAAGACATCTGGGTGACCTTGGGCCAGTCACTTTCTCTCAGCCCTAGGAATGAGGCAATGGCAAACCACTTCCAAAAACCTTGCTAAGAAAACTGCAAGGTCTTGTCCAGGCAGTCTCCAAGAATCGATCACAATTGAATGGATTAAAAAAAGTTGTATATAAATTTTGTCCTGCCCTTCTTAGTCCTATATCCACTTATTTAACCTGGGACAGAATTCAGAATCCATACAATCCTCAAAAAAAAAAATGCGCGCAGCTCACTAAGTAGCAAGAACCATATTGACCTTGAATTGCTCTTTGGGTTAGTTTGCTATCAGAGTTAGCTGGGGGGAGCTCTATCAATATTCAGTTTCATGCACACCTGGAAGGTGTTCAGAAATGCAGTAATGTTGAATGATTAGACAATTCTAACCATTTTGATTTTATCCATTTTTTAACTTTACCAAATTGATTTTTTACTGTCAGGAATTGTATGATCGAAGCATTATAAATCTCAAATAAATAAATAAATAAATAATACATACTCTTCAGCTAGAGTATGTATTCAGCAAGAAAAATATGCATTGGCACATGTATAAAATTTGAATGTACTCCCCATGAAGTGCCTTTTTTTATATGTTCCTTGCTTACTCTGCACACACTGCACATGCTCTTCTCTAAATCTTATTTATTTATTTATGCTTCACTGCTGGCTCCAGAACAACTGGACCACTCACAATATTAAAAAATAAATGCAGATACAATGAGCTAAATCAAAACTATTATAAGGGAAATGAACAAAATGGCAAATCTGGACCACTAATATCAAAACGTAAGAACATATGTCAAATGCATCTAACAAAGGCCTCCATCCACTCTACCCCAAAGCCTGGTCTTTAACGTCTTCCGGAATGCCATCAGGGAGGAGCCAGCCAGATCTTAGGGAGGACCTCATTCCAAAGGGCAGGCGCCATGACAGAGAAGGTATGCTTTCTGGGTCCTGAAAGAAGACACTTCTTAATTGAGGGGACTTGGAGCACACCTACTCTGTCAGCTCTTACTGGCAAGGCAGATACCATGGGAGGTAGGTAGTCTCTCAGATAATCAGGCCCCATGCCATGTAGGGCTTTATAGATGTTAGGCAGCAACTTGAATCACATGAAATATACATTTTTGGTGTGTATGTGTCTGAATGCTTTTTCTTTTTTAACTTGTGAACCAAGGTGCAACATTCAGGGTTTTCCCATTGATTCTGTGCTCCAAAAATCAATATATTGCTCTAAAGATTGTGATGGGACCATTTCTCAACCACTGTACTACAGCATGCTTTGTTAGACAGGTAGGGATCATGTAAGAGAAAATTCTGTAACCTTTCTGGATCTTTGTCTTGCAAGGCAGAAGGGTTCTGAAAGTCAGCTTCCTTCCTGAGTTGTCTGGATCTGCCTGGAAGAAAACTTCTTATAGATGGTGAGTTATTGTTTTTATCCACTTCCTCCCACTCTTCCCTTCCCCACAGTCACTTTGGTACTCGGCTTCTTCATTTTAATTTATTTTCTTTATGGAAACTACTATGCCCCAGATATTGTTGTAAGACATGCACTTTATATGTAGATGTAATAATAAATACACATGAAGAGCTCAAAGCAAAGACTTGCAAAGAGAGATTTATGTTGCATTAAGGCTGAGGAATATCTTGAGTGTTTCAAGCCACAGCATATGTTCCATTACAAATCATTTTGGTTGGACTGATCCTTCTTTTTTTATTGCTTGGAATAGCTAATAAGCCTAGAATAATTGAATTTAAGAGCTTAACTCCCATCATATATGTTTATAGACAGAAATGCTTTGCTCTTTCTGTATATAATGGTTCTGGCACTAAAATCCCTCTGATAAATTTCACGTAATCTCCGTTCCTTGTTGATACTCTGATGCCTGTAAGTAACCATCAATCTCCTCTTTGAGGTATTTATTCCAACACCTCAACATAATAAGCAGCAAAGGGAGAAACATAAATGCTAATTTGGTGGAAGACTTCTATATCTATGCTCAGGATAAACTCTGGCGATGATCCACCTGTGTGTGTCTATTCAATGAACATTCTTTCTAGGTTATTTTTATTTAGCTTAGTTTAAAACAGATATGATTCAGAACCTGCAAGGCAAATCCTTTTAAAATAGGCAGAAAAAAGGAGAGTTTAGACTGAACAGTCCACATATCCAGAAAAATCCAGAAGAAGCATTGTGTATATAGCTCAGGCAATCTGGAACTCACAGCTCAAACAATTCTTGTTAACTATTTATGTTAAGCATGCTGATTAGACTTTATTGGAGGTGATGGTCATAACATCTGGAGCAGTTCAAGTTGATTGTCCCTGATTTAAAGACTTCAAGGGAAAGATTCTATACTGCATGTACTACCAGACTTCCATCAGCCTTCCACTTTTAGTGACACAGATGTCCTAGCCTGCGTTCAAAGGGAGACCCCCTTTTGTCCTCTGAAGAAGAAGGCAGACTCAGTTTCCACACACATGGAAATTGACCCTACTGATGAATGAGGTATGGGAACATTTGGAAACACATGCTGTCAGAGTTTGATGACAAAACTAATGTTATTGAGTAGGAAGAGTGAACCAATGAATGTCTGGACTCACATTAATCTTTGACAGAGGTCATCTGTCATGACCTGGCTGGGGAATTCTGAGAGTTGAAGTCCACACAGCCTGAAGGTTGAGAAACACTGTTCTAGAGCATCCTTCAAAACTTTCATGTTTGCTGTGAAAGGTCCCCTGTGCAAGCACAGAGTCATGTCTGACCCTTTGGGGGGACACCGCTTTCACGATATTTTCTTGGCAGACTATAGTGGCCTTCCCCAGTCATCACCTGGGTGCTCATTTTACCAACCTTGGAAGGATGGAAGGCTGAGTCAACCTGAGCTGGCTACCCGAGAATCCAGCTTCCACTGGGATCGAACTCGGGTCGCAAGGAGAGTTTCGGTTGCAATCCTGCCACCTACCACTCTGCGCCACATGAATGCACTATATTCTGACTCCCCCCAAAAGGTTAATATTTCTGAATAATGCATTCACACCTGTGCAATAATGCATACACACCAGTCTCTATGGCAAAGCAACATGCAGAACTCCCTTTTTCAGATAATCTCAACAGTGTATTTAGACTGATACTCTGATCCCAGGGAGGTCCAGCTAGATGTTGCTGAAAAACTGTAAAGATGATGTGAAGATTACACACACCTACGCTTCATTGTCTGGGAAGTCTTGCAACTCCTGGTAACAAATTCGGCAGTTTATCCATCATTCTCTGAAGACTTGTGTTTTTTTCAAGAAAGGTAATTTTATGCAGAATAAAGCTTCACCGAATATCAAGAAGAAGTTCTATCTGGGTTAGGATCCAGACTTAATTGCGAGGTGCTCCCAATGAGCTTGCAACCCTGAATGTGCAATCCCTCTGCTTCACACCACTGCTTTGACCCCTATCCATGCTATTCCTCTTCCCTGGACCCAATCCATACTACCTTCCAAACTTATAGAGAGCATCTGCAAGCGACAGATGGTTCTTTTTTTGCTTACTCAAAGGTAGCAGCTGAACAGGCAATGAAGCTATGGACACTGAGTGGGGAATGAGCCCCAGTAGCTACTCAAGGTTTCTGATCTGACACTGACTCTTCCACCTCTCCAATTTTGATTAGATGTATCCAGGTTCTGTAATCTAAGTCAACAACTGAGCTGAAGTCATCTTTTCTGCATCAGAACTGTAGTGGCCCAAAAAATGACTTGTTTCCTCTCCCTTAATTATTTCTTCTCAACTTTCTTTACTTTAGAGCTGGAATGCCATCCTGTTAATCTGAATGTGACCTTATCTGTTGCTGCTGCTGCTGTTACTTGAGAGAGGGACACTCGCATGTTTGTTACGAACATTTCTACTAATTACTAAACCTGTTCATAATACCTATGTATCAGCACTGATACACGGAATCAAGATCTAAAGCCAGGCTAGTCCACTTACTCTAATAAGCCACTTGGCCTCTTCTGAATGCTGTGAACAATACATCAGTGCAAAGTGAATCATCATCCTAGAGCAGATGGCAGGCAAATGCAATTAATAATACCATGTAATTAAAAGCATAGATTAATAATGAAAAAAAAGAGAAAGTGAGGAAACAAACAGCTCTGCATGGAACTGCTGTACTGGGCAAGGAAATGTGGCACAGTCTTTGCAGTGAGTTTGACCTAGCTGTTCAATTGTCTTAGAAACCAGAGGGGCAAATGATGCAGGAAGCATTTTCTGTAGAAGAAGGAAAATGGGGGGAGTGGGAGAAAGAGAGTTGGCTACCAATAGCTACCAATGGCAGGAGAAGCAAAACTGAGAACCAAAACCAGAAGGCCACAGAGTTGAAAGAAAATGGAAAGCACCAAATTACCTAATTATTGTACCTTTGTGAAGGGCATCCATAGGGAGGAGTCAAAACTCAAGATGGTGGTCATGATGATGTGAACAAAGCCCTGCCCCTTTAACATGCTTGTGACACATGACACATTTGCTTAAAAAGGGACACGTTTGCAACAGCCAACTTGATTTTTTTTTTTATACTCCCTCCCCACTGAAGACCCCCTGGTCTGTTTTAAAACAACAACAATCTCAAAAAAGTAAGATGAACCTAACACTTTATGAGTCTGTATAAAATCTTCAACCAAATCTTTCAACCGTTTTTCAGTGTTGGACCATACATTTTCCTCTTTGTTTAGCTTTGCATAATTCTTTAATCACAGCAAAGTTCACTGTAAGGCAAAAGCAATATAACTGAATCTTCCATAATGGATTATTCTGAAAATTATTATTAAAATATAGTAAAAAAACCCTATCATGTATCATACAAGTAGTCCTCACTTAACGACCCTCATTGGAACTGGAATTTCCATTGAAATAGCAAAGCAGTTGTTAGGCAAAACATCACGTGACTGTACTGCTTAGCAACTACAGTTCCAATGGTCCCGGTTGTGGTCATTACACGAGGACCTTATGCTTCTCCTGCCCTGCCATGCTTGCTTCTGCTTCAACTCCACCCACCTGCCTATCTGCACCTTCATCTCTGCCCTTTCGGCCACCCTGCACTCCACCACTGCCGACCTCTGCCACCTCCCGCCAGCCCCAGCTGACCTTCACTGTCTTCTGAATTAGCTCATCTGGCCATGTTTCTTGATGTTGGGGTAAAGTAGATTAAGTTATATTTCAATTCCTTTTCTTATTTGTCAGCCTTGTGAGGTAGTCCAGAGAAGAAGCACACCCAGAACTACTTGCTCTAGTTTTACTGAAGATCATATTAACAGAATCTTGTAAGTCTGAAAGTACATCTCTCCCCTCTCACCTTTACAGCACAAGAAACTAGGAAGGGTCCCTTCTGAGACATTTAGCAGGCCCCATTCCTTCTGCGGGCTCAGCTGCTTCTTATCTAACTGTTGCCTAGTCTGCGGCTCTTTCTCCTGTCTCCCGAGGTCATTCCCACATACCATTACATTATGCCATGTCTTTGACTACTTTGACTTATTATGTCTTACTCTGTTTCTGCACTTTGCATAACACTGCTTACCACAGCAGACCTTGAGGGTATAGTAGGTAGCTAAGTATGAAAGGCTTAAATATAACACATTTTGCATTTGTTAAAAACCATGAGGGTATATCAGTCTGAAATTTAATCAATCACCAATACTTTTGCAGCTTCATTTCAATACATTCCTTTATGCATGTATGTTTGTTTGGAATTTACTTGGCATTTGGAATGACACCATTTTTCAACATACAGTATCTCATACAGTAGTGAAGTAAATGGAACTGTAACTGTAACAAAAAATATAGAAGCAATGCAGAAATACTGTAAATATTTCAATTTACCTTTCTTTTAGAAAAATAACTTACCTGATAAATATCATATTTTATTTATTTACTTATTTACTTATTTACTTACTTACTTATTTATTTATCAACTTTATCACCACCCATCTCCCAAAAGGGACTCTGGGTGGTTTACAATAAAACATAAATAAAAATATAAAACTGTAAAACACTATAATACATAATACAATAAATATAATAAAAACCTCAATGGCTGGAAGTTCTTTATGATTTGTAGGCAGAGCTGGGTCCTTCTAAGAAACTAACCATCCCCAGGAATGGCTACTCTCTGTCCTGCCCCAGGCATAATTACAGAACCAGGTCTTTAGCTGTTTCCTAAAGTCCAGGAGGGAGGGAGCCAATCTCACTTCCAGGGGAAGGATATTCCAAAGGGCAGGGGCTGTTGCAGAGAAGGCCCTCCTCCTGGACCCCACCAGATGGAATTCTCTTGCAGACGGGGTCCGTAGCATGCCCTCTCTGCACGACCAGGTGGGATGGGTTGATGTGATGGGGAGGAGACAGTCCCTTAGGTAACCTGGACCCGTGCCATATAGGGCTTTAAAGGTGATAACCAACACCTTGAATTGCACCCAGAAGCATACTGGCAACCAATGCAGCTCGCAGAGCAAAAGGGTGACATATGCTGATCTTGGGAAACCCAAGATCGCCCGCAGCTGCATTTTGCATCAGCTGTAGCTTCCAGATACTCTTCAAGGGTAGCCCCATGTATAGCGCATTGCAGTAGTCTATATGGGAGATAACCAGGGCATGAGTGACCATTCAAAGGGCCTCTCGCTCCAGGAAGGGGCGTAACTGGCACACAACACGAAGTTGCACAAAGGCCCTCCTAGCCACTGCTGCCACCTGCTCTTCAACCAGGAGCCGTGAGTTCAGGAGGACCCCCAAGTAATGCACCGGGTCTGTCTGGGGCAGTGCAACCCCATCCAGAACTAAAGATGACAATTTCCCAGAAATTGAGAAGCCATTAATCCACAGCCACTCCATCTTCCCAGGGTTCAGCCACAACCTGTTGTCCCCCATCCAGGCCCCCACAGCCCGCAGGCACTCGGAAAGGGTGGCCACAGCATCATTTACTTCACCCAGGATGGAGATGTATAATTGGGTATCATCTGCATATTGATGATACCTCACCCCATAGGGACGGGTGATCTCGCCCAGTGGTTTCATGTAGATGTTAAAAAGGAGCAGAGAGAGAGCCGAACCCTGTAGCACCCCACAATGGAGGGGCCACAGGCCAGATCTCTCACTCCCTATCAACACCAACTGGGACCGACCCTGGAGGAAGAGGTGAACCAGCGCAGAACCATGCCGCCCACCCCCAACTCCCTAAGTCGGCCCAGAAGTATACCATGGTCAATGGTATCGAAAACTGCTGAGAGGTCAAGAAGAGCAAGGATGGATGCACTGCCCCGATCTCACTCCCGCCAGAGATCATCCATAAGTGTGACCAATGCTGTTTCTGTCCCATAACTGGGCCTGAAACCTGACTGAAAGGGGTCTAGATAATCCATTTCATCCAGAATCCTCTGGAGCTGCAAAGCCACTACTTTCTCAACCATCTTCCCCAAAAAGGGGAGGTGGGAGACTGGGCGAAAATTGTCCAGTATAGTAGGGTCCAGCGATGGTTTCTTGAGGAGGGGGCGCACCAGCGCTTCCTTAAAGGCTGCTGGGAACACCCCGTCTCTCAAGGATGTGTTTACCATCGCCTGGACCCAGCCACATGTCACCTCCCACACTGCTTTCACCAGCCAGGAGGGGCATGGGTCTAAGTGGAATGTGGTAGCATTTACAATCCAAAGGATCCTGTCCACTTCCTTGGGTTCAACAGGATTGAACTGTTCCCAGATAACCTGGTAAGCACGTTCCCTGGGTATCTCTTCCGACTCTGTCTCACGCTTAGAGTCCAACTCGGTCTGGATCCGAGCAATTTTATCCTGCAGGTGCCCCAAAAATTCCTCCGCACAGCCCTGTAGATGGATTTCTGACTCCCCTTTCCCTAAAAGGGATCGGGTAATCTTAAACAGGGCCACCGGGCGGCATTCTGCGGATGCAATAAGAGTGGAGAAGTACTGGCGCTTAGCTGCTCTTACCGCCACAAGGTAGGCCTTAATTGCGGCTCTAGCTTGTGTTCGGTTGGGTTCGGTTTTTGTCTTCCTCCAGCGGCACTCTAGGCGTCTCTTAACCCTCTTCAAAACCCTCAGCTCCTCCGTAAATCACGGGGAGTGCCAGGTTTGGGTGGGCAAGAGAGGCCACACAGGCACGATCCTGTCCAAGGCTCCGGCCACCTCCCTATTCCCGGCAGCAGCCAGGGCCTCCGCTGGACTGTGCAGGAGAGACTCGGGTATAACCCCCAGCTCCCTCTGAAACCCAGCCGGGTCCATCAGTCACTGGGGGCAGACCAATCGCATGGGTCCTGCCTCCCTGCGGAGGGGGGCGGCACGAGAGAATCTCAAGGCCACCAGAGCATGATCTGACCATGACAAAGGGGAAAGATGTAATTCTCCCCTCAGATCATCTTGCCACTGCTCCAACAAGAAAACTAGGTCCGGGGTGAGGCCACTGTCTCTAGTCGGGTCCTGAATAATCTGGAACAGGCTCATGGCTGCCATGGTAGCCATGAACTCCAGGGCTGCTTCCGAGGCCCGCCCCAGGGAAGGCAGATTGAAGTCCCTCAACACCATAAGCCTGGGGAACTCCACTGCCAAACCTGAGACAGCCTCCAGCAGCTCAGGCAGGGAGGTTGCGACGCAGAAGGGAGGCTGGTACAGTAGCAACACTCCCAACTGTTCTTGGGAACCCAGCTTGAAGAACAGGGTCTCACACCCGGCCACTTGTGGAGTAGGACCCCTGACGGCCACTAGGGATTCTCAGATGACAACAGCCACCCTTCCTCCCCTGCCCTGAGGTCGAGGCTAATGCCAAACTCGAAACCCAGCTGAGCATATCTCCGAAAGAGCAACACCTCCTTCCATGCCCAGCCAGGTTTCAGTAATACATGCCAGGTCTGCCCCCTCTTCTGTGATCAAGTCACATATGTTGTTGTTGTTTATTCGTTTAGTCGCTTCCGACTCTTCGTGACTTCATGGACCAGCCCACGCCAGAGCTTCCTGTCAGTCGTCAACACCCCCAGGTCCCTCAGGGACGATTCCGTCACCTCTAGAATATCATCCATCCACCTTGCCCTTGGTCGGCCCCTCTTCCTTTTGCCTTCCACTCTCCCTAGCATCAGCATCTTCTCCAGGGTGTCCTGTCTTCTCATTATGTGGCCAAAGTATTTCAGTTTGGCCTTTAATATCATTCCCTCAAGTGAGCAGTCTGGCTTTATTTCCTGGAGGATGGATTGGTTTGATCTTCTTGCAGTCCAAGGCACTCTCAGAATTTTCCTCCAACACCACAGTTCAAAAGCATCGATCTTCCTTCGCTCAGCCTTCCTTATGGTCCAGCTCTCGCAGCCATATGTTACTACAGGGAACACCATTGCTTTAACTATGCGGACCTTTGTTGTCAGTGTGATGTCTCTGCTCTTAACTATTTTATCGAGATTTTTCATTGCTCTTCTTCCAAGGATTAAGCGTCTTCTGATTTCCTGACTGCAGTCAGCATCTGCAGTAATCTTCGCACCTAGAAATACAAAGTCTTTCACTGCTTCTACATTTTCTCCCTCTATTTGCCAGTTATCAATCAAGCTGGTTGCCATAATCTTGGTTTTTTTGAGGTTTAGCTGCAAACCAGCTTTTGCACTTTCTTCTTTCACCTTCATCATAAGGCTCCTCAGTTCCTCTTCACTTTCAGCCATCAAAGTGGTATCATCTGCATATCTGAGATTGTTAATGTTTCTTCCAGAGATTTTAACTCCAGCCTTGGATTCCTCAAGGCCAGCTTGTCGCATGATGTGTTCTGCGTACAAGTTGAATAGGTAGGGTGAGAGGATACAGCCCTGTCGTACTCCTTTCCCAATCTTAAACCAGTCTGTTGTTCCGTGGTCTGTTCTTACTGTTGCTACTTGGTCGTTATACAGATTCTTCAGGAGGCATACAAGATGACTTGGTATCCCCATACCACTAAGAACTTGCCACAATTTGTTATGGTCCACACAGTCAAAGGCTTTAGAATAGTCAATAAAACAGAAATAGATGTTTTTCTGAAACTCCCTGGCTTTTTCCATTATCCAGCGGATATTGGCAATTTGGTCTCTAGTTCCTCTGCCTTTTCTAAACCCAGCTTGTACATCTGGCAATTCTTGCTCCATGAATTGCTGAAGTCTACCTTGCAGGATCTTGAGCATTACCTTACTGGCATGTGAAATGAGTGCCACTGTTCGATAGTTTGAACATTCTTTAGTGTTTCCCTTTTTTGGTATGGGGATATAAGTTGATTTTTTCCAGTCTGATGGCCATTCTTGTGTTTTCCAAATTTGCTGGCATATAGCATGCATTACCTTGACAGCATCATCTTGCAAGATTTTGAACAGTTCAGCTGGGATGCCGTCGTCTCCTGTTGCCTTGTTATTAGCAATGCTTCTTAAGGCCCATTCAACCTCACTCTTCAGGATGTCTGGCTCTAGCTCACTGACCACACCATCAAAGCTATCCCCGATATTGTTATCCTTCCTATACAGGTCTTCTGTATATTCTTGCCACCTTTTCTTGATCTCTTCTTCTTCTGTTAGGTCCTTGCCATCTTTGTTTTTGATCATACCCATTTTGGCCTGGAATTTACCTCCGATGTTTCTAATTTTCTGGAAGAGGTCTCTTGTCCTTCCTATTCTATTGTCTTCTTCCACTTCCGCGCATTGCTTGTTTAAAAATAATTCCTTATCTCTTCTGGCTAACCTCTGGAATTTTGCATTTAATTGGGCATATCTCCCCCTATCACTGTTGCCTTTTGCTTTCCTTCTTTCTTGGGCTACTTCTAGTGTCTCAGCAGACAGCCATTTTGCCTTCTTGGTTTTCTCTTTCTTTGGGATGTATTTTCTTGCTGCCTCCTGAACAATGCTGCCAACTTCTGTCCAGAGTTCTTCCGGGACCCTATCTACTAAGTCCAGTCCCTTAAATCTATTCTTCACCTCCACTGCATATTCCTTAGGAATATTAGTGAGCTCATATCTAGCTGATCTGTGGGTCTTCCCTAATCTCTTTAGTCTGATCCTAAATTGTGCAATAAGAAGTTCGTGATCTGAACTACAGTCAGCTCCAGGTCTTGTTTTTACCGACTGTACAGATGTCCGCCACCTTTGGCTGCAAAGGATGTAATCAATCTGATTTCGGTGTTGTCCATGTGGTGAAGTCCATGTATAAAGCCGTCTCTTAGGTTGTTGGAAGAGAGTGTTTGTTATGCAGAGTGAATTGTCTTGGCAAAATTCTATCAGCCTATGTCCTGCTTCATTTTGTTCTCCCAGGCCATGCTTACCTGTAATTCGAGGTGTCATTTGACTGCCCACCTTAGCATTCCAGTCTCCTGTGATGAAAATAACATCTCTTTTAGGCGTGTTGTCCAGTAGGTGCTGCAGATCGTCATAGAACTGCTCTACTTCAGCTTCTTCAGCATTTGTGGTTGGGGCGTATATTTGGATCACTGTGATGTTAGATGGCTTGCCCTGAATTCAAATTGAGATCATCCTGTCGTTTTTTGGGTTGTATCCAAGCACTGCTTTAGCCACTTTACTATTAATTATGAAGGCTACTCCATTTCTTCTGTGGTCCTCTTGTCCACAGTAGTAGATCTGGTGGTCATTTGATGTGAAGTGGCCCATTCCAGTCCATTTCAGTTCACTGACGCCCAGAATGTCTATCTTTAATCTTGACATCTCACCAATAACCACATCCAATTTGCCCTGGCTCATAGATCTTACATTCCAGGTTCCGATGGTGTGTTGATCCTTAGAACATCGGATTCGCCGTTCACCACCAGCACCGTCGGCCGCTAGCCGTCCTTCCGGCTTTGAGCTAGCTGCGTCATCACGTCTGGGGCTAGTTGAGCTCATCCTCTGTTCCTCCCCAGTAGCATTTTGACCATCTTCTGACCTGGGGGTCTCATCTTCCGATGGTATACCGACATATCTCTGGTTGTACTGATCCATTTAGTTTTCACGGCAAGAATACTGGGGTGGGTTGCCATTACCTTCCCCAGGGATCGCATTTAGTCTGACCTCTCTGTCATGACCTTCCCGTCTTGGGTGGCCCTTCACGGTTTAGCTCATGGCATCATTGAGGTGCTCAAGCTCCAGCACCATGACAAGGTAATGATCCTTTGCTGAAGAGTCACATATGAGGGGGGCCTTATTGTTGACTGACCTAGCGTTACAGAGCAACAGCCGAAAGTCAGGACAACCACGAGTCTGCTGTCCAGGACCCGGGTTTGAGCACAGAGGGCCGGAACATGCCACAGGTAACAAGCACTGGGGGTGTCTTCCTCTATGATGACCCGCCCTCTGGCTCCCATCATATCATCCCCTACCCGTCACCACCTCAATCACCTGCCCCACCCTACAACCCCTGGAATCTCGAGGTCCATTAGCCCCCACTCCTGGACTCCTGAGATCACTGGTTAAGGATAGGGACCCCTCCATTCATTCACACAACCACACTTCAACTCAATCACAGGGTGATGGAGGGCCCCCCCAGTGCACCATATACTGTACATCCAGCAGAGGTGTTATCTCTGAAGAGACAAGGTTTTAGTTAATTTCCTTATTAGCTGCATCTGGAATTTATCTTCTTAATTCCAAACTGTCTTCTTGCCTTTGGACAAGGGCAAAATGCAAAAACACCTTTTGGACACTGCCTCTCTGCTTTGGTTATAGACCGGCTACAGGGGCAAATAGGCCAGGTTATCTGCAGGATGATCCAAAAAGTCAAGAAGGCATCCACAACTGCCAAACCTCCAACTTCCCAAACTTTTCCCATGTTTGCTTTGTCACATTTGATGGGGGAGGGCAGGGGGAGGGTTAAACAACGCCATTCACTTACTGGCTAGACACACCAAAATCCAGTCCAAGGGCCTCAAGGCATTTGTCAGCTGCAAGGAGTGCCAAAGAACCAGGAGATGGAGGTAACAGGAGTTCTTGCCAATAGGAAACCAGACCATCCTAAAACTCAAGGTGCTCCAGTGACTGAAATTGCAAAGTGAAAGATCTGCAATTTGAGATTTTGGAGCAACTGAGCAAAAAGAAAACAAACTTGGCTCCTCAGTAGAGATGCTAGCACAGAAACCCAGGGAGATGGCATTTCTGTGTGAATGGCACCAAAACCTTGGGTGAAAATCTCCTTAGTTTCAAGTGATTCTGACAATTGTTTGACTCATCTCTACATTGCTGAAACTTACTAATGCATCAGATGCCCATTTGCCAGAGAATCTAACACCAGAACTCTAAATTCCTGCTGAAGATAGAAGCTGGTCAAGCAAAAGATCGTCTGATCCACCCAGATCAGAATATATGGATGGCTAAAGCAGAAAATAATAATAATAAAAAAACCTCCTGCATTTTCCCCTTTTTATTGAATACTACCTCAAGCATAGTGAATGAAACACTATTATTCAATAGAAAAAACACACATTTGCTTAAATTTGAAGTGCACAAAGGTGAAATGTTAAATGCCTGTTTGGTTTCTATAAGTTGGATCTTGCTTCCCTCCAAGGATGAAACAAATTATATGAGATGCTGTTTAACATCCTGCAGCCCTAAGAATCAGGCCTTCTGGAGAGTTCACTCTAAATTTAGTTTGTTAATCCATTGTAAGTGACATGAAGATTGAAGGGTAAAGATGGTCTGGCAAGGATGAAGAAAGAAAACAAAAGCTTGTGCTTTTCGTTAAAATGTTTCCATCTGCTCTGTGGATGAAGAATAGGCGGAGAAACACACCTGCAGGGGACTTTAAAGCAGAAGATATACAGTAAAACATGTTTATGGTTTACCTAGAAGAAGGAAGTGGGCCTTTAAGGCAGAACAAAGGAAACCTTTCAATCATGGATGGAGGACTAGAAGAGCAGGCTTTGTGAAGGTTCAAGAACCTAACCATTAATGAGAGTTGAACAAAGGGCACAGGAAGGTTAATGCTAGACTCTGGTACAGAAGGGATCTTCTGTGCCAACACTAATTGGCATGCTGGCTGTTTTTCACATTTTTTTTGCAATTCCTCTGGATGTCCCATCAACCATATGGCCAATAGGGTCTACTAGTCGACCCACTGGTACTTGAAGCACCTGGACAGTGAAAAAAGTGAATGGTGCCATGCTTTCCCAACTACTGCATATGGGTTGATGCAGCTGGGGGCAAGGTTGACTGTGTCAGAACCCACAATCAAAGAGTTGTTAGATCTGTTGATTGCCTTCTCTGCCATTGAAGCAACAAATCTCAAGCTCCGGATTGGGAGGGGGAGTTGTTAAGAGTGAGAAGAAATCCAAGGTCGTACCAGCCGGCCAGGAGGGGAATGCTGGACTGTTAAGGGAAAAGCGGCGGGGTGTGGAGGAGGTTTTGCCATGCCTGTGTGTCTTTTATCAGGTAGCTGTGTGAGAGCTTTTTTGGTCGTGGCTTTTTGCTTAACATCTGTACACATCATCAATAAATCTGAAATCTGCATTTCATCTGGATGCATGAGTCAGAATTTTATTGAGTCAACTGTGTCAGAACTTTACAGACTGTGCATGGAGCTCCATATCTGGACTTGTGCAGTAATAGAACTCCTTAAATATGGGTCCATGTATCATGGTAGAGCAGAACCCTATTGATTAGCAGAGGGAGCTCCTGAAACGGGAGGCCAGGAACTTTATCATGATTTAAGCTGCCAACTGCTCATCCAAAGTATCATTAAAAACAAACTGACAAATGGAAAATGACACTGCAGTCTGGTCTCCCCTGCAGGACCAGAGTGGCAGAGCCAATAGGAAGCATCAGTTCACTGGCTCAGAACACCTAAGAGGTCCAGATAACATGGCCTTTTAAAAGTAGGAATTGTTAACACAAGATGAAGGTATCATACTCGGGGAGACTGCAAAGGTATCAGGAGAAAGGCAGTTAGCCAGTGTCTAAAAGAAAACATAATCTGAATGTGTGGAGCTAGAGAATCAACTAAATTAAGTACCAGAAAGCCTGGGGTGATGATGGAATAGCCCAAAGAGATCTGCCACCTGATGCAGGAAGAAGTTTACTCTCTCTGTCATAGTACACTCTCTGTCACTCCCCTACATGCTCCTTCCTGCACACCCATTTGTTAATGGCAACACTCCTGTCATTCATTCATCCTCTGAACTACCAGCTGGCCCTCCATACTACAGACATCACTCTAAGAGGTCTAGTGGAATGGCTGCTCTAGTTGCCTGTATGAGCAGATATCACAGCTATTTAATCATGTATACGGTAGCTCTGAAAACCTCTTGCATTGGAACCCAATTTCCTCCCCATTTTCTAAATCATTCCTTGAAACAAACAGCATTCCCAGAGATGTCCAGACATCCCAGACCCAAATCTACCTAAGCCCAGATCTCTGGATGATTTTCCGATGACTCAGCCTTATGCTAAGCAGGAACTGTAGGAATCTCCTAGAAAACACTGATCAGGTCATACAAAACACTGATTAGGTGGTCTGAATGGAAGCTACTCTCCCTCAAAAAACTGAAGCCATTTAGTGGCCTGCTAGAACTACTGAAATGGAGCAGAGCTTTACACAGCTGAGAAGTGTACTCAGAAAAAGAATATTATCTTAAATAGCTTCAATGAGCATGTCAGAGAAATGCAGGTTATTGATCTTACACACTCAGCCCTCCCAAGCATAAAGAATCACACACTTAGACAGAGTAGGTTTAAAGATAAGTAAAAAGAGTCTTACTGGTTTTATTCTTTGTTGTTACATCCATCTTTGGTGGAAAATGAAGTTCCTTGTATCTTCTGTTCTTTCTAAACTTAATACACCCTAAACTCTCAGCCCTATAGCTGCCAAGAGCTGCATGGAAGAAAAGGGCTAGGCACATGGCTTTAGGCCCAGGATGGAGAAAGAGGAGAGCAGCGTGCTTGCTGCCCCCTCAGTAGGTGGAAGGAGGAAGAAAAAGAGAGAGAGGAAGTGGAAGTGGCAACAAACGGCTTCCTCAGAGTTGCATTGTGGGATGACCTCAATTTACATGCTAATGCACATGTTAATGAGGCATGCAGGATTTGCCAGGACATCCAAAAAAAACATCTGTGTCACAGAGTGTCAGACAGGAAACACAACCAGATCTTCTAATTCTACTTTGCTATAAGGCTTCTGTGAGGTTCTTGATCTTTATGCCCCAAATCCACCAACTCACAGCACAAGCCACTAGAGATATGCATAGTTCTTTACTGGGACAGTATCAAACTCTGTTAAAGCCATGAATGGGGCCTACTTCCTCCCACCTTCTCTTTTAAGCCTCCTGCCTTCTGCTTCTGTCCCGCCCCTTCCTCTCTTCTTCTTTGATGGCTCTCCTCTGTGGTGACAGCTTCCTCTGTTCATTCTGACAGTTAATGGCTGCTCATGCCTCTGGCTCCAAATGCAGTTGCTTGTTCCCTATCAGTCTTCTTCTTCAGCTCTGTGTAAGGCTGGAGCACCCAGTTGCAATTAGCCATTGCGACTGGGTATTCCATCCTTACAGCTACATTAACAGAATCTTGCAAGTCTGCAAGTACAATTCTCCCCCCGTCTCCTTTACATCCCAAGAAACTAGGGAGGGTCCCTTCTGCGCCTCTTGCCCCACCCACTATCCAGCTGCAGACTATGCTGTCTCTTTTCTGACTGTTCCCAGCGTCTCTGGGCCCAGTCTCCCAAGGTCATTCCCATATACCATTACACAAAGTAAAGACCAGATCCTGCTGTGGGGTCCCCCAAAAATCACCTTGTAGGTATAAGATTAAAGTTCTTGATAAGTTTAGGTAGCTAAGTACAATATGTTTAATTACTAGTTTCATGTTTTATTCTATTTTAACTTATGACTGACCATATTTTACTCCTCTCTGCTGGATTCCTTAATGAATGTATTGAAACTGAAAATTGCAGTTGACTGAGTCTTTTTGCCTGGTCTGGGGAATGGACTATTGATATGGCAGATGGTTTGGTGTACCTGCTTAAATGGTTCTTCAAGAGAGAAAAGAAAACTCAGGAAAAGGGGCCAGGAAGTACAGTCTTTAGGCCTGAAGATTTTCATGTGCAGAGGCTGAGCTTAAAAATGGTCATAAACCACATGAGAGATGGCAGTGTATCTACCCTGGAAATATATAAAACAGATTGTGTCCTACCTTGTAGGCTTGGAATTGTAGTGGTCTCAACTTCTGACTTGTTACACCTGTTCAAACCATTGCATTTGGGACAGGAAGCCAGAGAGACAGGCCAGTCAAAACTGTGTGACTTGGGTGAAAAGAAATGCCTGCTTCAGATGATAGGCTGGGTGGGGAAATGGTGGACATTTGGTCACATTTCAGTGCCTGGTACATTCTATCCTTTGAAGGGGCTGTTTCACTCAGCACATGGCAGCACCAGTCCTGGACAATGGGAAAACATGCAGCTTGCCTTGTCAGACATACAGAATATAATTATAGGTGCAAATTTATCTTTGAAAAAGAGTTTTGTCCTCCTTTTGATGAAATTCACATAAATCATTTTATAGAGAGGTGACTGAGAAGAGAAAGATTCCCATGGGTACACACTGCATTCACAGGGCACCTGGGACAGATATTCATGGCCCCTTGGGCACCAAGACCCAGCTTTCCTCATTTCAGAGATTGATGGACTCTTTGCCAGGAGCAGAAACATTTCCAGCTTCTTGTTGGTCTTATCCCAATTTGTGTTACTATTTGTGCACCATTATGCAGGACACAGAATAATGGATTTCAGCTACAAGAAGACAAACGTTAGAAAAAGCTTCTTAATATAGCAGTTCAACAGTATAACCATTTACCTAGAGAGGTGGTGAACCCCCTTTCATTGTAAGGAAATGAAAGCAGAGACTGGATGGTCTTTAATTTAGATTCCTGCATGGAACAAGGAGTTAGCCTTGATGGCCAAAATGACCTCTTTCAACCTTATGTTTCTATTCTTAATGTGGAAAAGAGGTCCACAGACATCTTCATGGGCTAATTTTGTGGAATACAGCATTCAAAGTGACTGAGAAGGAGATTTGAAAGTCTCCAGTGGGGGTTAGAGATCCCAACATCTCTATTTTAACTGCCATCATCAATAGGCAACAAGTTTTTTTTAAAAAATACCCAGATGCTTTCAAATGCAGGTTTACAAATAGAAAAGAGAGCAGATTCATTCTTTGTTGCTCCACAGAGCAGGATTAAGGTTAATGAATGGAATTGATAAGGAAGCAGAGTATCCATGTATCCATGTCCAGAGTATAGGTCCATGGACATGTATAGGTCCATGAACATGTATCCATGTCCAGAGTATAGGTATCCATGCCCTGAGTCATAGCTGTTCTTGCCATTAAATATCAGAGTTTCATGTGGTTCCCACTAAAAAATAAAGGGAGTTATTCAACATGCTACAGGCTGGTGTGGCAATGTCATTGACCCCTTACATTAAGTGATGGTTGCACCATCTTTAGCTACAATAATCTCAGCCAGATTTGAAAAGGAGGAGCTCTAGATATTGTGGTGCCATTTAAATCCGGAAACCCATCACTATACCATAATAATGATATATAGACCATGCAGGTGTTGTGCCCCTGTTTTTTGAGCCAAGGGCTGCACATGGCCTTTGGAGGGGGGAGGTTTCACTCCAAAATGTAGGCTGGATCAGGACAAAGCAAGCAGAGGAGCCAGCACAACAATTAAATTTGATTTAATTTAAAATTAACTAAAATGAAATTGTATCAGTGAAATATAGTTAATAGAGTTAATCCCAATGTATTTAATTTTTTTTGATGTTGTTCAGTTATATTAAAATATACAATTTGCCAGTAGCTTTTACAGAAACTTTGTACAGTTGCACTGAAGTGCATCCTTTGGGAGAAAAGATGTGCCATCTAATGTAACTCAAGTGGCTTTGTCACAATTAAATCTGTTCTGTAATGCATAGGACAATTCTCAGTAAGTGTATTCTTATCTAAGCCAAAGAATCCTCAGCTGTTGCCTTGTGGTTTTTAGAGAACATATAAAATCTTCCAGGAGCAGGATTCAGATTAATAAGGAGATTGGCTGTTTTGTTTTTAAACAGTTTTCTGTGTGTAAAGTTTTGTGAGAATATGCTTATTGAGTTCTTTGCTAAAATTTTGCCCAGGAGATCAGAATGGGATGAGTTATCTTGGGTTCTGTATCATATAATCTCCAGCATTTAGTGCCCTAGTTGCTCCCCTGTTATCAACAGGTTTTCCTGACAAGGTAAAACTAAGGGCCCTTCCATACACATTTTCTCCAGGTTGACAATGGTGCTGTGCTGCTGCTCCCACAACATTGTTCTCCTTGGTAACTCCAGCGGATTTTCTTCCAGTTTGACCAGCGTTTCTCAACCTCAGCAACTTGAAGATGTGTGGACTTCAACTCCCAGAATTCCCCAGCCAGCATAGCTGGGAGTTCAAGTCCACACGTCTTAAAATTGCTGAGGTTGAGAACACTGAGCTTGACTGTGGTGCAGCTCCAAGAGCGAAAGTTGCATTTTGCAATTTGCAAAAGGAAGAAGCAATTTCAGATGTAACCCTTTTCAGAAGTCCTTTTGTGATTTCAGTCTTTCCCAGCATGGCTGGGAAATCCAGAAACTGTAGTCCCAGTTCATCAGGCAAATGCCAAGTTAGGTAAAGCTGCATTCTCGTATCCGTCAAGCATTCACTATAAGCCCAGTGGACCAGGGCAATGGCTTTCTTTCTCTCCTGTTTGGCACCAATGCCCCCAAGCTCCACAAGCACTGCATAAATGCCCCAAAGAGGGGCAGCCACAGAAGAAAAAAGAACAAAGTATATTATGAGATTGTGTGTGTGTGTGTATAAACAAGCACATATAAACTTTCTTCTTTTTATGTAGCAAAATGAAAAAAGCGTCTTGCCATAGCATAAATACTAATACAGGTAGTCCTCATTCAGTGACCACTCATTCAGCAACCGTTCAAAGTTATGACGGCACTGAACGAGGAGAGTTACAACCAGTCCTTGTAGTTGCGGTTGTCGCAGCATCCCTGCAGTCATGCAATTGTGATTCGGACACTTGGCAACCGGCTCACAATTATGATGGTCACAGCATCCCACAGTCACTTGATTGCCATTTGCAACCCTCACTGCCAGCTTCCCACAAGCCATGTCAATGGAGAAGTCATCAGGAGGTTGCAAATGGTGATTACGTGACATTATGCCTAACAACCGCACAGGATTTGCTTAACAACAGCAACCGGAACTGCTGCGACTGCTGTCGTAAGTCAGCACAGCACATAAAGCATCATGCTTTATGACTGCATCACTTAGTGGCAGATTTGCTGGTCCCAATTACCATCGCTAAGTAAGGACTACCTGTAAATATACTATATGGCATAAGCATTGGTGACATACAGTCTGCTACCTCAGATGTGCTCAATAGTATACTGAGAGAGGAAGGTTATACATCAGGCCTGGGCAAATCTTCAAAGCAGTGCTTTGCTTTGATGGCACTTCAAGCAAAGCAGCCCTTCAAAGGTATTCCACAAAGTCACAACACTTCTAAGAAGTGAAACAGATGTGCTGAAGGTTCTTCCAGCTACTGGACTTGGCGGAGGAGGCTTCAGAAACAACAGGAACATTGATCAGGGAAATATTGTCAGCATTATGCCTCAGGGAGGGAAACAGCATCACCTCACAGCCCAAACTACCAAGGGCAAGTGTTTCTACCTCACGCAGTTCAAGGCAGTCAAGTTGAGGGACAGGAGAGTGGAAAGGGAAAGAAACAATAATGCAAAAAATATATTTGCATTAGTGCGCTGACTTCCTAGTAAAACTGAACTCTGCTACTATAGGGATCTTTTTATGTTGGAAACCCAGAGAAGCGACGTGTCACAAAATGTGCACAATTTGTCCTAGCTGCTGGCACAGTGCCTGGCTGCTGATAGTAATATGCTAATCAGCTATTATTTCAGGGGAACCTTAATTGAAATCCACCTGGGAAGCATTTTCTAACTGGTGAAATCTGTCACCACAATTGGACAGCATTAAAGAGACAGCCTCCGCCAGACTATCAGGAATAACTTTTGAGTCTTGCATGAGTTACTTTCTTCTTCGGCGTTTACTTACCCTCTACTTTTCTCAAACACCAAGAGCAAAAATTAAACTGCAGAAAATACATATGCAAGTCACCTTTCCACACCCAATTCTGTGGCGATAAACCGCCTCATCTGTGCTATAAAGAGATTTGCATAAAATAGATGAATACCTTCGCTTAAGGAACGCTGTGCACTGTCCTCAATTATCCATGAACAGATTTCCCAAGGCGGGGGGGAAGTATTTGCCACATTTCACTCTGGAAATGGCACAAAACCTCCATATGAGTCATTTGAATAGGCTGACCATACGTCCCGTTTTGAACGGGACAGTCCCATTTTTTTAACATTTCCAGACCGTCCCGTCGTTTTAATATAAATGTCCATTTTGTCCCATTTTCTTTAAAACCTTACTTAAAAATTTGAAAGTTCCCATGAACCTATCAGAATGCAGTCTGACTTTGAGTGGAAGGAGGGGGAGCTCAGCAGAAACGGTGGGAAAAAAGCCTCAGAGCTCAACCCGGCAGGAAACCTAAAAAGGAAAAAACAGGATCAGCTGATAGGCAGTGATCAAAGGGCGAGCCAATTGGCTCCTGCCTTGAAATGGCGGGAAGAAAAGAACATAAAAGCACAGCCAGAGGAGGAATGGCTTGTCGGGGACAATCGTTCACTAGACTCTCCAGCCCAGCCTTGCCTCTTGAAAATGAAGGAATCCAAAGATTCCCAGCCAGAGAAAACCAGAAGTTCCTGTCTGCCAATCCAGCCCATCGCCCAGCCCTGCCCTGTTTTGCCATCCCAATGTCCCATTTTTGTCTCAAGGAAATATGGTCAGCCTACATTTGAACCTGAGCTTTGGAACTGTCACCCAAAGGGGTGCTTAGGGACCCTGAAATCTAACTGCTACTTTCCTTTGCAGGTTCATTTGCTGGTGATAGTAGTCTACCCAAAGGAACCATTAGATCAGTGTTTCTGAACCTTGGCCACTTGAAAACATATGGACTTCAACTCCCAGAATTCCCCAGCCAGCATGGCTGGCTGGGGAATTCTGGGAGTTGAAGTCCATACGTCTTCAAGTGGCCAAGGTTCAGAAACACTGCATTAGATAATACATAGAGCCTCGTCTGAGAGTTGGGGAGGCGGGGGACAGCAGATTAGCTTTGCTGCTTCATTGTGTATGTGCTCTGTGTGTGTCTGGCATCTGAGAAGTGGGAGAGGCTCTCTGTTTCATTTTTGCAAGTCTGCCAAGTTCTGCTTTTCTCGGGTTCTCCTTCTGGTATTGTCAAAAGGATGGGGTTTTTAAAGAGTGTATTCAAATGTGTATATAAATTGGTGCATTTTTCTCCAAACCTAGGCATGTTTTGTCTTATAATTATGCTTTACAGTATATATACACCCATGGAATTTTTTTTGTTTGTTTGCTAGATTTGTAAGGCTGCCTAATCATCAAGTGATTCAAAGGTAAGTTTAAAGCGTAATATAACAATAGAAGAAGAACACAATCACCACCTAGGAAATATAAAAATAATTAAAACTGTCACAGCAAACCTACTGGAAAAGCTAGTGTTTAGCTTCTGTTCAAGGACTGATTTGGAAAATATGAAATTAGGTAAGTTCCCATTCAAATGAGAATTAATGAATTTCTCCCCCATCTCTGGGGTGAGAGAATATTTCTTCAAAGTCAGAGGCAACCACAAAGGGGATGAAAACAAGTCATGATGATGGCTGGGCCTATGTAATCAAAACTCTGTCTTTATTTTGTATGCATGGTGCATGTGAGATATGTAAAAAAAAGGAGGAAGCCTTCTAGTGGTTGCAGCTGACATCTTGGCCTTTTGGGCAGCCTCCCGTTTAGACACCCCTGTTTGAAATCACCTATATTAGCCAGGGTTTACTGTATCAGCCATGGTTGTAAACTTCAGTCAGTGGGGTCACACAGTGTATTATAGGATATTTGAGAGACACCTCTCCCAGGTTACATCTATCCATCCCATCAGAGCCGGCAGGAGAAACATGTTACGGGTCTCCATCTCTTAAGGAATGTCACCTGACAGGACCCAGCAAGAAAGCCTTTTCTGCCATGGAGCCCACCCTTTGCAACCTTATTCCCCCAGAACTTAGATTGGCCTGACCCTTCTGGCCTTTAGGAAGGGCCTGAAGACTTGGCTGTGCCTTGTGCCTGGGGGTCTGACAGTAGTGGTGAGCTGGGGCAATGGCTATATTACATGGATGTATAATTTATATTCACCGGCCGACTGTGATTCCGCTTTATTTAATTTTTAACTGTGGTTACAGAATAGTTGTCTGCTCTTGTGTTTATTTCTTTTTTACTGTTTCCATTGTTGCTTTAATGTTCTGAGCTCCCCAGAGTCACACTTGTGGGATGGGTGGCTATACAAACGTAAAAAATAAATGTGCTAAACTTTAAACTTCAGTCAACAAAATACAGTTGCTCAGCTTGCATAATACACCATGCTCAAATAAATAAATGATACTTAGACTTACCATGAAGGCTTGGTACTCACAATTTGCCAAATCACAAGTGACTTAACCTCCTTTTAGCCTAGACTAGTGTGTTGTGCAGGCCCAGCCATATACCATAGTAAGCTCTATGAAGCCAATGGGTCTCTGCATGGCCGGCTATTAGCAATTTAATTTAGAGGAACCCTGACTTGCGTGCCAAGATTACTCAGTCTCCAGAAGGAACATTTCAGTTGAAGTGGCGCATGCATGCATAATGATTTCCCCAAAAGACTCCTTTGAGCACACCAAGGTGCAGTGCTGGCTGGATTTCTCCAAAGAAGAGCTGTGCAAACCGAAAGGATTACAAAGGCTTCTTCCGTTGTTCATGAAAGATAAAATTGTATAAATAAAGAATTGCAGGATTTAGAAGGCTCTTTGAAGCAAATGCAAACATTCCAAACTGAGGACATCTTTATGACTTTTTATTTGTTTGTTTCAATGTCGTGCTTGGGTGGTTCATCCTGGGCATTCTCCTTTTGCTTTTCCTTTGTTGTTTCTCATTTTATCAGATGATACAGAAGTGCTTGAATGTTGTATCTGGATGACAACTTGATTAGTTTCTGCACAGTCTGTATTATCATTTTATTGGGGAACTGTTGAAATAGGAACTTCTCTCTCTCTCTCTCTCTCCAAATCTATACAAAGCAATGTCAGAAATCTATGGAAATCTGATCCATTTCAAGCATTTTTCCCAGACTCTTGCAGGCAGTCCAGTTCTGACATATTTTTAGCTTTTTCTAATTCACCTTCTGTGGAGTGATGAGTACCAATCTAAGGCACCTCAAAGGCTCTGTGGGAAACTTACTTACTATCCATGGACTCCATATGTTGGAGTGTATTTTCCCCTTAGCTCCTTTGTCCTCAAACTCCATTTTTGTAGTCCAAGGACTCCATTTGACTACTATTGCTAAAAAAAAAAAACCCCAAAATGGTGGTTTCTGGAAGATGTCTGCAGGATCTGATGCTTTCATCAAAATAAAGAAAGTAGCATTGTACCATCATGATGCCAACTCTGCCCCTTTTGCCTCTGCATGTGATGCCACAATGCTTATATAAATGGGATGGTGTTTTTATTATTTGCATTGCCAGAGACCTCTGAACATGCTTCTGGTGGTATAGCTTCCCACTGTTTTGAAGTGTGACACAGACAAAATAATAGTGTCACACCTAGAAGAGACCTAACACAATTTAAAGAAAGAACACAAGAGCACTGTTTCTCCATGCTTTGCCCATATTTTCATTTCTGATATTGGATCATTCCATCATCTCTAAGCTCTGGGCATTTCACAGTGCCAAACCTGTCTTCAAGGAGGCCATTTAGGATGGCTGAGGATATTCCCAGTACAGTACTGGTGCAGGTGAATCTCTGACAGGAAGATGGCTGATCCTTCCACCTCCAAATCAGATCCTCCTTCAGGCTCTCATCTTAATCATAAAGCATTTTGGACAGATGGCTATCCAGCAACTGTTTAAAGACCTCCAATGAAAGAGAACAAGCCATTTCATAATGCAATCTGTGCCACTGGCTGATGGCAAAGAGCATCCTGGGAACAAAGAAAGGGTGGGAATTAAGCTACCCCCTTTGTTTTCTGGGCTAAGGCCTTTTGTAACTGGCCAGGCTGCTAATGGGAGCCATTTTGTGAGAATACTCATGACATCCTCTCAAAATTCCAGATATGCCCGGCAACATCCATTATCTGACAACTCGACTGCCTGCTACACAATCAGATGACAACCAGCACTATTACAGGAAAAAAAGCATTCATCATTCATATGGTCTGTCTTTGGGAATTCTACGGATTTGATGAAAAACAATGCAAAACACATATTGAGGGTTTTTTTCTCTCTCTTATTAAGACAAACAGCATCTACTTATAGTTTTAGCCACATTTTTTTGCAAGAGTTTGCAAGATTATTCACAGCCAGATTCAAACCTCGGCTCCCCTATCTTCTTCTGCCAACTTTTGAGGAGGGAAGGAACAAAGCCACAGCTTGAGATTTAAAATGCATTTTAAAAAGGAATTTTTTTTACCTCTGCTGAACTTTATGCAGCTTAAATATTGGCATATCCATGCACTCTTGTGATCTTGATCTAACATGCAAGTACATTGCTCTGCTTCTAAGGACCCTAACTCTCCCTATTTAAAGAAAAGGGCTAAAGGTTCTGGCCAGCTTTCCCCACCCAACCACCCTCTCTCTCAGGCTGTATTTTTTTCTTACGATTACAGCCAAAAAAAAGTTATCTTCCTCTCTCTTTTGGCTCTCCTAGGGCCTTCTGGGCTGGGTAAAGTTTCTCCCACCCTAATTCTACTTGTCTTCAGCACATTTCTCCAGATTGTGCTCTGCTCTGCTTTCAGAGTCTTCTGACTCCTCATGAACTAACATGGCTGACACAGATCAAAACTGCTTACTCCAGTTTAGAATCACCAGCCAACACTGTTCCTTACTAAAGCAACAAGTCTTCAACAGCCAACACTGGGTAGATCCATGTTAGGTTTCCAGCCATCACATCTCCTCCATTCAAGTTCTCCTGACCAAAATTCCTACTTCTGCACTTTTGTAAGATTCCCCCCCCCCAACTCCCAGGTCAGAAGCCCCTCTTTCTCTCTTGTATGGGAAGATCTTCCAATGAGAAATTAAGCTATTACTGACTCTCAGGGTTCAGTAGAACAAAATGTGTGTGTATCTGAGTTGTGTTTGTGAGAGTGTAGAGGGAAGAGGGAATGGCCTTGAGGGGCAGGGAGAAGAGCTGTTGCCAAGGCAATGGTCAGATAAAAGGAACCTGAGTCTGGGGCAAGAATGTAATGTGTGTAAACATCTCATACAAGTCCCTCCCTAGTTCACATGAAGATAAAAAGAGGGAGGAGGAAACACATTGAGACTTGCAAGTTTCTGTTACTATAGCTTGACAGTAAAATTAGTTTTGGCCCACATGACATTGGTTTCCTAGTCTAGTCTACCTGAAAGTCTGACATAGAGTCCCAAAGTGACATGGCCTCCTGTAGCCTGACACATGGTACCATGAGAAAAATGGAAGCACTGTGAGCACAACTAAACACGAATTTGCCCACTCTCGTTCAACCTCTTGCAGCAGTTGTCTCTCTTTAGTAAGGCTGCTCTGACACTGTCAACAATAGCAAGCCAGCTTAGTAACCACTGTCATTAGACAGTGTTCTCTACATTAAAATAGGTGAGAATACAGTCACAGCTTTTCATAGGTCTCTTGTTAGCTATAAAGTGCTGAATCACAAGAAAATGTTAATAGGCTCCAATTATTCAGAGCTGCTGCTGAGGAAATCTGTTAAGTGAAAATAAGTGTTCTAATAAGGCTAGGACAGAGAAGAACTCAGCAAAGGATTGAATAATGTATCAAAGCAAGTCTAGATGTAACTGCATGGAGTATTACCAACAATTCCTCATGACAGATGAAAACTACATTTCCTAGTTTATTACTTGGGGCTTTGGGGGAGATGTACAGACCATTCTGAAGATGCCCATCCATAAAGTTTTAATGATCTGTCCTGCAAGATTAGGTTCTCTTTTGTCTATGCTTTTTCCTCCTTGTGAAGACTTTGGCCAAGAAGGCCAACTCTAGAAGACCCCAGAGACTTGAGAAAGAATCTATTGGCATATCAGAGGGTAGGAATGGATAGGAAAGAAGCCAGACATACACGTGCAGATCATGAGTGAAGATAATGCTGTTTATTACTATAGAAACATAGTACAAGTTGCATTTCCAAGATTTTATGTAGATAGTCTTATCTATATGTAAGTCTTATCCCTATGTAATCACTACCTGTGGAGTCCTTGATGCTCTCTGAGCTTGGTTGTTTGCTTGCAGACGTTTGATTACCCGACTAGGTAATATCATCGGTGCTAGTTATCTAGTTGGGTAATGAAACGTCTGCAAGCAAACAACCAAGCTCAGAGAGCATCAAGGACTCCACAGTTCAACCCTGAGCTCCATATATTCTATTCTATTGATAACCACTATCTATAGATAGAGTTTATCTATATGTACTATATATCTATCTCTAGCAGTGCTTCTCAACCTCAGCAACTTTAAGATAGGTGGACTTCAACTCCCAGAATTCCCCAGCCAGCATGTGTGCCTAAGCTGGGCAGCTGAAAGTCAGACCACAGGGGAGAAAAAGACCTGTGAGCTGGGTAGTCACATTTAGCATTTTTCTGTTTCAGGGCAGTTGATCCTTCCACAGGAGAAATCCACATAGCTGCTTTGTGGTGCTTCCATCTCTTGCCAGAATTTGCAGGATAATGTGCCACTATCAATCTTGCAGTCTACCAAGCATGTCCTCTTGGAATAGGTGAGTGTGACGGTGCTGTCCATACAGGTTCAGCTCATGGTACCCCAAGTATCAGGACTGGGATTTCCAACAACATCTTCTTCTGCTTCAATGACTCCTCCAGCTGGCATTTGGAACACTCTACATGCCACCATTTTTAAAACTTGTCTCCATCGTGCTACTGTCTCCTCAAATGTATGATCTGGAGGATTGTCACAGCAATGAGTGGACCCAACAGCAGAAAAGCAAATATTCCATGCAGTTCTTGGGCCTTCCTGTTGTGTTCTCTGAAGAACCACACCTGCCCTGAAAAACCAACAAGTGGGTTAAAAAAAGTAACAACTCATGATCCATTCAAACATTTCCATCCATTTCACATGTACAAGCCAGGTCTCTCCCATCCTGTAAATGTACCCCAGCCTTTTTTTTTTTCTTATTGTGTACTTAAATGAAAAGCCTGACATTTACTTTTGTTAAATTTCATCTTGCTAGTGTCAGCCCAGGGAACCAAACTGCCTATCAACATTATTTTAAAATCTAGATCTGTCCTTCATGCCATAATGGTCATTCCTCCAGTTTTATGCTGTCATCTTCAGGCTGTAGATTTTCATTCAAGCCATGTAATGACCAGGAGAAAATCCTCACAATGAACAGAGGATGACTTTTGCAGTCTTTGAAGTGTTCAATTCCTTGGAAGCTCTCTTGAGGCTCTGTCAGGGGAGCATTCCTCCATTAATCAGTGAGAGAAACAGGGTAGTGTGTGTCCCATGGGTAACAAGGATCATGCCAGTGATAGGATACTGTTGCCATTGCTTGCTTTAGCAAAGGTCATTCCATCTCCCTTTATGCCTTTCTTGCAAACCTCACTGGGAGGTTACAGCATAATGCCTGGCTACCATTACAAACGGACTGCTTTGTTCACCTGAGAGTCCACAGATTGTATTTTAAGGGTATAACAAGCCCTTTGAAACTCAGGGACAAGCCATATGGTTGGCTAATCTGTAGGATTATGCAACTGGGGTTATTTGTCATTAGCTGAGTGTTTAGCTCAGTCTCTTCCCACTCCCTCATGTAAATACATTTCTTTCAGTTCTGTTCAGTTCAAATCCCAAGCAGTACTTTCTAAGGGATCACACGGACTCCTCTGAATCTTGCAGTTGTTGTATCTAGCTGTTTCCTTTACTATTCCATTCCATAATCATTCAATTTTTTTTAAAAAAAATTATGAGTCAACCACATGCTTGAACAGTACTGCTATCAGACCAGCTACAGAAGGACTTTTAAAAATATGCATGCATACCTCCATTAAGCCGACTTCAGAAGACCAGCACTTTTGTGAGGAGGAGATGGCCCTAAATTCACATGTCAGCAGAGTAAGAGCCCAAAAGACAAAAGTAAATAGAGCAAGCATGTCATTTGCAGCCTCTTCTCCCATCCCGAAGAGGAATTAGCTCTGGTCCCCTTTAATTAAGGTTTGTGCTCAGTGAAGTTTGAACAAGCTTGTAATTCATTCTCTTTTCTTCTGCCACTTCTGCTAACAGGAACTCCTTCTCAGATCCTTAATCTCCTTCTCCTCCCCTCTGATTTTAGTTATAGAAGGATTAATGCTTAGAACACCTATTAACTGGAGGTGTTACAGTCACAGATGTAAATCTGGAACTTTTTTAATAATAATTTTATTAAACATTAAATTAAAAAGATAAAAACTAGTACAAAAGAAAAAATGGAAAGAAAAAATAGAAAAGAAAGAAAAAAATAAGAATATAGTAAAGACAAAGAAAAGAAATATGAAAAGAAAGGATTTCCCTCTTCATCACAACAAGTATAAACTATTTTAGTAACTTATCACCTTCTCTTTAAATACAACAAATGATCTCTTCTTCCCATATCTCATTTCTTATCTATAAACAAATCTATTAAACCTCATTGTTCAGTCCTGGTCAGCAAAAGTCCATTAAGGGTTACCAGAGATAACAACATACCTATTTTAACTTTGATCAAATAAACCAACTTTATATTTCTTCCTTTTACTTTTAACCATCTAAAACTCTAATCCCTTCAAATCATGTCCTAGAATTTGATTTCATTTTTTCTTCTTTCTTCATAGTCCCTTCTCACAAAATTCTTCAAAATTTTAACAAGTCTCTTTTGTAAATCCAATACAGGAAAGTTATGCAGGTCTTTTGGTTTGTTATTTGTATGTCCCTTTTCATTATTAAGACATCAGCTGGTTTCATTTGTATGTACAGTGTAGCATCTTTTTCTAGAATATAAGAGCAGCTCTACTGGATTAGACCAAAGGCCTTAGTTCAATATTTTACGTCTCACAGTGGTAAACATATGCATCTGTGAAACTCAGAAGTAGGACATCATAGCCCTCTTCTATCATCAATTGGTAGTTAAGGCATGTTGTTTACTAGGTAATATATATCCATCAGGACTAGTAGCCATGGATATCCATTTCTTCTGAGAATTTGTCTTGTCATCTTTTAAAATCATCTAAATTAATGGCCATCACTCTTTCTGGGGGCAACAAATTCCATTATTTGACCACCTGGAATAGGAAGGTGACTAGGGCCTTGGACAGGATTGCACCCTTGTGACCTCTCTTGTCCCATCAAACCTGAAACTCACCATGATTTATGGAGGAGCTGAGGGTTCTGAAGAGGATTAAGAGAAACCTAGAGCACTGCTGGAGGAAGACAAGGACTGAATCTGACCGAACATGAGCTAGAGCCGCTGTTAAGGCCTACCTTATGGCAGTAAGAGCAGCAAAACATCAATATTTCTCCACTCTTATTGCATCTGCAGAATGCCACCCAGCAGCCCTGTTTAAGATCACTCAATCCCTTTTGGGAAAGGTGGGCCACCTTCACGGCCACACAGAGGAGTTTTCTGGGCATCAGCAGGATAAAATCGCTCAGATCCGTTCCAAGTGGGATTACAAGTGTGAGGCATGGCCTGTGGAGATGCCTGGGGAATGTACTTACCTGGTTATCTGGGAACAGTTTGATCCTGTTCGGCCTGAGAAAGTGGACAGGGTTCTCTGGACTGTAAGTGCCACCACTTGTCAATTAGATCCATGCCCCTCCTGGCCTGTGAAGGCAGCCCGGGAGGTGAGGTGCAGTTGGGTCCAGGCAATGGTGAATTCATCCTTGAGAGAGAGAGTATTCCCGGCTGCCTTTAAGGAGGCGCTGATGCACCCCTGTGACGAACCTGACTCCATTACTGCACAGCTAGATTGCATGTCTCTCATGTAGCCTCAGAATGTTGTATATTCCCTTATAAGGGCATGACTTGTACTTCCCTATTCTCTCTGTACTCCCTCCCCCGCCCTGATAGAGCTGCTGAATAAAAAGGAGGTGAGGGCGCGGCAAGGGGCGGGCAGTACCAGCACCCTCCTGAAATGTAGCGTCTCTCCTCACAAAAGAATCCTGTACCTACCGTTGTCTTTTCGATCTCACCCTTGCGAGGGAATCGTTGGCTCATTCCCCCCCCGGGGAATCTCATAGACCGAAGGTTGAAGGACTGGTCGCGCGACGCGACAACTGGGGGCTCGTCCGGGATCCCTTCGGTCTCACGGTGTGATCTCTGTCTAGAGGTGCACTGCCTTCACTCTCGTTACTACGCACCTGGTAAAGGCTCTGCAATCGTAAGTAATGGGCTCCCCACTCTCCAAAGTTTCGTCAGTTCATAGGGACGAACTTTATGATTTAGTGAAGAAGGCTAACTCTTGTCAAAAGGCTAACGGTACGACCATCTTTCCCATTTCAAAAAAATCGGTGACTCAACTCCTACTGTACATGGAGAGACACTGCCCTGTCTATCCTTCAGAGGGGTCGCTCAAAGCATCCACTTGGGAAAGGATAGGAAAATATTTTCATGATACCCCACGAGCACCCGTGCCTATTTTGACTGCCTGGAAGGCTGTCATGGCGGCCATCAACACTCTTTACCCTCCCTCGTCTTCCCCGGAAACTTGCCCTTCTCCTCCCGACCCAAAACTCCCACCCCCTCTTGCCGCCCATCTCGATGCTGTCTCACCACCACCCCCTCCATACCCAGCCGTTCCTTCTCCCCCTTCAGCTCCAACGCCCGACTCCCCTCAACAATACCCCCTCGGAGGCACCATCACTGAACTCCTTTCCTCCCCTCTCTCATTGGAAATGGAGAGTCCCTCTGCCTTTCCCATGACCATCGGCCTAGGGGCGGCGGGAGGAAATTTGTATAACAATATTGAACTTAAGGTTTTGAAACAAATCAAAGATGCTGTAACCACCTACGGCTTGCATTCTCCTTTTACTAGGGGAGTTTTAGACTCTTTAGTTACTGCTAACACTGTTATGTTATTGTATGATTGGAAAATGCTTTTTTCCATGCTTATGACCCCGGCGCAATATGTTGTGTGGCAATCTGAATACGACAAAGGGGTGGAAGTAGAAATTAGAAGAGGTCTTCCCGCAGGGGTGACCGCAGATCAATTATTAGGAAAGGGACAATTCGCAACCTTAGTCCAGCAACAGAACTCCCCCCGTCGTAGTTTTGCTATCATTCACATGTGCGCCATGAATGCTCTCAAAAGAGTGGATGATTCCGACTCTCAATCCACCCAAACGTTTCTGAAAATTATGCAAGAACCAAATGAACCATACGCTTCCTTTATAAGTCGCCTTCAGATTGCTTTAGATCGACAAATTGATAATGCCACGGCTAAACAAGAGCTGCTAATGAAACTTGCTTTTTCTAACGCTAATCATGACTGCCAGACCATTCTGCAACCCGCAGTCAATCAACCGGGTGTAAAACTTGCAGATTTCCTGCAACTTTGCAGAATCGTTGGCACCACCTCTCACAAAGTGAGTGCCCTCGCTGCCGCCATTACCACCTCGCTGCCTTCTGCTAACCCCTCCTCTCAGCTCCATTCCCCGGAAGCCCTCGCAGTCACTCGTCATGGAAATTGCTTCAATTGTGGGAAGCCGGGCCACTTTAAGAATCAATGCCGTGCACCCGGGGGAGGTGGTGCGCCCCCTTCCACTCAGAGGGGGCCGCCCCCCCCTTCCAAACCTAAAACTCCTTGTCCCAGGTGCCGCAAAGGCTACCATTGGGCCTCGCAATGTCGCAACAACTCCTCCCTTCATCAGCCTTCGGGAAACTAGATCGGGGGTTCTCAGCTAACCCCGCCCCAAAGGCTGAATTACCCATCACCAGCTTCCCTGTGGAGTTGGCAGAGGATCTTTTGTATGACGATCCAGGGGCTGTCCTTTCCCTTCCTCTCGTTGTCACGCTGAATAAACCCCTTCCTCCTCTTACCCCTGCTTTGCTTATTCCCAACTCCTCGCTCACGCTTGAGGGAATGGTTGCTGCTCCCTATTTGTATGACTCGTCAGATCTGACACGAATTGCTCTGGCAGGAGTGGGAGATAGGTGCTTTTCCTTAGATAAAGGAACAGTTGTCGCCACGCTCATACTTCTCCCTTCTCCTGATACGCCATCATTGTTTGCCTTGCAGCAACCAGTCCACACCTCTAAACCCACCCTCCTTGTCACGCTAAATGGTCGCTCTTTCGAAGGCTTGATTGACACCGGCGCCGACGTCTCTGTCATTCGTTCCGCTGAATGGCCCTCCTCCTGGTCTCTCGCCGAAGCCGCCTCGGTGCAAGGGGTAGGCAGAGCACAGGCCGCTAAGGTCAGCTCTCATTGGCTTTCTGCTGCGACTGCTCATTCTAGTATCACAGCCTATCTAAAGCCTTATATCCTGCCTTTGCACTGCAACCTATGGGGCCGTGATTTGCTTTCACAGTTCTACGCTTTTATTCAACTTCCCTAATGGCTTCGCAGGACCCTTTAAGGCCTCTCTCTCTCTCTCTCAAAACCTCTGTGCCGGTATGGGTTGATCAATGGCCACTCACCAAAGAGAAACTGGACGCCTTACATATCTTGGTCCAGCAGCAGTTAATTGAAGGCCATATCGAAACCTCCACAAGCCCATACAATACTCCGGTATTTGTCATCAAAAAGAAGTCTGGCAAATGGCGCCTCCTGCAGGATCTTAGGGCTATCAACACCATCCTTCAGCCCATGGGACCTCTGCAGTGTGGACTTCCCAACCCCAACTTGATTCCGGAAGGGTACGACCTCATTATAATAGACCTCAAGGATTGTTTTTTTTCCATACCTTTGGCACAAAAGGACAGAATTATTTTTGCATTTACGGTACCGGAGCTCAACAATTCAAAGCCTACCACTCGGTACCAGTGGAAGGTCCTCCCACAAGGCATGTTGAACTCACCCACAATGTGCCAATTTTTTGTTGATAAAGCATTGCAACCCTATAGATCCCAATTTCCGCATTTTCTTGTGTACCATTATATGGATGACATTTTAGTCGCTGCTGAGGGCCCGAAAGGGACAGTTCAAAAAACTTTTCCTACTCTTCTGGCCACCCTAGCAACGGCAGGGTTACACGTTGCACCAGAAAAGGTCCAGTCTCGTTACCCAATGCAATACCTAGGCCACAAAGTTTTAGCCTCCACGACTGCCCCGCTCCTACCTATGCTCACGCTTCCCCAGCCGACCACTTTGGTCCAATTACAACAATGTCTGGGAGTCATTAACTGGGCCCGCGCATACCTCGCTTTAACTACACCCATGTTATCACCTTTATTCCAAGCGTTAGTGGGTTTGACAAATCCAGCTGACAAGGTGTACCTTACAGAACAACAATTGCATGCCCTACAACAGGTTAATGCCGCCCTTGCGACCCAATGGGTGGACCGTGCGCTCACGGACAAACCACCCTCTCTTGCCATTCTTTCAACACATCAATTATTGACTGCCATCATTGTCCAAACGTCTGATAAAAAACATCTACACATTTTAGAATGGCTACACCTGCCACACACACCTAAGACATCCATCATCACCAGAGCGGCACAAATGGCCTCTCTTGTTGAGAAAGGCCGGAAAAGGATTAGAGCCTTAATGGGACTGGATGTTTCCACCCTGTACATTCCCTTTAAGGTTACTCAATGGGAACCCCTCCTACAAAACTCCACTGCATTGCAGGATGCCTTGGAGGACTGGTGTGGCCAGGTGTCATGCCATCTTCCCCCTGATCCTCGATTGCAACTGTTGCGAACAGTACCTTTCACACTAAGCTCGCCGTTCGTTCAACAGCCACTCAAGGAAGCTTTCACTGTTTTTACAGACGGCTCCAAAACCATAGGGGCTTGTACATGGCAAAATAATTGCAAATGGCATAAACGCCTAACAGACCCACAAGCATCCGCCCAACAGGCTGAGTTAGCCGCTTTTCTGTTAGCCTTGTCTCTTTTCCCAGAACAGCCTTTGAATGTTATATCTGATAGTATGTATGTCACTCAAATGGCTGTGGCCATGTTTGATGCATATATTTCCCCTGTTACCCCCCCCTCTCTCATGACGCTTTTTTTGCAGCTTCAAACTTTCCTGAAGGACAGGACATCCCCTTTGTTTGTAGCGCATATTAGAAGCCACCAACAGCTACCCGGTTTCCTGTCCGAAGGCAACCACATGGCAGATGAAGCTTGCAAAATTATGGCCTCTTCCCCTCTTCCTCCGCAGCTTTTAGCAGGGGACAGCCATGCTTATTTCCACCAAAATAGAAAGGCCTTGGTGCGCCAATTTGGCATTACATATCAAGAAGCTACCGCCATTCTTCAACAATGTCCAACCTGCAGTTTGCAGGCAAAGTGCATCCCTGAGGGTGTTAATCCCAGGGGTGTCCAAGCTTGTGACACATGGCAGATGGATGTCACTCATTATCCCTCCTTTATACCTTGGAAGTACATCCATGTATCTGTGGACACTTACTCGGGATTCATTCTGGCAACTTTGCAAAGAGGAGAAGCCACGAAAAACGTAATCAATCATTGTATTCGCACTTTCGTCACATCGGGATGTCCCAAAACTTTGAAAACTGACAATGGCCCTGCTTACGTCAGCGCTCCCTTTGCTGAGTTTTGCCGTAAGTGGTCCATTACCCACAGATTCGGTATACCATTCAACAGCCAAGGTCAGGCTATTGTGGAAAGGGCTAACCAGACTCTAAAGAATGCCCTTGATCGGCAAACGGGGAAAAAGGCTTTAGGCCCCCCGAACCTCCCGATGTTACAAAATCTCCTTAATCTCACTTTGTATACTTTAAATTTCCTTAATCTTACCGGTACCCCCTCTGCTACGGCCGCATCTCGACATTTCTCTAAGCCAGTAGTTCCCTCTTCCCGTCCCCTTGTTTATTTTAGGCAACTGCCCAGCCCTGAGTGGAAGGGCCCTGCGCAACTCGTCACCTGGGGGAAAGGCTACGCTGCTGTGCAACTTCCTGATCGAGTGCTCTGGGTTCCTGCTCGCTGCATCCGGCCATATCATGGGCAGCCTCCTGACAAGCACATCCTTGATCCTCCTTCTCTGTTATCTCTCTTCCATCTCTGCTCCCCTCACAACGAACCCTAAAACAACCTCTCTCATTCGAACCCATCGTTTACGCTACCCTGCCACCATCGGCCGCAGCTCAGCATCCAACGCCATGGAATGTCTTCAACGCTCTCCCATCAAAAGAAAAGGCACCTTCTGGCGCTGGTTCCGCGACAACACCCTTCTCCAAGATGGCGATTCCTACTCCATCACTTATCACTTCCGCCAAACTACCCTTGCTGTCACCAACGTACAGCTGACCGATCTAGGACAATACCACTGTGAAATAACAAAGTTAGTTAAGGGGTTCGCCACCTCATCTCGCCTTACGCTCACCTTGTTTCAACTCTCCCTTCCTGAGCCCGCCCGTTGGCGGGGACGACGCCTGCTGGCATCCGACGCCCAGGAATCGCATCGCCCTTACAGTATCACCTGGACAATCCGCGATGCCTTGGGTCAGATCCTGAATACCTCCTCTTGTTATAGCCCAATTGCATCTTGCTTCCCTAACCTGTATTTTGACTTTGCAGAAATGCTTCTAGGAGTGACAGCCTATAGGAGGCTGGACGGCACCCCATCGCCCAGCCACTCCATCGTTAAAAGGTATCCCCTGTATGTGTGCCCAGGACATGACACCCGCCCTGATCACGTGCACGACTGCGGAGGCTTAGCAGATTACTTTTGCAAATCTTGGTCCTGCGTTTCCACCGGCCACATCAACTGGGCCCCTCCATATAAGACTGATTACATCACTCTCACTCGGTTGAGAGAGGACATTACGTGCACCGCAACCAAAAAGGGTGCGGCAGGACAGGGGGGTTGGAATAAATGTAATCCGGTTGTTGTACAATTCACTGCTGCAGGGAAAGCTCAGGGGAATGCCTGGGACTCAGGTGTAAAATGGGGAGGTCGTATGTATGCCAGATGGCCCGGGTTTCATTATGGCAACATGTTCTACATTCAACGACAGGTCACTCTCCCTCAGTCCCCACCTCTTGGGCCCAATGCCGACGACATTCACTCCACCTTTCTTAAACCCCTCAACAAACAAAGAAACCCCCTTGTCTCCCTTCTTAACTCCTCCTTTTCCCTCGTTCACACCGCTTCTAACGTATCTCGATGTTGGCTCTGCTTGTCTTCCTCTCCACCATTCTATGAAGCAGTCGGTTCTCCTGACCCTATCCGGAACTCTACCTCAGCCTCCTCCTGCCGCTGGCAAAACACCACGTTGACTATCACCTCTATAATAGGACAGGGCTGCTGCCTTGGCCGTGTTCCTGCTGACTATACTCAATATTGCCTTAATTCTTCTCATGATCACTGTGCCCTCTATCTCCCAAAAAATCGCTTGAACATCTACGGTTACACCGGCCATGGTGGCTACGGTGTACTCTATACTGCCTCTGGTAATATCTCTGCCCGATTGACAGGCCAATACTTCATCCCTGGGAACAACTCTGTTTGGGCATGTTCTTCTGGCCTCACCGCATGTGTATATGGGGATGCCTTGTTACAAACTAACACCTTTTGTATTTAGGTGCTCCTACTCCCCAAAATCTCCATCTATTCCCCTGAAGAACTTATCTCCATCCTGGAGCCCCCTCATTACCCCCTCAGGGCTAAGCGCGAAGTAGTGACTGCTGTAACCTTATCAGTCCTACTGGGCTTAGGTGTGGCCGGGGCTGCCACCGGTGTATCAGCCCTTATTGTCAATGATCAGAACCTGCGTCACCTTACTGCTACCATTGACACTGACCTTCGCGCTATCGAACAATCTATTGTGGCGCTACAAGATTCCCTTACCTCTCTATCTGAAGTGGTTTTGCAAAACCGTAGGGGTCTCGACCTTCTGTTCCTCAAACAAGGGGGACTGTGTGTTGCTCTGAAGGAAGACTGCTGTTTTTATGCTGACAACTCAGGAGTAGTATTGGACTCTATGAAAGAGCTAGATTCCCGTTTAAAAACAAGGGAATCGGAGCGCCAACAATCCATGTCATGGTATCAAAATATGTTTAGCATTTCCCCGTGGCTGACCACACTGCTGTCCACTCTGTTGGGGCCCCTCCTTTTATTGATTCTCGTATGCACCATAGGCCCCTGTGTGCTGGGTCGCGTTCTCCGCTTCTTAAAGCAGAGACTTCATACATTGGACTCAGAGGTATCCGAGACGAAGATTGCTGTTCAACACCTGGTCACTGCTGTAGGTATGGAGAAAACACCACTCTTGGGATGGTCCTCTGATAGTGAATCGGAAATGGACAAGGACCCCCAGTCACACTACCCCCCGGAAGAGGAAGCTGGGATGGGTCTCCTTGGACTGAAGAGTCCCTGGCTCCCCGACTCAGACCCTCTGGGGGGGGAACAAAATTAAATAAAAACGGTAGAAATGTGACGAACCTGACTCCATTACTGCACAGCTAGATTGCATGTCTCTCATGTAGCCTCAGAATGTTGTATATTCCCTTATAAGGGCATGACTTGTACTTCCCTATTCTCTCTGTACTCCCTCCCCCGCCCTGATAGAGCTGCTGAATAAAAAGGAGGTGAGGGCGCGGCAAGGGGCGGGCAGTACCAGCACCCTCCTGAAATGTAGCGTCTCTCCTCACAAAAGAATCCTGTACCTACCGTTGTCTTTTCGATCTCACCCTTGCGAGGGAATCGTTGGCTCATTCCCCCCCCGGGGAATCTCATAGACCGAAGGTTGAAGGACTGGTCGCGCGACGCGACACACCCCCTCCTCAAGAAACCGTTGCTAGCCTCCACCATGCTGGACAATTTTCATCCAGTTTCCCACATTCCCTTTTTAGGGAAAGTGGTTGAGAAAGTGGTGGTGTTGCAACTCCAGAGGATTCTGGATGAAACAGATTATCTAGACCCCTTTCAGTCAGGTTTCAGGCCTGGATATGGGACAGAAATGGCATTGGTCTCACTTATGGATGATCTCTGGTGGGTGTCCTAAGAGCCAGGAACCACGCTGAGACAAGGAATAGGTCTCTAGTGTTTTATTACTGCTACATAACAGAGAATCCGAACAAACTGAAGAAGTGTGGGAAAAACCCAGACATATAAACCCCCAAGACTAAGGCGGGCCCGATCTGTGTCTCTTTGAATGGCCACCTAATTCCTCAGTACTATGCATGCGCTTTACAGCCTGGATGGGAGCCCCCTGCTTGCCATCCTCACTCATGACAGTGGGAGCAGGATGGGGGCAGTATATCCATCCTCGCTCTTCTTGACCTTTCAGTGGCTTTCAATACCATCGACCATGGTATCTTTTTGGGATGACTCAGGGTGTTGGGGGTGGGTGGCATGGTTTTGCACTGGTTCACCTCCTTCCTCCAGGGCCGGTCCCAATCAGCAGTGATAGGGAGCAAGAGATCTGACCCACAGCCCCTCCTTTGTGGGGTGCCACAGGGTTTGGTACTCTCTCTGCTCTTCAACATCTACATGAAACCACTGGGTGAGATCATCCATCACCATGGGATGAGGTATCATCAATATGCTGATGATACTCAATTGTACATCTCCATCCCGGGTAAGGTAAGTGATGCTGTGACTGCCCTCTCACAGTGTCTGGGGGCTGTAGGGGTCTGGATGGGGAACAACAGGCTTCACTGAACCCTGGTAAGATGGAGTGGCTGTGCGTTAAGGGTTCCTCCATATCCGGGAACTTACCATCTTTGGTTCTGGATGGGGTCACACTGCCCCAGACAGACCCAGTGTGGAATCTGGGGGTCCTCCTGGACTCATGACTCCTGCTCAAAGAGCAGATGGCAGTCGTGGCTAGGAGGGCCTTTGCTCAACGTCATGTTGTGTAGGAGTTACAGCCTTCCTGAATCGAGAGGCCCTTCGAATGGTCATTCATGCCCTAGTCACCTCCTGTATAGACTATTGCAATGTGCTCCACATGGGGCTACCCTTGAAGAGTATCCAGAAGCTACAGCTGGTTCAGAATGCGGCTGTGTGGATGATTTTAGGTGCTTCAAGATCAGCACATATAACTCCTTTGCTCTGTGAGCTGCATTGGGTGCCAGTTTGCTTCTGGGTCCAATTCAAGGTGTTGGTTATCACCTTTAAAGCCCTACACGGCATGGGTCCAGGCTACTGAGGGACTGTCTCACCCCCATTATATTGACCCATCCCACCCAGTCAGGCAGAGAAGGCATGTTACGGACCCTGTCCATGAGCGATTGTCGATTGGTGGGCCCAGGAAGTGAGCCTTCTCTGCTGTGGACCAACCTTGTGGAACACTCTTCCCCCAGAGGTGAGGCAGGCCGCCACTCTCCTGGCCTCCTGGAAAGGGGTAAAGACCTGGCTCTGCCATCTCATTTGGGGCGGGAAGGGAGGTAGTCAATCCTGGGGATGGCTAGTTCCTTAAAGTGGTTCCCGCATACTTATGAATTTAAATCAGAACTTTTAATATTGCCATCCTGGATGCTATTTTATATTTATATTTACGATACCTTGTTTTTATTGTATTTTAATCTCTTTTAACTTTATTGTGAACCGCCCAGAGTCCCTCTTTTGAGGAAGATGTGTAGTGATGAAATTTGATAAATAAATAAATAAAAATAACATAAGGTACTTTCTTTTATTGGATCAGAATCTCCTTACATTTCACTGAAGGACCCTAATCTGCTTCAGGACTTTTTCTGAACTTACAAAGCTTGAAATTGGTTAAAGGATGCACACACAGTCTCGTCCTCCCCTCTCTCTGATGCTCAAATGTCTGAAGGAGACCTATACTTGTGTGGGATCACACCCTAGATTTGCATATGGGCATTTGTTAGTGTTAGTCAGATTGCATGGCTGCTTCCTAGACTGATGGGAGGATTTTTCTGAGACAGGCTGAATATTTTTACATTTTCCTCTTTTTATTCACCTAATATCTTCTCTCCCGCTCCCTTTGCTTCTCCCTCCACCCCTACCGCCTGATGCCAAGTTTGTTTTATGTGGTTGGACAAGAGTGGGATTTTAATTGCTCTTTTATGTTTATTGCCACCTCACTTTGGAAGTGTTGTACTGACATCTGTTTTCGCAAAGCTTTGTTACTATTGTCTTTGGCCACCTGCTCTAGGTGCTGATGCAACCTTTACAAGGGAGCCCAACCTGGGCCTTGCAGATCTGTCAAGCAGCCAAAGGGCTGGGGAAGCATCTGGAACAAAACCGTGGGCAGCCTCAGGAACAGCTGCTCAGAGATAACACAATTTATATACTGTTCTACAAGATAACATTTTTAAAATTGTTAACAGCAAGGCATGTACAGCTCATGATACTCCCTCAAGAGACATTCTCAGGAAATATTTTAACTCCCCTGTCAGGCTCTGGAGATCATGGGAATAATTTCTTAGCAACCTCAGAGGTTTCCTAGAGCAAGTAAAACAGCCAAGTGGCACCCCCACCCCCTCTTCAGTGCAGCTATCCGCTTTCTCATATCGGTTGCATTTTCTCTCATTTAATTCATGCTTTCTGCCCTTTCCATCCTCACGTGGATTTCTCCTCCATAGAATGTAAGTTCAGGTTTTCCTTTGTCCTAAGAAAATGCTGCCACTGTGCAATTTGGACAAAATTAGCAAGTTTAAGAAATATGCAGAGTTGTCTCTGTGATAATTGCCAGTGCAGGGGTCATTGGTGGGAGGAGATGGGCGGTGACAAATTTGATAAATAAATAAATTGTGCCATTGCAGGTGGCCCCACCAGAACCATACATTGTCTCTTCCAGGAATTATCCAGCAGACAATAACGTGAAAAGGTGTTGAGTGCATCCAGAGGCATGTATAGAAAGCACCACCATTCAAAAGGTCTCTGTGCATTCCTCTGACTGTGCAGAAAATGCATTCTAGCAAATATTCATCAACTTGGGGAGACAGGAGGCACACAATACCAGCAGTGGGTTCAGGTAGCCCACATGGTTCCATATGGTTCAATCCTCAGATTCTTTCAATTCATGGAGTAATATGACCAACTTTCTATGGAATGACTGGAGATGTCCAAGGTGCTGAAATGTGCCTTGTCCCATATGAAGTTTATAATTAGATCTGTTATGTAGTAAATCATGTCTGCCTGACATGCAAGCTACTATAACTGATTTTCACAAAGATGCCCTTTTCACTTCTATGTTAAGTTTGGAATCCAGTATTGGTTTTCCCAATGCTGCTGCTGCTGTTGTTGTTGCTGCAAATTTCTTGGTTGAATTAGAGGTTAAAAGTCATCAAAATGCTCCTTGTTTTTAAAGAAGAGTTGACAAATGGCACCAGACTAGTTTCTGTTTTCAGATTTACTTTGTTTTAAGAAAAGCCTTTTTAAACAATGGGACAGCTACTGCAATCTGTAGCCTATGGGGTCCCCTATTAGATGGATTGAATCTCTTAAAAAGAAAAGAAAAGAATGGTTGACTCTCTCAAGAAGAGAAAGGGAGGGAGTTAATGTTTGGTTACTACATGGATACTTTGGGGGTGGGTTCCTTATAGACAGCCCTGATTTTTTTTTACAAAAAAACTGTATTTCACTTTCCCCTGGAAACAAACAAACAAAAAATTATACTCATGCTTTTCACGGGCCCATCCAACAACGGTTTTGTGAGTTTGGGGGTTGTTTTGGACACCAACATTATGATTCACTTGAGAACTCCATCCTCTCCAATTCAGCCTTTGAAGCCAATAAAAGGGATGCTCCAGCTTGACTTGATTTGTTCATCTACTGTCATAGGCTGTGATCAAAGAACATACTTTGAGAGAGCCAGTTTGGTCTAGTGGTTAAGGCAACGGGCTAGAAACCAGGAGTCTGTAAGTTCTAGTCCCGCCTTAGGCATGAAAGCCGGCTGGGTGACCTTGGGCCAGTCGCTCTCTCTCAGCCCAACTCACCTCACAGGGTTGCTGTTGTGGGGAAAATAGGAGGAGGAAGGAGTAATAAGGATGTTCCCCACCTTGAGTTATTTATAAAAATAATAAAGGTGGGATAGAAAATAAAATAAATAAATACTGAATCTTGATTGACTCAAGATCTGGCAGTTGCATTCACACAACTTACTATACCTGCTTACTTTTAGCATCTTGTGTGATACTCAACTATTTGATTAGCTTATGATTCAGTATATTGGGCAAACCCAGAAAGCAGGTTTGTTTAATAAACAAATCAAGTGCATTGAGAGTGAAGTCAGTAACTGGGTCTTCTCCAGCAATGGGAGCTATGGCCCAAGTACCAAGTTCGATGTTCATGTTCTGTGTTATATCTTCCCTTTCTTGTCAAGCTTCCACAGGTGGCGTCACAGCACATTTCTGAGCCCTAAGTATCTCCCAAATTGCATAGTACATGTCTTTTTGTGACTATGTCCTTCCAGGCGGCTTCTCATGGAGCAGAGAATCTTGCAGAAGAGGAAAGAAAATGCATAGTCTTCTCTTTCCTAGCTGAAAATTGCATCCTTTTAAGTTGTTTTACTTCCATGGGGATAAAATATAGCTTTTTTATTTCTTTCTCCCTGTAGATGGAAGGCAGCTGCATTTGGATGATTTTTAGTAGGGAAATGACATAAAAGAAAGGCTTGAGAGTCACCCCTACACCTGTTCTTCCAGTTTACTTTGCTTGCTGATCTCACAAAGGTGCTTTATAGAAGGAATAAACAAAGGAAAAACAGATCAGTGACAACTTATGCAGTGGCTGAGCGTGATGTGTGGTTTTGCTCAGAGGTGAAAGATGAGCCAAGGTAGATTTCTATCCCCCAACTCCTGCTCCTTTATGACTTACATCAATTTCTTCCTATAAGAATCAAGCCAGAGGTGATTCTATCCCCAAAATACATCCTGAGACCAAAAGCATAGAACTGGCTGTTGCATATCACTGGCTTCTAACAAAATGTAACAAGATTAGAACCCCATATACATACCCATATAACTCAGGCTTTCAGAGAATAAAAGTAGCTGCAACCACAGTAAATGTAAAGCAAGCAGGGAAGTGACGGTGGGAATGCTTTTACCAGAGTTATACAACATTTGCACCAGAGCATAGGGGTTCCCTAGAACTGTGAGTGTGACCCCCAGAATGCCTTCTAAAGTTGCTGCTGATTTTAAATGTGATAGATATAGAAGATGGTTCAATACATGAGAAGTAATCTTGTTATGTAGTTGGATTAACTTAATGTATACATACAGTAGCTTTGAAAGGACATTATGCAACATTTAATTTCATTTTTGTCCTGATCCCAAGAGTGACCCATTCCCCATCCCAGTCCATCCCAAAGTCATTAATGGAGATAAATATTCATACCCATCCTTTCAAGCTGGGACTGTGTGGTATATATTTGTACTCCTTTTTTGATGGAACCCAGCTTGTTTGTACATGGTCAAGAGACAATGCCTTAGCTGCACCAAGGCTGTTGCTTAAACTCAACCATCCCTTTTCTCAATTTGCTGGAGTTAATTACTCTCAAACAAAGCAACTGTGAGAAAACAAGATGCCCCCACCTCAAATTATTGCCATCAAACAAACTCTTACATTTTTTTTTAAAAAGGAAAGGGAAAAAATCGAATTAAAATATTGGTCGTGCATGCTCTTGCTGAAAAAAAGACCTCTCTGAGCCTTTCCAAATGGCCATTTTACTGGGTCCCACCAGAATGCTTCATCTGTACAAAATTTACTGACCATCTGGATGAAGCCAATAACATCTGGTAAATAGCTTGATATTTATTTGTTCTTTTTCTCTTTCTTTCTGTACCACCAAAAGCAAAACAAGAACAAAAATCTGGCTTTTCCATGCAGAAGAGAAAGGGTTGAAAATAGGCAGAAGGATATTCATTGTTCGAACAACTTGGAGGGCAGTCAGGACAATCACCGATTGCTGTTCCAGGATTCCCCACCCACAGTACGGGGATGGATGGAGGGATGGAACGTGGCAAGGTGAATGCCATGATGTTAAGGAAAGCTATACGCAGTGCAATAACAGTTTGGACACATGTCAAATGATGACACCGTCTTCTTTCTTAATCCACCTTGCCTGCTGGGAATCATTCTCAGAAAGCTTTTGGCATGCCACTTGGCTGTACTATGGTAGGCTGAGTCATTCTTGTTATTGTTATCATTGTTACCGTTTTGATCTTTCCACCTGAATAATACTTATTTTTCACTCTTGGCTTTCTAAAACAAAAATAATGAAGAGCTGAATGACACCTTAAGAACAACCATATTTATGAGAGCCCAGGCTTTCATGTGGTTTTTTTGTTTGTTTGTTTTGTTTTATTTATTTTTCAAATTTCTATCACTGCCCATCTCTCCCTAAAAGGGGACTCTGGGTGGTTTACAATAAAATCACAATTAAAACATGCATGCATGCATACATACATACATATATAAGCTGCCACATCGTGTTTTTTTTTCAATGGACTAATTCCTCTAGAAATTTTCCTAAAGTAGGAGAATTCAATGGCTGCTGTAAGCCACTGTGAATCCTTGATGAAGAATACACCCATATTCAGGACACAGTAGCAAAAGGAGGAACGTTGAGAATCATCCATACCCTTCCAGCAGAGGTATATACCAGACATCCATGATTCTCTTGATGTAAGCAGATGTGTCTCTGTGATTCCAAGAAGAAAGAGGTGGAGGGATAAGAGACAAGGAAAAAGGAAGAAAGAAGAAAGGAAAGGTAGATTTTATGCTCTTGTTGGATACTTAACTTAATTTCCTGGCTATTCTCCACTGTTCATAAGCAACATACCTCTAAATAGCAGAGGCTGATAGGAGGAAGGCTTTTGCCTTCCTATTTGGCTGATCATGAGAACTGACCAGCCCTTGAGCTGAGTCTAGGAAGCCAGTACGGAATCTGGACCACCGGCATGCTTCCTGGTTTTTCCTGCATTATCCAGTAAAGTCTTTCTCACCACTTTCTCACTACTAGCCTTGATGGCAGTGTGCCTGCCTCTGAAGGCCATCTGCTGGTGGGCTCCTTGTATAGTTGGTTGGCCACTGTGAAAACAAACTGCTGGACTAGATGATCCAGTAGAGCACTGCTTATTTTCTTATCCAGAGGGCTTCTGTAGGTCGGACTCTGCTTGAACACCAGGAGAACCTATTGTGCTGATATGAGAATCATATAGGGTCCCCAAGCATAATATCAATACAAATAATCATGTACTTAGGAGAAATGGGGGAGAAGGTCAGATTCCTTCCTGGGATCATGTGAGGGGATTCTCCATGCTGCTTTATTAACCGCTTTCTGTTGCCAGTCAGACTGGCTAAGTTCAGACAACATCCTTAACTGGGACAGTTAAGGATCTAACAGCTGCATCCACACAATATGCTAGGCATAGTTAGTTGTAACCTCATCTAGTTTTTTTGTAGTGAATCTAGCCTATGTGGATACATCATGGTTCAATGTGTCACGTAAGCCTGAGCAAGGCACTTGGCTTTACACTTCAAAAAGGCACTTGTCATCTCACAGGTGACCAGCTTCTCCAAAGTGAGAAGATGATCCAATTCTTCTCAACAAGGCATGTCACTTTATGCCTGACCACTCCAGAAGCTGACCAAAAGCATCAGAAGAGGCTTGCACATACACACAGAACATGAGCAGCATCTTCTAGTGACAGTATTACCAAAACAGGCTTCAAAGCAAAAGGATGCAGCCCCATCACCTCAGTCTTAGAATGTGGAGGTGCCCTGCTTCATTTGAATCTTCCAAGTGGGAGGCTTCACACATACCTTCGTTGAAGCAAATCACCCCTTTAGTTTTTTACAGCCCTAGAAAATAGTTAATCAGTAACCAAGATCAGTGTGTTGTGTGAACCCTGTTAATCTGTCCTTGGCTTCCTTCTATAATGCTGTCCATCCTGGGGATCTCCTAGTGGAACTTTGAATCTGTTCCAATGGCTCTTCTTCGCCAATGTTTGCTTGGGCTAATCTACTTGGTATTTCCATCTTCCTGGAAATCTTGCTTTATCAAGCAAGATTTATATCAAAAGAAGGAAAACATCACTCAGCAATGAGCCTGCTGTCATTAATTTCACACTGGCTGCAAGCATTATTTAGGCTCGAGGTATTATTTATACATATATAAATAATATTACAATATGTACATATATGAGTAAGATGCATTTTTGTGATTTATGAATTTTTCTGACTTATTTTATGCAAAATGACTCCTTTAATTCTATCAATCCAACAACATGATTTTGGCATGGAGGAAGGAAAAGCATTGCAAAGCTTAAGAAATCTTGTTCACTTGTGCTTTACCTTAGTTTACCTAGAGTGTAAAATGCAAATTATATAAAATGCACCTGGAATGGGGAGGGAGGGGCAAACAAAGTCAAGATGGCAGCCACAAGTGTACAATCAAAACCATCCTCTTGACTTTTTTGAACACACACAGATACATGCTCAACATTTTCCAGTCCAAAGACTGAATTTGGCTTTTGAATGGCCTGTTGAGGAACTAAGTAGTAAGTACAGCCAATTGGATGTCATGTTCATTTACATTTAAATATAAAAGTTAATAAAGTTAATAATACAAAGTACTTCACTGAGTTGTTGTTGGGGGAAGTAAAATGAAGCAAGATCCTCATGTAACCAACCTTGAGCACCAGCAGCAAACTCCAGATATAAGCCAAGCAAATCAATAATAAAATGCAAGTGCTGTCCAAGCAGAAGTTTAATAATTTCCCCTTTTGGTCACATTAAAATGGGAATTGGATTACAATATTTGGAGGGAGTGCCATACCCATGACTTTCAGAATCACTTGATGCCCCAAGGCTTCAGATTGTGCACCTCAGATTTAGTGACTGCTGAGTGCCCAAATAAGAACAATCTCTGGGGACTACATTTCACAAGAAACAGCAGGTATCCAGTGCTCTTGGATTCAAGGTCAACAACCAGGAGTTCTTGAGATGTTTCAGACTGCATTTTCTATAATTCCTCACTGTTGGCACCAAGCTGCAACCTCTGCTACAGACCACATAGAAGTAATTGGTCCCTTTTTCTGAGACCGCAAAACATTATGCAGAAAATCCAGCACCATGTAATTTAACAATTCAAAGCCATGGGGGAATAGGAAGAATTTAAATGAGCCAGACCCATAACAACATTCCACAGGAATGTTTCAAGCACGTGGGTTTGCACATCATGCTAACTCAGGGTGTTTTTTTTTTTAATCACGATTTGTTAAATAAACCATAGTGGTTGGGTTGACTCATAATGCTCTTCTGACAAACGTCAATGGCTGTTTATAAAATCCACCATGCTCATATTCAAACACTGACTTGACCTGTTTTAATTGTGGTTTGCTGCATTTGCTATGACTAGAACCATACATAATGCTAAGGCACACACTATGGCTGCTACGATGGCTGGGTCTACACAAAACACACCCAGCCTACACCAAACCCGCCTTCTGTCTTAGTGCAATGTGGAAACCCAGCCAACCAGAGGAGTCTTCCTCTTCAAGCTGAGCAAACTTTGAGATGTTTGCCACTGCTTTGCTACTGTCACAGACCATGTCTGTCACAGATGGGCCATTCTCTAGATGCTCTCTGCCTGCCACTCTTAAGGAAATAATAATGAAGCCGCAATCTGAGCAAGCAGATGTTGCCATGAAATATGCTTTATGTCAGGACACAAAAGAACACACCTCCAAGTGTGACTTTAAAATAATGACTACCTTCTATCTCCAGTGCTTAGATTTAATAGTAATGCTGCATTGCTAATCGATGGTGTGGGAGTGCTCCTTGCTGTTAATTAAGACAGATCAGGAGAGAGGGACTCATCTGCCAACATGTCAAAGGGAAATGTGCATTGGAGCAGCTGGAGAAGCTTCCAGGCTGCCACCTACTATTTTTTGCTTTCAGTCAGGAAATAATTCTCCGCAAGAGCATTAAAGGGTCTTGAAGTCTGAACAAATAGAACTAAGCAAAATGAGACAGAACCATCCTTCCTTGATCTTCAGGAATCACCTTGCAAACTCGTTTCAGCCCGTTTATTTATTCCTCCAGCCTTGCTTGCATATCCACTGGACAAAAGCTGAATAGCTCTGGCTTTTCTACCTCACTGTTGTTCTTGTTGTTGTTGTTGTTTATTCGTTCATTCGCTTCCGACTCCTCGTGACTTCATGGACCAGCCCACGCCAGAGCTTCCTGTCGGTCGTCAACACCCCCAGCTCCCCCAGGGACAAGTCCGTCACCTCTAGAATATCATCCATCCACCTTGCCCTTGGTGGGCCCCTCTTCCTTTTGCCCTCCACTCTCCCTAGCATCAGCATCTTCTCCAGGGTGTCCTGTCTTCTCATTATGTGGCCAAAGTATTTCAGTTTTGCTTTTAATATCATTCCCTCAAGTGAGCAGTCCGGTTTTATTTCCTGGAGGATGGACTGGTTTGATCTTCTTGCAGTCCAAGGCACTCTCAGAATTTTCCTCCAACACCACAGTTCAAAAGCACCTATCTTCCTTCTCTCAGCCTTCCTTATGGTCCAGCTCTCGCAGCCATATGTTACTACGGGGAACACCATTGCTTTAACTATGCGGGCCTTTGTTGTCAGTGTGATGCCTCTGCTCTTAACTATTTTATCGAGATTTGTCATTGCTCTTCTCCCAAGGATTAAACGTCTTCTGATTTCCTGACTGCAGTCAGCATCTGCAGTAATCTTCGCACCTAGAAATACAAAGTCTTTCACTGCCTCTACGTTTTCTCCCTCTATTTGCCAGTTATCGATCAAGCTGGTTGCCATAATCTTGGTTTTTTTGAGGTTTAGCTGCAAGTCAGCTTTTGCACTTTCTTCTTTCACCTTCATCATAAGGCTCCTCAGTTCCTCTTTGCTTTCAGCCATCAAAGTGGTGTCATCTGCATATCTGAGATTGTTCATGTTTCTTCCAGCAATTTTAACTCCAGCCTTGGATTCCTCAAGCCCAGCATGTCGCACGATGTGTTCTGCGTACAAGTTGAATAGGTAGGGTGAGAGTATACAGCCCTGCCATACTCCTTTCCCAATCTTAAACCAGTCCGTTGTTCCGTGGTCTGTTCTTACTGTTGCTAAAGGTAAAGGTAAAGGTTTCCCTTGACGTAAAGTCCAGTCGTGTCCGACTCTAGGGGGCGGTGCTCATCTCCGTTTCAAAGCCTTGGAGCCGGCGTTGTCCATAGGACACTTCCGGGTCATGTGGCCAGTATGACTCACGGAACGCCGTTACCTTCCCGCCGTAGCGGTACCAATTAATCTACTCACATTTGCATGTTTTCGAACTTCTTGGTGTGCAGAAGCTGGGACGAGCAACGGGAGCTCACCCCGTCGCGCGGTTTCGAACCTACTTGGTCATTATACAGATTCTTCAGGAGGCATACAAGATGACTTGGTATCCCCATACCACTAAGAACTTGCCACAGTTTCTACCTCATAATAACCATAATCCACAAGGAAATGACTAATGACCAGAAGTCCCGTGTGTGTATATTTATTGCATATGGCCAGACTCATTTCTGACACCAGTAGGTGATATTCTAATGCTTTCATTTCTAATTTTCCCAATCTTATATGCATTTCATCATGTTTCGGTATCAGTTTACAACTAGAAAGAATTTCATGAAAATTGGTACCCGTGTTTGTATGTGTTTCTTTTAATGTTTGCTTTTTGGCATGTACTCTTCCCCCACACATCCATTTTTATACATATTTTATCTATAAATGTGTTTTCCAAGGAATATTTCCTAATAGTGGGAAAGAAATGTTATAAGGAGAGAGATTTGAATCTGGTCACAAACTCAATTACATTTTTTATGTCCAACAAACCAATAAAAATGGGAAGGACAGTCTAAGTTGATACTGCATCTCCTGAATTGCCTCTCCAACAGCAGGGTGATTGCAATCAGCCTTTATTAAACATTCTGTGAGGTGTCCAAAAAGTTTTTCTGCTGGATTAGTTTAATGTTGAAAACAAAAGGACCTGATTTCATATTTTTAAAAGCTTACCACTGCTTTATAAGAACACAACAATTAACAACCATCATTTCAAAAGTCATAAAGTTAATATCAATTGCATCTAATTCCTTCAGTTTATTATGCAAATGAGTTACCCATTTAGGAACCACACAACTGAGTCTTCCAAAACTAACAAATACAGAATTTCAAAAAACAAATGGTGGGGGGGGGGGACAGATGGAATTTAGGTAACAATAGTATGTTCTTTCTTCAGTGTCCAGCCTCAAGAGATCCTGGAAAATACCTTAGCTCCATGTAGTCTAGGTGGAAAAGTTGAAATAAGCCTGATTAGAATCTTCCAATTCACTCTCTGTGCCCATATTTAATAAAGCATACATGCACGAGTAGACCTAAGCCCATTATGAGACTCCAGAGATGCTGAAATCCCAAAGGACAAATTAGCCTGTCCTTCTCAGCTTTTCAGGCACCATCACAGGGAAAGAACTAGGAAGGAAGCCTTCAGTTGTGGGAAACCAGCTGAAGAGGGGAGCCCAGAAGTATCAATCTTCTAATCAACGAAAAGAAAAACAGAGCCAAAGAGGAAGGGAAAGGGGTTTTCTTGCTTGTTCATTCTTTTATGTATTTTATTTATTTATTTAAAACATTCATCTAGCCACCCATCTTATACTGAACTCTGGGCGGCTCTCAACCGACAGTTAAAACAGCATCATTGTACAATTGTACATTGTATATTGTACAATTAATATATACATATATCTATTAAAACAGAGCCTGTTTGGTGTAGTGGTTAAGGCATCAAGCTAGAAACCAGGAGACCGTGAGTTCTAGTGCCACTTTAGGCACAAAACCAGCCAGCCACTTTCTCTCAACCCTAGGAGGCAGGCAATGGCAAACCATTTCTGAAATACCTTGCCAAGAAAACTGCAGGGACTTGTCCAGGCAGTCTCTGAGAATCGGACACAATTGAATACACACACACACACAGTATATTCTGTTCAATTGTGACACACATATATATACATACATACATACACACACAAACATACATACACACAAACATACAGTGTGTGTGTGTGTGTGTATACTCTGTGTGTGTGTATATATATATATATATACAGTGTGTATATATATTTATTTTATTTTATTTTATTTTATTTTATTTTATTTTATTTATCAAATTTTTATCACTGCCCATCTTCCCCCCAAAGGAGGGACTTTGGGTGGTTTACAATAAAAAACGAAGTTAAAATTCAAAACAATTATAAATACAGAATACAATAAGAATAAAAATATGATAAAATCTAGATGGCTGAAGGTCCTCTCTCAGGCCGTGAGTATAAGGGCCATTCCAGGATCGTCCTAGGGCACCAGCCATCCACAGGAGTGGCCATTCCTCTTCCCGCTCCAGGCCTGCTGACAAAACCAGGTTTTTAATCTTTTACGGAAGTCCAGGAGTGAGGGGGCCTGTCTCATCTCTGGGGGAAGGATGTTCCAGAGGGCAGGAGCTACAGCAGAGAAGGCCCACTTCCAAGACCCCACAAGATGGAGCTCTTTTACGGACAGGTCCGTAGCATGCCCTCTCTGCACGACCGGGTGGGAGGGGTTGATGTGATGGGGATGAGACGGTCCCTCAGGTAGCCTGGACCCATGCCATGTAGGGCTTTAAAGGTCATACCCAACACCTTGAATTGCACCCAGAGGGAAACCGGGAACCAGTGCAGCTTGCACAACAGAGGTGTAATATGGGTAAACCTAGGGGCACCCATCACTGCATGCGTCACTGCATTCGGGACCAGTTGTAGCTTCCGGGTGGTCTGCTCTACTCCTAACACCCTAATGGTCAATGGGATAAAAGGTGCAAAGGGCAAACACTTCAGGAGCTGATAGGAGAGATTGTGGGGAGGCAGAGAAAGAACAGGAGGAATGCTAGACATTCACAACCCACAGATGGAAGAGGAGTTTGATAGTAGCTTGTCTCATAAATGGCATCTCAGTCCAGATTCTGAAATCTTGGGAAGAAGAGCTTCAAAACATTCAAAGATACTCTGGGTTAATAAACTCACTAATAAAAGAGAGCTGGATGTTCCTATCACAGTTTCCAAGATACAGGTAGTCCTCACTTAACGTCCATTCATTTAGTGATGGTTTGGACTCATGACGGTGCTGAAAAAAACAACTTACAACCAGTCCTCACACTTACGACCATCACAGTGTCCCTGCAGTCACATGATCACCATTTTTGACCTTCACAGCTGGCTTCTACCAAGCGAAATCAATGGGGAACCATGTGATTCATTTAACAGCCATGTGGTTTACCTAGCTGCTGCAATGACTCAACAGCCACCACACAAAAGGTTGTAAAATCAAGTTGGATTCACTTAATGACCACTTCACTTAGCAACTGAAATTCTGATCCCAATTGTGGTCGTTAAGCAAGGACTACCTGTACTGCACTCCTAATCTTTGCATTAATTCACCTTACTGAAGTTCATGTAATTCTGGCTCCTTTGTGCATTGCTGTAAACGGCTAGCCGTCAGACCTCCAACCTGCAGCATTTAAAAGAAATATTGTGGCCTTCTGGAAAAAAGAACTTTTCTCCCACTTTCATTGTGCACTGAAGATCCATAGTGGATATTTTATTTCTGTTGAAGAATTCTAGCTGGCTATGGAACAGACATGTGCAACGGTTTTTCACCCCTTGAGATTATACTGGGAGACAGAAAATAAATACCACAGAATATAAAGACAATGAAGATAGCTATTAAACCATCCCACTCATCTCAAAGGACTTGGAAAGGAAAACCACTTTTTATTGGCTGCTAAAATGTGTTTCTTCCATCTCTCTCTCTCTTGGTGTCGCTTTTCCTAATATTCTCTGCCTCCATCCAAATAATAGGTCAATACTACAGTCCTAAAAAGAAAATAAGACATCTGTGGTTCCCCCCAAATACTTGAACAGTTACAATGGAATAGGTTTAGATCCGAACCTGCCTAAAATAAAATAAAAATTAGGAACACTACAAACTGCTTTCATGACTCCATAAAAGTACTGATCCAAAAGAATATATAGTCTGCTATTTAGAACTGTCACTTGAAAATTAACTGTTTGGTGTCAATGGGCACACCATTTATTGTTGTTTGTATGAGTGCCATTATTATTTTAATTCTGACTGCTTTATGTATCTTGGACCATCAGTCCACATGGGTTGGAGCACCTTATAAATTTTGTTTGATAAACAAATAACAGAACAAAAGTTAGCTCATTAAAGCAACCATGTCCTTTTTGGGGGCTCAGGAATTTCTGAAAAACTCTGATATTTATTTATGTATTATTATATTTTAATGTTTTATATTTATTGTAAACCACCCAGAGTCCACCCTTGGGGGGAGATGGGTGGTGGCAAAATTTGACAAATAAATAAATAAATAAAAGGATTGCTCACCTCAGCACAAGTAGGATGAAAGTGACAAAAGGCAGTGGAGAATCAGTCCAAGCAATTGCCTGAGGCAGACCTAATCAGATGAAAGGCCATAACGTAACTAGGCAAAACCATAGACTGCTGCTTTTCAAACTTGGAATTTTAAGATGTGTGGACTTCAACTCCCAGAATTCCCCAGGCAGCATGGAATTCTGGGAGTTGAAATCCATGCACCTTAAAGTTGCAAAGTTTGAGAAACACTGCCATAGGCTTTATATATTTTTTATATATTTATTGACTACTGGCATTATTTATGATTTTATTGAATTTTAAATTGATTTTATTGTGAACCGCCCAGGGTCCCCTGTACGGGGGAGATGGCCAGTCATAAAAATATGATAAATAAAATAAATAAATAAATAAATAAATATACCGGTGTTTCTCAACCTCTGTATTTCATCATCCATAACCCAGCAGTCTCACCAGGAGAACTCACCTGAGAAAAGTAAAATTTTCACAACATTATGCAAAATCATTCGTTTTTTACCCTCTCACCTGTGCAGGGAGAGCAAGAACAATTTCCTCTTTTTCCCTGGCAGATCTTCGAGGACATGTGGTTTTGATCATTGGGTTTTACCGTATGAGTTCCCCCTCCATTGATTCTTCCTCATCTTTGACACTGGTGGTCCAGAGGGAAGGAGGAAGGGAGAGAGGAAAGGAGGCTAATCTTTCACCCTTCCATCCATGAACTCTTGTTAGAAAAGCAACCCAATCTTTCACCGGTCATGGCCCCATTAGAAGCCCAGGCTGTGGAGAACAGTGACCAGTCAGGGAGGGGATGTTCCTGCCACAACACATCACACACCGGTTGAAGTGGAGGGGGTCATGTACAATTAAATGAACTATAGCAAGCAAACTGAACAGCTTCCCTTGAGCCGGCACACGTTCTGCCATCTCTGATACAGGGCCAGAAAAGACACACAGAAGCTGCCTCCCCAATTGACTTGAAGCAAGTACTGTAGAGGATGGGGTTGGGCATGCCAGCTGTCAAGAAACAGTTAGTGGCCTGCACTCATGCTGACGCAACCTGGTCATGCAGATCAGCCCAGCGCAGACCTGTATCAAAAACCACATGTGCAATCATCGCTGACTTAGCCACCTTTGGGCACGGGAGTAAGACTGCAGAGGAAGGAAGCCAATTATTACAAACTAATTTATCCTTACATTCATTTTCTGTAAAGGCAGCTTGAAAGTGATAATGGAAGAGATAGAATGGCAAGGACATTTGAGCTTCAGTTGTGCCTTTAAGTCAGTGTCAACTCTTACTGACCATATAGAGCAGCCTTTCTCAATCTTTTGATCCTGGAGGAACCCCCTGAAATATTTTTCAGGCTTCAGGGAACCTCTGCACATTCAGGCTCAAATATAGGGCACAAGTTAGATCATCATCATCATCATCATCATCATCATCATCGTCATCATCTTCATGTGTAGGCCTGTATATATGCATTAATACTTCTTTAATTTGAAGTTGTCCGAATTTGAAATATTTTTTTAAATAAATTGTGATTTCCCACGGAACCCCTAGTGACCTTCCACGGAACCCTGGAGTGCCATAGAACCCTGGCTGAGAAACCCTGATAGAAATAGACGTTCCCTGGATGAAATTTAAACTTATTCCTCAGTAAAATGCTTATTTTTTGGCTGATGCCTAACTAAGTAACTGTCATAGTCACTGAACTACAAAACATCCATAAAACCAATGATGAATTTTTTAAAAACATATAAACGTTATTACTCCCCAGGAAGTCCTTTCCAAAATGAAATACAGTTCTTATTTTCAAGTGCTGCTTCTATTATTCTTCATTCCATTATTACATGTTTCAGCCTTTGGATGTTATAGATTTATTTTATTTGTTTATTTATTTATCAAAATGTATATACTGCCTACTCTTCCAGTATTAGGTGGCTTACCACTTAAGAGATAAAGCATTAATACAATTGTAACATCCATCCATAAAATCAATAAATAATCAATGAAAATATTAAAAACTACAAATGAGCCTGTATCTGCCATCAAGTGAGCCTTAAAGAGGGCTGTTTTCATCATCATCCGAAATATCATCAGGGTAGAGACACCCCTAACCTGGTGGCGGGGAGAAGGAGTTCTTCTAGAGGGAGGGATTACTACCAGGGCCACAACTGGGGGGGGCAAGCGGGGCATGTGACCCGGGCACTGCACTGCACTGCCAAAAGGACAAAATAGTATTTGTATACTGAATGTTTTATTAATTTAATGCTTAGTAGAATAATAGAACTTGCTAACACCTCCCTCACCAACCCATGGGGTGGGGTCGGAATCCACATTTGCCCCAGGAGACACAGACTCTAGTTGCGGGCCTGATTACTACTGAGAAATTAATCTTTGGGTCCCAGCCCACCCTGACTGAAAGCAGGGTGAACCCTGATCAAAATTCTGTTTGGACCTCAATTTGGTGATAACAGACATTTCCCAACGGACCTAAACCTGTGGAGTCCTTGGTGCTCTCTGGGCTTGGTTGTTTGCATGCAGACGTTTCATTATCCGACTAGGCAACATCTTCAGGGCCAGAAGGGTGTGGGGTTTCCTCTCTGTTTATATACTGTGGCTTGCCATTAGGCAAGCTACTGTATATAAATGGAGAGCAAACCCACTCCCTTCTGGCCCTGAAGATGTCGCCTAGTTGGGCAACTAAACATCTGCACGCAAACAATCAAGCCCAGAGAGCGCCAAGGACTCCACAGTTCAACCCTGAGCTTCAGAGATTCTCTTCCATTGACCTGAACCTGTTTGAGACTTCCCAGGTCCACTTGGGAACCAAATCCAAACCTCACTTTAGGAATCTGCAGTGCTGTGCCTCCAATGGCTATCCCATTTAATCATCAGACTTTTTTCTGTTTAACAGACCTGGATGCGGTTTGCAGGCCAAATGGTTTTGTTGGCAGCTGTAAAGTCTGCCATTGTCAGAGAAATGGAATGGGCCAGGAACCTTGACTTTTGATTTTCTTTTTAAAAAGAACATATAATTATTTATCTATTTATCTATCTATCTATCTAATTTGTCACTGCCCATCTCCTCCCACCAGAGGGACTCTGGGTGGTTTACAACAAAATGGTCAATAAAAATAAAGTCCAGGTGGCTATGTTCCAATTCAGGCCTTGCATTAGAGAAGCATTTTAGGGCAATAGCCATCCCCATTTTGCATTTAAATAAGCCAGCTCTGCCAGAGCCAGAGCCAGCTCTTCCCTCCTCCTGTTTGTAGCCTCTCATTCCTGCTCAGCACGTGTGCATGTATATGAGCTTGTAAATATGTTTCTTTGTATTTAAGAAGCTTTTGAGCCTATCCAGCTTTGGATAAGGAAACTGTTTATGTTTTATGCTTTCTTTAAATACACTTATTTTTATAAAAATGCCTGGTGTGTTCTTTCTGATCTCTCGGGCCAAACACTTTCCAGCACTCTGACAGAAACACCAACAGGGTTGACGGGGAAAAGATGGTCCCTCATGTAGCCTGGCCCCATGCCATGTATATTTAATAGCAAATAAATATATATTTATTTATATTTATTTATATAAATACATATTTATTTATATGTTTGCTATTATTTCTCTGCCAAATAAGATATAATTTGCCAGAATATTTGCTCTTCAAAGGAAGTCAACCTCCAAGTTTCAGATGAATAGGTTCACAGGGATGTCAGAGCAAGCCATATGGTTAAAGATTATGCATCTGAAACTACTCCTCCAAAGAAACTCATAGCCTGAATAGATCATACTATTTTAAAAATTACATCTACTTTTCTTTACTATCCCATCTTTCTAGGAAGAGCTCCAAATGGCATATATGAAGAAGTCACCCCATATTTTTCTTACAAGAACCCTGTGTAGTAAATTTGGTTCATGTACAAGGCCTGGTCCACCTATGAAATTCCAATCTGAGACATAATTAAGAGACCACTTATAAAGAGAGCCAGTTTGATGTAGTAATTAAGGTGCTGGACTAGAAACTGGGAGCTTGTAAGTTCTGGTCCTCCCTTAGGTGTGGAAGCTGGTTGGGTGATTTTGGGCCAGTCCTCTCAGACCAACCCACCTCCCAGGTGTGTTGTTTCTTGTTGTTTGTGGTTGCGGGGAAAATAGGAAAGAGTATTATGTATCCCACCTTGAGTCATACAAAATAAAGTTGGCATATCAATCTAATAAATAAATTACATGCAAGAGTATATAACCTCTTTGGGACTGAGGGCTTATTTACTCTTCAAATGCCATATTGGGTCTAAAAGATAAAAATGTCTCCAGACTGAGCTCAATTTCTAGTGACTTCTCTCAACAACAGTATAGAAATATCTTTGCTGTTGCCTTCTTACAAGATTTCTTAATTATTATTTTTACATTGTAGTTTTGTCTACAGCCTAGGATTCCCTAGAAGTCTCATATTGCAGTATTAAGCCAGCCTGACTTAGCTTAACTTCTGAATCCACACCATCACCTAAGTGCTGCTGTCTGTTCAACCACAGATGCTGGAGTTCCCACAAATCAGTGGTATCAAAGAAGAATTAGTATTAAGGTAAAAAATCATTTAAATTAGAGGTAGTCCTATTCCCATTCATTTAATGACCGTTTGAAGTTATGATGGTGCTGAAAAAAGTGACTTGTGACTGGTTCTCACACTTATGACTGTTGCAGCGTCCTCGTAGTCACATGATCAAAATTTGGGCACTTGGTAACCAGTGTGTATTTACAACGATGGTAGCATCCCAAGGTCACATGTTCTCCATTTGTGACCTTTCCAGGGGGCTTCCAACAAGCAAAGTCAATGGGGGAAGCCAGATTCACTTAACGACCACAGTGATATGCCTAACAACTGCTGCAAAAAAGGTCGTAAAATCAATGCAGCTCACTTAATGACTGCATTGCTTCACGATGGACATTCCGGTCCCAGTTATGTCATAAGTTGAGGAATACCTGTACATTTAAATTAAGATGCAGTCAGTATGATTACTTCTGATAGAGCTGGTAACTTTCCCTTATTGTCACATTAAAAATTACAGTTCAAGGGGGCTATTCCAAGTTTTTGGAAGTGCTCTTAATCCCCAACTCACCAGAGTTTGAACATCAGCTTCCTGTGTGTATTATTCTTTACATAGTGAGAGATACTGTATCTTGTGAACAGATGTGGTTCTGTTAAAAAAAGTATTTGGCCCTTTCAGGTTTTCCGAATTTTTGCCTATCTTTGCTACGGAATGTCATCAGAACTTTAGGTGAGTCCTCTTTTCAGAAGGCAGCATGTGAACATTTCCAGTTGTGCAATAAAAGTACTTCTGTTACCACTGGGGAAAATGCCTGGTGCTGCCTTGGCCCCCACACCATAAAAAGCCTAGCAAAGAAATCACTTGGCTGGCTTGGCAGCTTTGCAAACCACTGGAAATGGAGGGCTAATTAACTACTCAGAGAATTTTAGCAGCTGCACAGAACCTGGGAGTTCCCACACGCTTCAGATAGGAGGCAAAACTGCCAACTTCATTTAAGAAATGAGATGGGATCCTTTCTCCAGAAGCTGTGATTGAAATCATCATTCTGAAACAAAATGGACAACATCTGTAGCAAATCCCCCAATCCCTCCTGGAGGTCTCCTTTGGATACTAAGGACACAAGTAGTAGATACAGTACCAAAAGTTGCAAAGCAGTAGGGTGAACAAATTATTGGTGGCATGACGACTCAGAAGCATAAGTGCACTAAGATAATGGAGCACAGTTAGAGGCCTCGTGGGTACATTTGACACCCGCCCCCTCTCCCCATGCCTTGGTGGTAGCCTCTTCAGTCCCTCCAGAACAGTGTTACTCAACCTCAGCAGTTTTAAGATGTGTGGACTTCAACTCCCAGAATTCTGGGAATTCTGGAATTCTGGGAGTTGAAGTCCACACATCTTAAAACTGCCAAGTTTGAGAAATACTGCTCTATAGCTAAACTGTAATTTTTAATATTCTATCAGCAAAAAATTATTAAATTCATGGGAAGTAATTATAGTGGCTGAATTAAATTTAAATTAAATGTACCATTTTTTGGACAGCAGCCCTTACCTTACCACTCAAAGCCAATTTGGGAACCGAGCTCCAAAAATGTTGGGTGCCCACCACAAGATGAAGAGCAGGGCTGAAGCTGAGTGGTAGAACACAGGCTTTATAATTAAGAACTCATGGATGTAATTCCTAGCCACAAAGAGCTACTGCCAATCACTGCAGACAAGCCTTTTCCAACCAAGGGCTCTTCAGGGTGATGAATTTTAACTTCTATGATCCCTCAGCCAGCATGGCCTACAATTTATGGGAGCTGAAGTCTAGCAGATGTAAAGGATAATATGGCAGAGGGGGAAACTCCCAAGATTAATCAACCAACAGTCTGAATTAGTATATGTTTCTATTGTGGAGAAAGGCCTGGAAATAAAAAGCCTGTCTTTTTAAAATGCCTGATACTACCTGTCATATTTCAATTGTCCTTCATGCATACAGGCTGGAATTGCTCGGCAAGATTTTATCTACCAAGAGCAAATTGAAAAGCTTTGCCAATCCTTCCCTTTGATTTCTATGTTTGTAAGATTTGAAAGCCTAGGGTTACCGCAGAGGGGCTACAAAAACCAGAACAACGGCTAGATGGCAGCAAAAGAAATATGGCAGACTCTAACCTTGTCCTCTAGTGGTCATCCTGGAATTTTGCAACCCAGATTTGGTAGCTCTATGCATGACCGGTCCATACCAGTTACTCACACCATTTTCCAAGGTGTAAGTTCAAGCTGCCCCTAGAACTGGACCCAGATCAACTGCACATAGCTGCCTGATATATCTACCCTCCTTCTCCAAACCCACACATTGATGTAGTTCCCCTGGTTCCATAGAATTGAACATTGTAGGTTACTCCCTGTGAACTTTGTGGTCTACAGAACACCACAGTTGAACAAAAGAGAATCATATCTAAGACTGATTCTTCAGAATATCTTGGATTGTTAAGAGTAAGAAGAACGAATTGTTCAATACTAGGTGAAGTGAAACCAGACTGCTCACGGGAAGAACTAAAAATGAAGCTAAAGCATAAATATATTGGACAAGAGTTTTGGAGAAGAGCCTGCTGGAGAAGTGGCTGACAGAAGATATGCTGGCTAGATACTCTCACTGATATCACAAGCAGAAGCTCACGAGAACTTCAAGCAGCAATTACTGAGAGACAATCCTGAAAACTGTCTATAAGGTCACAAACAGTCAGCGGTGACTGAAGAGCAGCAGCAACAACTTAGTCCTTGTCAGGTTTCCTTCTATTTTTAAGCTATTATTTTCACCATTCTTCATGTCCCATCTGTAAAGTTTCTTAATAACAAATTTGACCCATGTCCTTTTGCTGGTTCAAGAATTTTTCCTTGTCTACAAGATAGCACTTTTACTTTGGATGCTTTGACCATAGGAAGATAGGTTGAAAACTGAATGAATTCACTCAGTGGCAAGTGGGATGCTAATTACTAGTTATCATCCTCTTCCTGGGTAAAAATTACTCTGCAATCCTTGGACATCCTCCCTCTCATTCAAGAGTCACATTGAATTGAGCAGCAAAGTAGGCATCAGTAGTAGAGTCATAAATTAGCTATGGTTTCATGAAAGTTGGGTGATCCTCCTACTGCACTGGAAAAGCACTATTTACAATAATGAAGCATGGGGTTAAATACCTTAGGTCTCTCCCACATTATGCTTTTTTGTTCTTAGGATTTTAAATGCACAAATTTCAGATGGGTCAACTACTCAAAGTACATTTTCAAATTAAGCCCTTTGACCTCTTTTGAACAGAGCCTGTAATTATGTTTCAAACTAAAATGTTGTGGGCACCCTGTAGCTTTGAAGCTGTCCATCCAAGGAATGTGTAACAAGCATTAAAAAAAAAACACCTCAACATTGAAAGCCAAGTTTGTTTAAGCCACATGCCTTCAAGGTTGTGTCTTTAGGCAACAGGAATGTGTTCTCAGTTTCTTGTGATCAGAAGAGCCAAGGTTAATCCTGTTATCATTCCCACTCATCCAAGGGGGTTTATGGAAGCCTGCAGCTTCCTGAACCTGAGCAGCCTGGCACTAAAAATTCTGGAACAAAATGAGGCTACTTAGATTCATCTGATACCCCATGTCTTTGCATCACCAGAGATGACTCATCCCATTCCTCTTGCAAGAGCTCCATGCTGTCTCCCTGCCTCGGTCATGCTGTGTGTAACAAGCAGCCATTCCTCATTATTTGGCAGCAACTCAATGGTGCCTGCAGCATGATCTAATTAATTAAAGTGATTATCAGTTGCCTGTTCCAGGCATAGCAATGTGGAGAAGCCAACCCTGTCTGTCTTGCTTTTTTCTCAACAGGTGGGAATTTAGGGTGTTTCTGTGATTCTCCTGCAAACTGCAGGAGACCAAACCCCAAAACAAAGCAGAAGGCAGGGAAAGCAGGATAGCGCATCAGAAAATGCAACTTAGGCTGCTGTACCATTGGTAGGATGTGGCAGCTGCAACAGCTGCTGTAATTCCTATGCTTGTGAGCCATTTCACCCAGATTTTCCAGGTGATCCAGAAGGTAAGATGGAGTTTTCCTTGCTAGAGTTACAGAAATTCAGGCAAACATTAAATGGCAACAGAGAGTGAAATCTTTCTGTATCACTGGGCAGTCATCATGTGGTCATCTGGATTTGCACAGCCCAGATCCGAGAGTCTTACCCTTTGCACTCAAGAGCTGCATTCCCTTGAGAAGTCTGAATCAGCTAGAGAATCCATATACACACAAGTTAAAGAATATATGGTAAAATGGGCCAAGAATTTTGGTTGTAATATGCAAATGGATCAATGGGAGAGAATGTGGTTAAAAGGTCTGAAATTCACATTGTCTTACAATTTAAAAGAAAACTTTTTTGAAATGATGTCCCCTTGGTATATGACACTAGATAAATGGTCTAAGATGTATAAAGGTACTTCTAATCACTGTTGGAAATGTGATAAATATGAAGCGACATTTTATCGTGCATGGTGGACCTGTGAAAAAGCAAAAAGATCCTGGACACAAATACATATGGTGCTGCAGACAGTTTTAAAAATTAACATTCAGATGAAACCAGAACTTTTCTTATTAGGACTTATGGATACTCAACTAAAAAAGGCTCATGGACGATTGGTTTTATATATGGTAACTGCAAGGTTATTATATGCACAAAGATGAAAGGCTACAGAAACACCAGTAATGGAGGAATGAATTGTGAAGATGGCTGAGTGTGCAGAAATGGTTAAATTGACTTGTTTGATCAAGGAAGGAACTACAATTACTTTTATAAAAGTCTGGAAACCCTTTATAGACTTTTTGCTGAAAATGGATAAAAATGGACTGCTGATTTCAGGATTTATTGATTGAAAATGTTTGTTTATGGGAAGAAGAAACTATGATATGTAATACGGGAGGGTGGAGATGGAAATTGCTATGTTTGTAGCTGCTGCAAAGAAGATAGGAAGTTGGTTTTTTAGATATCATTTTTCTTGCTTCTTTGTTATTCTTCACTTTTTCTTTCACCCTTTTCAAATCTTTTTCTCTTTCTATTTCTTCCATGTTTCAGTCTCTTTTTTAAACCTTTGTAAAATCTTATTTTAATAAAAGTATTCATTAAGAAGAAAAAAGAATACATAGAAGGATGACTGAAAATAAGAAGGCCATCTTAAGAAAACAAGGCCTGGTTATATGATGCAGGTCATCAATACTAGACTTGGTATTCAGCTCTGACACTAGATTTATCATTCAGCAGTGCCTAGAAAGAAGATGAACTTCCCTTAGGTGTTGCTGGGACTTTTCTCTGTGTATGATGGGGGGGTGTTTTAACAATTTATAGCAGCTACATCTTTTCTGGGAAAATTCAGAACAGCACAGTCCTGAGAGTAAAAACCTTTCTTATTATCCAGAGGTGACCCTACCAGAGAACAGCAGGAACTAGTAAAGTAAAAGATATTCAGCACTGTTTTTTAAGGAGCTGATCTGCAAGATCTGCTAAAAAGGGTTCTATCACAGCATAGAATGGAATCGACCACTATTTATCTTCTACATACAGAAACTTTTTGTCCATCAAAGAGTCCAGATGTTTTTGAAAACTGCACAGAAAAAAGAGGTACTTAATTTTATAAAGGGAAATGTAAACGCCTGCATTGGGAAAATTGTTATAACAATGGACAACATTAGGATGTGGCATATCCCCTTCTCCTCCTCCTTAGGGTGTCACTGAAGGAGTTGGCAGGTGGGAGAAGCATTTGCTGACAGAAGTACTCCTGCACAACCCCCCAAGGGAATGAGGGTTGACAATAGAATGGTACTAATTTAATGTATTACATTTATTAAATTTGTAATAGCTGCCTGCACGATTAGACTCAGGGGGGACTTACAAAATCCAGAAAACAATTAAAACAATGAAACACACATAAACAGGCAGCCCAGACTAAAACCATACTAGTAGATGTTTGTGGGTTTATTGGTTGGTTTAAAAGACTTATATGGCCTCACAGCTTATGTGACCTAACTCTGGGCAGCTCACAGCAGCAGTGATAAGAACATAAAAGACAATAGACACCAACATTCTCCCCACACAAAAACTCCTGATGTCCTAAAACAACACTCCATAATACATTAAAAAATCACAGTCATTGGGCTCCAGCCTCACCCTATCCCAGCAATTGGAGGGGGGGGAGCCAGCTTTTAAGGCCCTCCAGAAGGCTAGAAGTGTGGGGAACTGCCAGATCTCAGGGCGAAGGTGTTCCACAGGGCAGGGCTGCTACCAAGAAGGTGCACTTCCTAGATCCTGCTCTAAGAGAAGGGACCTGGAGCACGCCCACGCCATCCAACCTGATGGAATGGGCATATACTGTCAGGGAGAGGTGGTCCTGCAGATAACCTGGGTCCATGTCATGCAGGGCTTTGAAGGTGATAACCAGCACCTTGAATTGCACCCGGATGTTCTTCTCCAAACTTCCACTGCAACAAGGTTCATATCAAAAAAATGAAATCCTTTTGGAACCCCCCAAAAGGTTTCTTTTCTTTACTATGTAGTGTATGCAAGGGGAAGCATTTCATTTAATTCCTTCATCATCCCGAATAAGAATGTTTTCTTTCAGAAATGTTAAACGTTTAGCCTCTGTTCATAACACTCAAAGCAAGAGCTTAAAGAAACCTTTCCCACATTAACATCGGCTTAGTTATACTAAACCCAGCAACTGGATTATACTGCAGCATATTTCTACAAAGAATAAAAACCAAGTTTTTTTAAAAAAATCCATGCCATTCTCAACTTACAGTATGTAAGGCCCTTCTTCAGCCATCCCAGGTTACTTGTGGAGCAATTAGGTTTTGCAAAAATGACACTTATCAAGGAGGTGATATAATGGCAAGGCAAATGAGCCCACATAACCCTTTAAAGTCCTCAAACAACATACTGAGAAATTTCAAAAGGTCCCTTTTTATTAATGCTTTACAGCAGCAGGAAGGACCCAGTTCCAACCTGATGGGAGCAATCTTGCAAACATAATTCGTAGCTGACTCGCATTTAAAGGCAATGAGAAGGCTGATGGGTGGTGTGAGGGGAGTCAGAAATGAGCCTGTGGAGCACAGATGCCAGAAGGGTCGAGTCTGCTGAGACGAATCACATCTTTCATTCACTTTAGCACCAAGACTTTGGAGACCAAACACATTTTGAAAACAATAAAAAACACTCATAAATAAAAGATGCAGGCAAAGTACATTATGCCAACATTTTCAAAAGGCACCAACCTGTGCTGATTGGTCACATCTTTCTATTTCCCCACGCACATTCCTTCTGCTCCATCAATTCCAGTCTTCCTGTAGAGAGGGAAAAGATCAGGAAAGAACTTTCACTGGTGAAAACATAGGAACTTGCTTTACATTGGCCAGCAGAGAAGTCCAGGGGGCTATCAAAGGTGGGGGGCAATCATGAAAGCAGCATCATGATGACATGATACAAACTCCACCACTTCTGTACATGTGCAACTAGACAATGTTGCTCTCATCATTTTGACAAAAGCTTCCAATTCTGTGGATGCCTCTGCTGGCCTGGTTGTGATAATGATATAGTTTGGTTGGTTTGGGCATATGTATTGTATGAACCCAATTATTACAAGTTGTAAACTATAGTTTAAAGACTTGGCATTATGTGTGAACCCAGCTAATGCAGCTTGCCATGATAGCACTCATTGGTCTATCCAATTTAGTACTGTCTATACCAGATTAAAAGAGTAGCACCTTATTAGATATTTGTATGGGGGAAGGGGGGTTGTTTGGTTGAGTTTTTGCCTTGTTTTGTGGGATTTTGACCTTGGAAGACTGCAGAGGGCACATCAGCTTCTCAATTGGAGCTATGATATGATGATATCACCACATGGATGTGGCTGGACATTTTGGCCCTGTTTTTAGAATTTCTAGTTTATAGTTAGCAACTAACTAAAATTTCTAGGGGATGCAGATTTAAAGATCAAGATGGATACAATATGACAAAAATCAGATTTCCTCCAAATACAGCTTTGCTACTGAATTCAGCAGCATGATCTGATCTGGAGAAGCACAAAATATGGGCTGCCTGTGGCTGCCCAGTCCTGGTCTTTACAGACTGATCACTATCTCCAGGGTATCAGACAGGGATTTTTCTCTGCTCTGTCTTGACAATTTGATGACTGAACCTGCAACCTTCTGTGTGCAAAATAGATATTCAGGCATAGTACTCTGGCCTTTCAACCATACATTAGGAGAACAGAAATACCCACAGGCAGTTTTTGTGCAACATCCATAACTTGTTTTGCGAAAGAGCAAAAAGCTACATTTGAACAACATAGAAGGTTTGACCAGTTTCAGGGGTCAAAAACCACCAGGTGGTCAAAAAAGCCATGATGGTGGCTGCATCTGTGTAATTAAAGCCCTGCTCCCCGTTTTTAAGTGTGTAGTACATGTGACACATGTAAACAAAGAGCAAGGCTCTAACCACATGGGCACAATCTTGGCTTTTCTTGACACACCCTCTCTGTGGACAACCCTGGTAATTTTTAACTTTGCTTGGTTTCTCATTATAGTTTAATACACAAACACCCTAAACAATAAGCACTGTTTGATTAAAGTTCAGTGTATGATGAGAACCCAATAAATAGTACCTGTCCTCCCTGAACTCTGTCTGAATAGATCCCTCTACACAATCAGGAAATCTACTATAGTGGTGGAGAAATGCAGAAGCAGAAATAAAGTAGACTTCCTAATTGTATGGTGGGATCTATTCAGACTGAGTTCAGGGAGGTCAGGCATTGAGGGAATGAAGCCAACAGTAGCTCCAGGTTCTTGTGTTTGGTCCTGTGGCCTTCATATGTGTTGATATAGTTGGCAAGCTGTTCAGGTATCAGATGCTTCTGCCTGATGTCACACAATGTCACCAAATAGCATCAAACCATTTATATAATGTAATTATGAAATCACTAAATCTTGTGAGGTTTTGCTGTTCCTGTTTCTGAGATCTCAGGTAATCTTCCATGCAGGAATGTTAGCTTACCAAAACGTCCCAGGATTTTGGAATTCTAACCTGAAGTTACACAAATATTTTGCAAGAAACCTGAAATCTCATGCAATGTGTGGATCTTGCAAAACATCAACTGTGCCTGGTTTTTGTTCTAATTTTAGAGATTTGTGGACACCATGTGGTGTGCCACAAAGTTTTTGCTTTTCATGGATGCCATCTTTTTGACCTCTAATATGTAAGGTTTGGGCACAATACCTCTCAGGGTTAAATGAGGTCCAGATTTCACTTTATCTAGAGCAGCACATCAATTAGTCTGGGTGAAGATTATGATGTGAGCTTTATTGCGCCTCCTTTCTATAGTGACAAATAAAGGCCCATCTCCATTTTCTCTGAACAGGCATGTCACACACAAGGAAAGCAAGGTAATAAATGAGTATGCATATCAGGATGTTTTAGGACAAGGAAATGACCAGTCAGCATTTTAAAAGACCATCTAGGGAACAAAGTGCCTTTGAATGTGCAGAAATATAAAGTGTAACCACGTAAGACAAAGGAAACATTAAACCAATGAAAAATGGGCACATTGTGCTATGCATGTTTATAAGTGCTGTAAGTCTCCTAGGTATCTGGCCTTGTGAAATAAGGTGTTCTCCTTACCTGTTGGCCTCTGCTATTCATTGGCTATGAAATCATTATTCCACAACACATCTCAACCTTACTATCAGGATCTTTACAATGCAATGTGCTGGAATGATAAAAGCGCACCAAAAGCTTTTTTAGATGTAGGGAAGGGGGAATTCCATTGTTATGACGATACTGAATAATTGGGTATGAATGACCAAAGGTCATTCCGAAGGAGAATAGGAGGATCAAACACTTTGCTGGCAAGATTCTCCCCCCCAAAATTTGATATTATCCTGGAAATGGCAGCAACAGACAGCCAAGCCCTCATTATCAGGGAAAACCTGATGAAAAAAATACATACAGTCATTCAGATCCAGTAAAGAAAAAGAGATGGAGAAAGAAAGTAAAAACCCCAGGGATCTCATCTGAGCAACACAGAGGTGAATGCCTTCCTCTGTGATAAAGCCTCTCAAGGGCTACGTTCACACACCTCACTAAGCCACAGCATGGTTTTGTCCACTTTTGACTTAGCACAATGTGTGAATCTAGCCATTGTGGATTGCAAATCAGGACTCGTGCCTTGGTTTGTTTTTAGAACCAAGTATTTGTAGCTTATACAACCAACCATGCTTAAGCAAATTACAACTGGGCAAGATATGTAAATCCAGTCTATCAATACCAGCCTTCAAGCTCTTGGGGAAAATAGTAACAGATCATTTGGAAGGAAAGGAGAAATCACCATCATAATCTGGGGTTGGGGGTGGGGGGGAGTGTTTGTTTGGTTTGTTTGGTTTTGTTTTGTTTTGTTTTTCCTGATCAGGTAAGACCGCATCCAAACCAGCACTGGGGTACAACCACCTATACCTTTTTTTTTCTAAGAATGCCATATGCAGCCACAAAGACTCCTTGGAAATAAGGAATGTGCTGAGGTTGATGCTCTTGCTTTGCAGGATATGCATTTTCCATATCAGTAAATAAATTATTATAAAATGGGCCATGGAGCTTGATGGCAAACAAGAGAAATGTCTGCAGGTTCAGTGGTGCTCATAGACGGTGTTGGAGGCTCTAATCCAGTGGCCCTGATTCTTCAGCACCTCAACACCTCCTGACTACGAGAGGGCAGTAGGGTGTAGGTAGAAAGTTAAGGATTTACTCTGTGTCCCCTCTTTGTCTATCACTCTGCCTGCTCATTGTCAAACAGATTGCTAATCTTCAAGATCAGCACATATTACCCCATTGCTGCACGAGTTGCATTGGGTGCCGGTTTGCTTCCAGGTTCAATTCAAGGTGTTGGTTATCGCCTTTAAAGCCCTACATGGCATGGGTCCAGGTTACCTGAGGAACCGTCTCATCCCCATCACATCAGCCCGCCCCACCTGGTCATGCAGAGAGGGCATGCTATGGACCCCGTCTGCAAGAGAACTCCATCTGGTGGGGTCCAGGAGGCGGGCCTTCTCTGCATCCCGCCTTTTGGAACATCCTTCCCCCGGAAGTGAGGCTGGCCTCCTCTTTTGGACTTCAGGAAACGATTGAAGACCTGGCTTTGTCACCATGCCTGGAGTGGGGAAAGGAAGAGCCACCATTAGGGTTGGTTGGCTCCCTAGTCCTGCTGAGGCCAGTCTTGTTCCCCTTTGGGTGGTATTAGATCTGCCATTACTTGGATCTCATTACATTTTTTATTTATTGATTGATATTGATATTTATGGATTAAGGATATTATTTATGATTTTATTGAATTTTAAACTGTTTTATTGTGAACCTCCCAGAGTCCCCCATATGTGGGAGATGGGCAGTGATAAAAATATGACAAATCAATAAATAATCAATCTCAGGTCATTCCTTTCCATCATTCTTCCCAGGCACTTGCACATGGAGCATATTCTGTTGGATTGTCCTTCTAGTTAGATGCTAGGCTTTGCCTGTAATGCATTAATAAATCTCTTTTCTCTTACAATTATATAATTTGTTTCACTAATCTTTGTTCAAGTCAGGTTTCCACTCTCAGAAACACCCACACACAGAACACTTCAATCTCCAACAGATACCACCCTGGGTTTCAGATTATACGGTACTGTGGGTTACTCTCATATAAATTTGTATCATGTTCTAATTTGCCCTAAGAGCCTTTCCCCACTGTTGAGTTAAATTGCTATCCACCCTTCCTTGACTGACGTAAAATGTACCATCTTCATTACTGAACCTTATTCTGCCTCTGTGGACTCTCTTCTGGTTGTCTGCTGAAAGGTGGTGGTGTGATTTCACAAATTCAGAGCATGTTAAGCAAAGCAGTTGTTTTAAAATTCTGCCTAACCCACCCAGCACACACACACATACTTCTGAGCATCAAGAGATAGCCACCAATCACAAGGACAATGTAGGATGGGGTGGGGGGGGCAGAGCTTGATGACATGCTCAACAAAGCAGAAGGCAGGTCTATTCCCCTGGAAACTGTGTAAGTCCTCTGTACTGGGGGGAGAGTATCTGGAGACCAGATGGAAGGGGATTAAGAGATTGTGGGGAAGTGAAGCTGGGAAATTATAGAATAGAAACCAGATATCAAGAGACAGCAGGTGAGTCAGCTGACAGCTTATCTTGTATGTCGCAACTTAGCCCAGTTGGAAAGAAATTGGGGAAGCATTTCAGATCACTCAAAGAGACTCCACCTTTATTAACATCACCATGCCACTGGAAACAAAGGTTTAACATAATTTCAGTGTGTCATTTTTAAAAGGGGCTGGTTGGCAAGTAATATATAAAGTCAAATGGCTTTTTCTCCTTACTATATTCTTCTCATCAATCAGAATAACTGAATGACCTTGGACCAGTCCCTCTCTCTCAGCCCAACTCACCTCACAGGGTTGCTGTTGTGGGGAAAGCAGGAGGAGGAAGGAATATTTGTTATGTTTGCTGCCTTGAGTTATTTATAAAAATAATAAAGGCAGGATAGAAAATAAATTAAATAAATATATGGGAAATTCCGCTTACAGTTTCCAAGTATTAAGGTTATCATCAAACAAACTTTACTGACATCCCTGTAGTTCTTGCTTCTTTAATCTTGCTCAGCTCTGTCTTGACAGGGGACATGTCACATGCCCCATCCGCCTCAAGTGGCTAATGGATGCTGGGTTGATCCTCCCCCCTACATTATCACTTGATTAGGCCACAGAGAGCATGGGTGGTGAAACAAGTCAGCTTTGACAGGACTTGAAACTACCACTGGTTGCTCTCAGCTTAAGAGGAAAGCATTATTTCAACACTGGTACCCTAAGGATGACTTAAGACTGCCTTGTGTGGGCTGTGACAAGATGACAACAATGTCATAGGCACAGGGCAGAATGCCAGGGATGCTTGTAATATGGTTAAACGTGTGGAAAAGCCTTAAGTGCCTATGACTTCAATAAGATTTATCTGAAAGTAAAAGAGCAGAGGCTATAGCCTTAGGCTACAATCCTATACCAGCTTCAAATTGAATTTGTCCAGGGGCTTACATGGATTCATCCTTGCAGCTTCCTTGAAAAGAGGTTGTCTCTGCTGCCTTCTAGGATGTTATTTTGACATTCTAATCTAACCCACTGCCCTGGTCTTCCCTTCTTCCAATTATTCATCAGAGCTGACCCTGCTTCTGAGCTCAGCCAAGATCAGTTAAGTGCTGTCACCCAGATGGACATACATACAGCTTTAACAATAAATTCCACTTAATAAATTGCATTTCTTTTTTATCATGGTAGCTGGTGACATACTGTATGCGAGTCCAGAACGGTTGGAATGCAGTTAGAATGGATGGAATGGTTGAGAAGTTGCTGCAAAACCTGACAGCATTCAACAGTCACTGGACTCACAAAGATGCTCTCTGGTTTGGAAAACTGCTGCCCTTCACAGAACTGGGGAAGGAATTGGCGGCAAGGGTGAGGTGAGTCCAGGAAGACAAACAGATGTGGAAGAACCAATAGAAGAGAATATCTGTAGCTCAGGGCTGAACTGTGGACTCCTTGGTGCTCTCTGAGCTTGGTTGTTTGCTTGCAGATGTTTCATTACCCAACATCATCAGTGCTGTGGATGTGGAAGAGGACAGGATGTAGAAGAGACAGGAAAATACTGAGAGTATAAGGAAAGGGTTTGACAGCTAGACAGTTTGTAGCAGTGTTGAGAGTTGGAGGATCAGGACGCAAAGTGAGAGGACATGGATGAAAAAGAAAATGATTTGGAGGCATGGATACTGAGGAAGAGATGGGCTGGAATGAACCACTAAAGAGCTTTACCCAAACAAATCTCTGGCTATTTATTTATTTATTTAATCAATCAGTGTATATAGCCATCCATCTCACATACATGACTCTAAGTGGTTTACTATAAAAATAGATAAATACAATAAAAAAAATAAAAACACATAGCAGTTGAGTATCATAAAACAATAATTAACATAGCCAGTAGACAGGCTCCATCACACATCCAGGGCCCCGGGTCAAGTATAAAATCAAGTTTTCAGGGCCTTGCAGGGATCAGGGCTAGGCTTATCTCTGAGGGAATGGTGTTCCAAAGGGTGGGGGCCATGGCAGAAAAGGCTCTCCTTCTAGGCCCCACCAGCTGACACTCCTTAGCTGACAGTACCTGGAGCATGCCCCTCCTGTCTGTAGGACAGTAGAAATAATTGGGGAGAGCAGGTCTGTAAGTAACCCTGTCCCAAGCCATGAAGGGTTTTAAAGGTGACTACCAGCACCTTGGTGGACGTGGTGGCGCTGCGGGTTAAACCGCTGAGCTGCCAATCGGAAGGTCAGCAGTTCGAAACCGCGCGGCGGGTTGAGCTCCCGTTGCTAGTCCCAGCTCCTGCTCACCTAGCAGTTCGAAAACATGCAAATGTGAGTAGATCAATAGGTACCGCTTCGGCGGGAAGGTAACAGCGTTCTGTGTCGTCATGCTGGCCACATGACCCAGAAGTGTCTACGGACAACGCCGGCTCTAAGGCTTAGAAACGGAGATGAGCACTGCCCCCTAGAGTCGGACACGACTGGACTTTACATCAAGGGAAACCTTTACCTTTACCTTACCAGCATCTTGAATTGCACTCAGAAGCACACTGGGAGCCAATATAGCTTGCAGAGCAGTGGTGTCGTGTGTCGAATAACTGGCACCATTAACTACCTGGGCTGCTGCATTCTGCATCAGCTGACCCTTCCAAATACTCTTCAAGGGCAGCCTTGAAAGCATGTTGCAGTAGTCCAGTCTGGCTGTTGGAATACTGGAAGGGCTTCGGAGTTCGACAAATTTTCAGTTTTTGGTTCTGTTCAAAATGCTGGAAAGCATTTGGCCCGAGAGATCAGAAAAAACACACACCAGGCATTTCTATAAAAATAAGCATATTTATAAAAAGCATAAAATATAAACAGGTTCCATGACCAGAGCTGGATAGGCTCAAAAGCTTCTTATATACAAAGAAAACATATTTTACAAGCACATACACCCACACTAGTGCTCTGAGTAGAATGAGGAGCTGCTGCTGCTGGGCTAAACAGAAACTAAAACCTTCTGGTGGCAAGTTTCCCCCCAGACAACGAGCAGCTTTGTCTTATAGGATCATCCTTTTCACACCCCAACCTGAGGACAATTAAGTCTGACCTTCTGACTCTGCCAATACTTAAGAAAGTATTCAATTACCATGGTAACCTTACTCCTTGATAACAACCTGAAATACCAACAGGTTTTACTGGTTTTACTGTTTCTTTTTTTTTTTTAATGCTGCACATATTGTTTTATTTTGGGGTTGTAAGTCACCCAGGGTTTGGCTTTAAGATGGGAAGTTTACAAATGTTTTAAATAAATAAATAAAGTAGATCCTACAGATGTACTAAACATCTGTAGGATCTGATAGAATCCCTGGGTCTCTTCCACTGAATGACTGCCATTATTTTTTGCTGTACAGGAAGAGATGGAGCCGAAGCTGACTGGGAGTGAGCGGCTGGGGCATCCCCTATGCTAAAGTGGATAGGCGCCTATCCAACGCAGGTCCCACAGGTATGGCAGGGTGACTCAAGGAACTCCAGCCACCAACAAAACAACGATCTTCAACAGGAAGAGCTTTGAATAAGTCAGAGCTAGCTTGGGAGGATAGATAGTTTGGGTTTTTCCGCACTCTCTAGGTGAGAACCAGAAGGAGCAAGGAGGTAGTCCCTGGGGTGAGAGAACAGGGGGTTTACCCCAAACCTATGGTTTCAAGTGATACAGGTAGTCCTCATTTAACATCCACTCATTCAGCAACTGTTTGAAGTTATGACAGTGCTGAACAAGGAGCACTTAGAATGGGTCCTTGTAGTTGTGGCTGTCACAGCATCCCCACAATCACGATTGCCATTTGTGACCTTCACTGCCGGCTTCCGACAAGCAAAGTCAACAGGGAAGCCAGCAGGATGTCACAAATGGTGATCACATGACCATCAGGCACTGCGACTGCATGGGATTCGCCTAACAATGGCAGCTGGGACTCCCAGAACTGCCACCTTAAGTTGGCACCGTTATGTGATGTCGCACCTTATGACTGCGTCGCTTAGTGATGGAGTTCCAGGTCCCAATTACTGTCAGTAAGCAAAGACTACCTGTAGTGTAGTCTCAAAGGAAGGGACTGGAGTTGGACTAGAAGGTAGAGAGAAGGGAGAAAATGATGGGTTAATGGAAGAAGTAAGTTATAAGAGAAAGGAATGAGAATTCAGGCTGGGAAGAATGTTTTCCAAATATCAGCCTTACGGAGTTTTTTTTTGACTGGGAAGGGAAGAGGTATATGAGAGGTCACATGTGAGGAAGGTTAGCTGGTTTCTGGATTCTTGTGAAGTGGGGAGGGAATGCAAGTAGTCTGATGAAGGAAGAAAAAGGTGAGCACTTTTCAGTTGTGACAAGTTGTAGGCAATAAGGGGGTGCTGGCTGTTAGAGGAGGCTAGCAATCTGTTGATGGTCCTTACTTTTGACCCAGATGCCCCACTCTTGGGTCCAGATGATTGGATTGTCGGTAACCTGGCCTTGAGTTGCTGATGGCAAATGCCAGGTCCATCTGTAATAAGACTACATGTATCCTCAATCTGGTTGTGGATTGTCCAGGCACGCATTACCAAAATATGGTTGAGTGAGTGAAACAATGTAGCCTTTCTGAGATTTGTCCTATTGGATTTTGAGTGCTTCAGCAACCTTGACTTCAGGGTCAGGGAAGGGAGTAGCAATAATCATAACAGAGACTTCAACAGACTTCCAGTGGGGACATGGCAGACTGAACAGCTGTGTCCGTGGGCTCTGCGGACAGAACTGACAACATGGCAGTTTTTTTGGGCTCAGGCAGGTCTTCCCTGAAGCCCAGGAGCATTTTCATGGACAAAGAAAATGCTCGGAATCATGCCATCTGTCCTCCAGAATGGCGACTTGCAACCAGAGGATTGTAAACAGCGTTTGCGCTAAGCTGGTAAGAGCTGCCAGGAGGCTGGGACATCAGCCACGCTGTAGCCTTAAACAGACACTAAGACCAGCCACTCCATTTCTAAACCACCCAATTTATTTCTTTTTAAGCTTATGTACCCTAAGAGAGGCTTCTTACAGCAAGGAGAAGCGAGCTCTCTTGGTGCTTATCATTGCTTTTGGGATTATTTTTTTTTTTAAAAAACTTCTTTTTAAGTTTTGGATTTTGCTTTCCATCCAAATATTAAGGAGGGTTGAGACCATGTAATTGTCAGTTTTTAAAGGGGGCAGTTGGGCTGCTTGATTTCTTTATGAAAAATGCTTTGTGTGTCTTGTGGAGACATGTAAATGCTCTGGTTTATTTTGAAGTGGGGTAAGGGTTTAAGAATAATTATCTGGATTGCTTTTAAGGCTTCATTTTTCTTTAATGATTTGGATTAAGTTTAATAAGATAATAAATGCTTGGTTTTTGGCTTAATATGATTATTATAATTGTATTATTAACTATAACGGCAGACAATTTATATGCTTTTTAGTTTGATTTTTATTATAGCAGACAGAAAAGTATAGAAAAGTAGTAGGAAGGAAATAATTAAATAAATGTTATTTTGGGGGGAGGTTTATATTCTTTCTTTTCTTTTAATATAAGGGGAAGGAGCAGATGTATTTAGTGATTTTTATAATGTGCTAATAGAATGATTTATAGAAATAATGTGATTTTGGTTTAATATAGAGTAAGGGATTGATTATGTAAAATTGTTGTATATCCTTGTTGCTAAAAGTCGGAAGTCACCTCTTTATGTAACCTTTAAAAATTTTCTCTTTTTGTGTTTTCACACTGTTTAAGTTTTTTCTTTTTGTGTTTTTTTTTTTTTGTAGCTTTATCTTTGTTCTCGGTAAAGGTAAAGGTTTCCCTTGACATTAAGTCCAGTCGTGTCCGACTCTAGGGGGCAGTGCTCATCTCTGTTTCAAAGCCGAAGAGCCGGCGTTTGTCCATAGACGCTTCCGTGGTCATGTGGCCAGCATGACAGTCACAGAAGGCCGTTACCTGCCCGCCGAAGCAGTACCTATTAATCTACTCACATTGGCATGTTTTTGAACTGCTAGGTTGGCAGGAGCTGGGACTAGCAACAGGAGCTCACCCTGTCATGCGGATTCGAACCGCCAACATTCCGATCGGCAAGCTCATGGTACAAATGTCTGTGTGCTAAGTTGGGCAACAGGAACAAGAAGCAATCCTGCTTATGTATCAACTGCCCAGCTGCCCAGCAGGATCCCTTTCTAAGTTTCTGGACTTCAATGTTGGACTTGCAGTGGAGTTCCCGAGGCTCCTTACACTGGAGGACTTCAACCTCTATGTTTGAGGAGCAAATTGAAAGAGGGCTCAGGATTGCATGGCCTGCACACACAAAGACAGACATGTGTTAAAGCTCATTTTTAATTCAGAGCACCTGATTTGTAATCTGTATATGGAGGATATTAGCCTGCATCATGGTCAGATCACTTTATGGTTCAGATGCAACTTATGGCTATCTAGGATCTCCACAGGACAATGGGGCCCATTAAGATGGTCTGCCCCAAGCATCTAATGGATCTGCATGGTTTCCAAAGGACACTTGGGGAATTTTCTGACAACCCAGTAGGCAATCCTGCGAAGGATCTAGTCACTGCTTGGCATAGGACGGCAGCCAGGGCCCTCAATGTGATTACCCTCAAGTGGTCTCTCACTGTTGGCCAATTGTGGAAGGTTCCTTGGTTTACAGAAACCCACCAGGATGTGAAGGAAGTGATGGCACTGGCAAACCACTTCCAGAATCTTGCCAAGAAAATTGCAGGGACCATTCCAGGCAGTCACCAGGAGTCAACAATGACACAAAGGTACACCAAAAAAAATGGTTAGAGGAAGCTCCAGAGGTCACAACAGGGGACTGCAGGCCTCAGTCAATCCCATAGCCTCAGATTGCCACCCTTGGTTTAAGGGAAAATAAACCCCTTTTAGCTAAACAGTACAATGCTGTGGCTTAAAATGCAGTTGTGTGAGTCAACCTGCCTCACTTATTATTAGCGGTGTGTCAGACCTTGCCATCTACATTTGGCAAATGATTATTCCCTGCAAAACCTACACTATTTTTTTTTCTTTTGTCAGGAATAAAAGCATTTGTTTAACTATTCTCAGGAGATGGGGAAGAAAAATTAATTCTCACCTCTCCTAAGATATTGTAGGAGGAGAGCCGTGTTAGTCTATGGTAGCAAAAAATCAAAAGCACTTTTTCCGAGTAACAAATGTTATTACAAGGCATAAGCTGCCATGAGCTGCTGCAGCTTATTTCATCATAAAGTGGACATCTCATCCAATTTAAATCCTACGTCAGTCTAGCCGCCCTATATATCCTACCATATTATCGTCCTAATATTTAGAAACCCGTTAGCTACTGTAGCAATTAGCTATAATTAACTCATACCTAAAGCTTTCTAAAATGTTGGAACTATAGATTAAGACACTTCAGACAAATGTTTCCCTGAAAATTGTACTTAGGTGGAATCAGTTTTCAGTTTGAACTAACCAGAAGTGGCCTATGCAAAACTGTTTCTATTTTTATTCTGAATATAAACTTTTAACATCAAGATGCAACACCAATGCTGAAACAGTAGTTTCCTAAGAATGAAAATGTTTCAGAATTCAATTTCTGAAAATAATACTTCATAAACAATTTCAGTAAGCTAAGTAGTTTTTTTACATGGCTGTGAATAGGCACCAAGAGCACCATGTTGGTGAGTTTTTACCTACGTTCTATGGATGACTTTCTAAAGAAACTGGCTTGCTCCAAAAACAGAGCATGCGCTTGTTTCATATCCTCCCTCATGTAACTTATTGTCCTAACAATTTAGTTCCCAAAGCCTGTCATTCTTACTAAATATTTCTAAGAGATTGTATAAGCAAAGATACTTTTATTTTTCATTTATTTCCAACAATGAATGTTTACGAACCTGAATTTGAAACTTCTAAACATAACCTGAGAAACTGGATTTAGTGTCAAAATCGGACATTCATGTTAAGCCATCCTTCAGAATTCTTGTTCTTGTCCAAATGAGCAGTATTTTTATTTATTTATTTATCTATCTATCAAATTTGGCACCGCCCACCTCCCCCTGAAAGAGGGACTCTGGGCAGTACGCTGATAAACATAGCATCTGACCCAGAACATGTGACTTGTCCAAGCCAATTCTGGAAAACATAGTAGTTTTAACTCCCAACTTCATCTTATTTCAATAAGAGGAAAACTTCTGTAGTTTTACAATGGTTGTTTCCTACTGACCACTCTAATACAAAATGATACACATAATCACTGTGATACCACCTTTCCTCTAGTGTGGGGCTCAGACAAGTCAATACTATAGTTCTCTAGTCTGAGAGTGTAAACAGATAAGAAAGAAAGTTGTACCATTCCTAGCAGCATCTATAGTTTGTTTAGTTGTTCCCTTTGGCAAGAAGGAATAATTGTGTGGTGGCATAGACTTCCTTCTATACATTTACAATGTATAGAAGGATAACTTATGTAACTATGAAGATTGATCATGACTGGCCATTAACTGATAAGCATATTTTTTAGTAATTTTTATCCTGAATGAGCTGACCATCCAAAAAGCTTTAGTAAACACCTTGACTATAAATACTATAAATATTTTTGTCCCCAGTGATATACAGTCCAACACTAGTTACTTCATTGAAATATTTCAGTTGAAAAACAAAAGCACAGGTGCATTTCTGTCATTAGTTCCAGTAACCTTTCCATGTCCCCAAGGTTTCCTGTTAGACACTTAGGAAACACCTGTTGGACTTAACATGTAACAGACAAGAAAACGTTGTCAGCATAAATTAATATCAACATCCCCCAAATGTAATTTTAGAGGCACCACACTGCATGTGTGAACTCCCTCCAGTGACACTCTTTCTGTTCTGATTAGCTCCTCTGTTTCTTCAAGCCCACAAATATTGACCAAATTCATTTATGAAAATTGCTTAGAAGACCATTAAAGTCAACAGGAAGTCAGTCAGTCAGCAGGATTCTGCATGGATGGCTAATGATATGAGATAGTTCAAAATAGGAAGGCAAAAATTATTCAAAGAATAATCTATCAGTCTCCTGGGGAAGTTCAAAGATTTTTGCATGCTACATTTCAGCATGCAAATGCTTGAGTGAACAATCACATTGGATGTTGAAGACAGATTTCTAATGACTGGCTTAGATGAAATTTCCACCGTTCTTCCTGCAGCTGACAACTGAAGTGCTGTGCGTTCCACATTGTGCAAGTGCTATCAGTTTCAGCATTTCATTTTTTCATGTCTGGGACACCTGGGCACATCATGCTTAGGGAACCTCTTTAAAAATGAAAAGAGTTTACATAACTGAAGAGCAGTTGCATAGTGTGTTAATTTATTTTATATCCCACTCATCCAAAGGGTTTGGGTTGGCTGCAGCATCAGGTGAAAGAAATTAAACTTTTCTCTTTACTGGCCTTGATTTGTAAGATACCAGGTAGACATGCAGAATTAGATCCAGAGAAAGAGATACAGATTTGGAACAATTTTGCAAATATACTTAATGTAAGGATTCTGGTACCTTTTGCTTCAAGAACAACCAGACACAAACCACACAGTCAGCCTGCTGCCTGGCCCAGTGGTCATATTGGTTGGGAATTCTGGGGACTCTAATCCAATGTATCTCAAACAAAAGTTGACATTCAGTTTGGGTACTCTTTCTATGCATGTCATAACAGGTCACTCTAGCTTTTGTACAGGCACCTGGCTTGTCATGGAACGAAATCTGTATCTGCAGAACTATGTCAGACAGTTACCACTGGTAATAAATTTGGGTGATCGTGACAAGCTTTGAAATGGGTTAATTTCACCCCTCTACCAAATGAAAAAGTGCTGCAGCCCTCAGTGGAGCCCAAACAGGATGTGTCTAAGTTATATCTATTCTGGAGCCATTAACATTAATTCTTGCCTAGTCTACCATGTCATATAAAAGAGGAATTTGACAAATTCAGACATGTTAACTTTGAAAATTGAATATGTGATGTGAATCTCAATGTGTTGACTTGCAGGAAGATCAGAGCACTTGCTTCAAGGCAAATCTCTCACAAATCTCAGTATGTTTGGTGTGAGCCCAATTCATTAAGTGCCTATTTTCATTGCTAAAGTCCCCACACAAAACCATTCTCAAAACTCCCATTTGTCATTGTCCACAGGGAAGCTATAAGAGTTGAAAGTTAGAAATATCAGTACCGAAGACTTGCTGAGCCACTCAAAGACGAAGGACGAGTTCATTCTCACTAGCTTAAACTTTACACAAAGGAGTATTCTATTGGTTTCCAAGGTTGAAGTTTTACTTCTCACTTTCCTGCTAACTACATTTAGCACACTGGAAGGAAATTAAATTGTCTAATACCTGAGTTGGGCTTCAAGATCAGGATGATTCAACATAGGCTTAAATGGTGCCCATTGTTTCCAGGATCATTTTGATTCAGAGTTGAATACAAAAAGGTCTTTGTGCCTTAAAACAGTGACCTCCAAACTTGGAGACATGTTTGGAATGTTAAAAGCATGTTTGGGGGCATTTTAACTAAAAAGGTTGCCATGTTCATTATGGTGGTTTATTGAAAGGAATTTTGTTTACTTCTCCACCCGCAGTAAAATAAGAGAGAGATTGAAATATTTTTCAGTATGTAGTTGATCTGAAAGGAAATTTTATTTCACCACCCAAATAAACCAAAGCTACACATCATTGGGGGACGCGGTGGCGCTGCGGGTTAAACCGCTGAGCTGTCGATCGGAAGGTCGGCGGTTCGAAACCGCGCGGCGGGGTGAGCTCCCGTTGCTAGTCCCAGCTCCTGCACACCAAGCAGTTCGAAAACATGCAAATGTGAGTAGATTAATTGGTACCGCTTCGGCGGGAAGGTAACAGCGTTCCGTGAGTCATGCTGGCCACATGACCTGGAAGTGTCTATGACAACGCCGGCTCTAAGGCTTAGAAACGGAGATGAGCACCGCCCCCTAGAGTCGGACACGACTGGACTTTACGTCAAGGGAAACCTTTACCTTTACCTTTACACATCATTGAAATAGGGGAATTTTTTCTTACTGAATAGTAGAAATACTTCTTGGTGCATATTTACTGTTATGTATGTGCTTTGCATTGTTTATTTATTCATATTCTTCACATACTCTCTTTATAAAAGAAAACAATCTAGGATTATAAGTAATCACTCAACATCCATTTCCTAAAAGGCAAATAGCTGAGGTTGATCCCCTCTACTTTCTACCACCCCAGCTGACTTCTATGTTTTTTTTTCTGGACCAGTAGGTACTTTCCTTTTTTAGAATTCCATCTGCCTTGGGTTTCTTTCCTGTGGAATCTTGTCTATCATTGCACTGAGTTTTTAATATTTGCTCTCTTGAAGTGCAAAGTATGGATTCAACTCCATTCCTTAATGTTAAGAATACTGGCATAACAATCACTTTCATCCGAAGTTCTCACCACTGTCATTGCCTACCTAAACTTCCCTTAGGATCAAATCAAGGATAGCTGACCCTCTGCATTCTGAAATGGAAAAAAAAATCCTTGAAATGAGCTCTTTGGTTACCTATATTTACTCCTTCACATAATCACCACCATACACTACACACTTCTGCCAATGATGGACAAGCTTCTAATTCTTCTTCATGAAATGACTCCACCCTTGTCTCTTCAAACAGGTTCTGAGAGTCTTTTCCTCCTCTTCATTTGAATCAAACAGATGGCCACAAAGGTATTCCTTCAATTTTGGGAAAATGTAGAAGTAACATGGTGAGATCCAACTTTGCAATTGCCTTTTGGGTGCCTTATGAATTGTGAGGCCAGCATTGTCATGTTGCAGTAAAATTTCCTTCTGCTTCTGAACTTGGCTTTATCATTGTTTCAAAGTCCTGAGTGTTGCAATGTATGTGGCACTCTGAGCTGATAGCGGTGCCAGATTCAAGGAACTCCATGCGAATAATACCGCCTGCATCCCAAAAAACTGTAACCTGAGTTTCCCTGCCAAAGCCTGCATTTTGAAATGTTTTTTCTCTAGGTCAAGCTTTGTGATGATATTCTATGGACAAATCAGGAATGTATTTTCCACAAACCTTATACTGAAGAACATCAATAATGTGACCCACACATTCCTGTGAAATGTCAAGCTTGACAGCAAATTTCCATTAAAATGATCTGCCAATTGGCCTTAATCAGTTAATCAACCTTTCTCGTGTGAAACTCAGTTGCTGCCACAGATCATCCACTTCATTCTTGATCACACAAATCATCTCTTCCTCGTTAACCATCTTTTGGGCCCTGTGCTCATGTCAAGATAGTCTTCACCATTAACAGCCTGTATTTGGTGATGAATTTCAATTGGAAGGACTCCTTTGGCAGTCAAAAATTCAATCACAGCCTGTTACTTAAAGTCCACTGACAAGTATTCACTGCAGGTTTCCATTTCATGAACAACAGCAACACAACCTTTTCTCACAGCAACTTTCTTCCAACTGCAGTGATAGAAGAGAGGCTAAAGAACACATCAGAGCTTCTAGCATGTCAGTACTACCATCTGTTGGCAACATATACTATTGAAGGCATTATTTTTCACTCAGCCTTCAAAGGTGTCTCCAGAACCAACTCCTTCAAATAGAACTGATCCATCTGGCTCACTCATCTCAAGCAGGAATGTTGAGGATCCCCCTGTGTGTGAGTTGGAAGGCAGAAGACAATATTTTTCCTTGTGGTTCCATGCCTATGGAGGTCTGCCCTTCAAGGTAGACCAGACTAGGAAACCAAAGTCATGCAAGTCATAACTATTTATTTATAAATGTATCCACTGCCCATCTCCCTCCTAATAATCAACTATGATGATTATTAGAAAAAAAACATGATCAGAAAGGACTTTGAAGGTTGGACACTAGAACCAGAAAGAACTAAAGATTATAATTAAAGGAGAAGAGGCCAATCAATACAGAATGGAGCAAATTAATCTGACTTTGGAAGAAGTCAAGGATATTTGGGAACAATGCACTAGTTAGTGCGTGAGGAATGCCTAAGCTAAATAAAAGACCCAGACTATAAGCAGAGTTAAGTTCTGGCTTTTATTCAGAATAGAGTGCACACCAGTAGAAAGCTGAGAGTGAGAGAAGCGCGCCAAGAGTAGAGTTAAATAGCTTTGCACTAATTAGCACTCCACCCCCACATTCCCCAGGTGTGCCCCATGAGTTCCACGGGGTGACCGGCCATCCATGCTTTGCTAGGTGAGAGGTCTCCCATCCCCAATCGCCTTGGGCATTGCTCCATCTTTCTTTCTGCGGTGAAATGGCTCGTTACCGGGTGATTAGGCTTTGGAATTCCTCGAAAGCATCCGGACGCGCCCTTCCGATCTTCGCCCCGATCTTCTCCTTGCTAATGGTGTTTAATTGCCGATTACCGGGCGATGAGGGCTTGTAGATCTCCTAGACCCATTACTGTCTTTGTCCTGTTTTATTGCCCATCCCTCCCCAGTCATTAGTACGCCTCCATGCTTTGTCATGCGAGCCGTTGCGATATCGCCAACATCGCACCAGCGATCATGACATAGTGTGTTAAAAGGAAAGGAAAGGAAGATAAAACTGGATTATCTGATTAAGGTTAAAATATGTATGTTGTTATTTCTGGTAACTCCTAATGGGCTTTTGCTGACTAGGAGTGAATGATGAGGCTTTCAGATTTGTTTAGAGATAAGAGATGAGATATGGGACGAAGAGATTTTTTTGTTGAAGTATCAGAGAAGGTGATAAGTTGCTGAAATTGTCTGTACTTGTCTTGATGAAGGGGGAAGTCATTTCTTTACATATTTCTTTTCTTTTTTCTTTGTTTTTTTTCTCTGCATTTTTTATTTTTTATTTTTATATGTTTCTTAGTTTGTATTAGTTTCTTATCTTTGTATCTGAAAATTTCAATAAAAATTATATTAAAAAAGAAATGTATACTTACATTTTCTATATAACATCTTTATGTATAAAATATCTTCATTCTTTATTCTATTCTCTGTTTCCTTCTACTGTATCCTGCCTAAACCCTTCTATGCTCTCTCTGTATCTGTCAGGCCATCAGGGATAGAAGACACGCTGAGACAGTATTCCAACTCTAGTTCTTTATTGCTCCTATCCTACAGACAGAATCTTGCCAAACGGAGACTACTGCACTAAGCTAAAGGAAATAACCCAAAAGGGCTGTACGGAGGGGCTGCCTTGAACTTCTTAACCTTCCCAGCAACAGACTCTGGGCTGTGAAGTCTTTTATCAGTCTGGAATGCTCTCTCCCCCTGGGAACGAGCCCCATCACTGGAATC